>NW_020537646.1:47583223-47715977 GCF_003426905.1 Ctenocephalides felis
TTATTGGCACAACATTTATTAACATAATGTGCATATGACTTTTTATCTAGCCTGAATTTAATCGACGGCACCAATCTGGAAAAAATAATACTTGCATTAATACTATTCACATGACATTATTAATATTTTTATAAACATTTGCAAATATCAATTTATTTTATTAAAAACAGTTTATATTTATGTGCATAAATATTATTTCAGTTATGTAGCTGTTCAATTATGTAGATGTTTTTCAAATCCTCACTAGATATTAATGATAATATCAATTATATTAATATAAGCATGTTTAAAAATTTACCAATTAACCCTCCAAATAATTTTTGATCGATTGGAAGCCGCTTACTCCTCATCCAGTGGCTGAGAAGTTTTTAAACTGTCCCATAAACGAGAAGCAGCACCTCTCTTACTACGTTCGTCCAGCCACTTCAGTTTCGTTCGCTCTGGGCATTTGCTCATATATATAATTTTATTTTTTGGAAGAAAGAATCAACATCCTGGAAATATTTCTTCCTATATAATTAAACATATTTAGTCCTAGCATTGAAAATATCTTATAAGAGCAAGCATTTTATTCATTAATTTACCATGTTTTCTCCAGGAGTGTAGAAGCATGCTGGAATCTATATAAGTAGAAAAAAGATTGTTGATTGGAATATAACTTATATCCTTAATTACATTATCTTTATTTACAGTGTGAACTAAAAGTCAATTTGCTTTTGAATGGATCACATATGTAGTTTGTGTACCTTTTAAATAAAGAAAAAAGTAAAAAGACTTACAGTTCACTCTGCATAAAAATTACATGGTTTATGAAGAGGAGTTTAAAACTACCTTGAAATTATAATTGGATTCTATCATTGCATTTGATTGCATATTCTCGATCTTCTCCACCTCATTCTGTGTTTTATATGCAACCTCCAATGCAGCTAGCCACACACGTGCACTCTCTATTATTTCCGGGGTAACTAATTCAATAGGAATATGTAGTTATTCAATATAAAAAACATTGTTTTAAAATATTATACTGTACCTTTAAAAGAAATTGTCAGAGGGACTGCTTTAACATGGTCCTCTGAGCATTTGAGTTCTGCTGATTTAGCAGAACTACAACTCTCTTCAGAATCACTGTCATCGATACTAATTATTTCCTGAATCTCATTAAGTGTAGACTCAGGAGCTCCATTAATAAGAAGCACGTTGCTTTGGTCGTCAACATAATCAATGGGTGTATCTTCAAGTATCACATACTCCTGGTCGACATTAGTGAGGCTACTAAGTACATCAAAAATAGTTGGCTTAACCCTTAGCCTGGCATCCATGACTTTTTGGTTCGATAGAGCAATTATATGCTCTACCTTTCGATTTTCTTGTAAATTTTCCTGAACAATATTTTCCATAAATATTTTGTTAGCAGGAACATCTAAGTCGCCGTCCACTCTAACAATCGTATTATTCAAGAATTTCATATCATCTAAAATTCAATATTTTTTATTAAAAATAAATTTAATACATTTTATGAAATAATCATTGAGATATACATACCGTTAATAGCCAAAACCTTTGCTTCGCCCTTAATATTATTGCCTTTTTTCCACTTTAATTTTGTGATTGCATTCACATATCTATCTGTAGGGCAAATACTCCTCAAAGGAAATATATCCGTACAACGTGGATTTGATTCCAACCACAACACTAACGCAAACATTTTTGTTCTAGGCATTTTTACACAAATTGAAATAAATAATTAAATTTAAATAGCACAATTTAAACCAAAACGAAACAGAACAAGTGAACCACGCAAATGATGAAATCACTCTACCGACGCCAACGCCATTTTGCTATTCTCGGGATTTTACTATGTTTCAAAAACCAGATGTTGATAACAGTGTTGTGCCTTTAGCGTGGAAATTTATAAATATACATTTGGTTCAGAATATTGGAAACACTTGGTAATCTTTATAAATAGTTTATTCACAAAAAAGTATTGGAAATTAATAGTTCTTGTATACGATGTATGTGTTATGGCGGTCCAAATCAGAGAGAGTTAGCCGGCTTCTTCTTTCCAAAAACCTGGCGTCCTGGGTTGCCATAGCAATCATGTTTGTCCTTCCCAAAGCCTCGCGTACTGTGTTGCCAGAGCAATGATATCTGTCCTTTCGAACTTCAGGACGGTGAACATAAGTGTCAGATGGCACAGCACCATCCCCCTTGGAAAGATTATAGTGCTAACTAGGATTCAGTACTATAATAATCATAAATCAAATCACAAATTATCGAAATTCACACTTGCAACCCAGAAAAATAGAAATAGAAATAAAATATAACTTAGTGCCAAAATATAAAAACTTAAAATTATGAAAATTACATCTAGATAGTTAAACTTAATCTAAAACATTTTATTAACAATGGTAAAAAAAAATATTAACACAACTAATACTAATATATTACGCAAGGTTTAATCCTATTAATATGAACCTGTCAAAATATAAAAACTTAAAATTATGAAAATTACATCTAGATAGTTGAACTTTATCTAAAACATTTTATTAACAATGGTAAAAAAATATAAATATTAACACAACTAATACTAATATATTACGTAAGGTCTAATCCTATTAATATGAACCTTTAATGATTTAGATCCACACAAGTATAATTAACAGGTGAATCTCTCGATTGAATCTCGTATGGACCAATCCATGGCATAACTAATTTACGGGACTTTCCTTTAGAATTGGATTAAATTCTTCAGGAGTAGCAAATCTCCAACATTGAATTCAGCTTCTTTAGAAGATTTATCATAATTTTGTTTGGAAGGTTCTTTAGAAGAAATTAGGTTTTGTCGAGCAATATCAACAGCAGATTTTATTCTAAGTTTTATTTCTTCGGCATAGTTATCGAAGGTATATGGAGGAGATTGTGGTTTAGGATGTGAAGATGGAAGTTCGGGGTGTTATATCAAAACTTAATTTTTTTATAAGTACGTTTATATCCTTGATGGCCGCCTAATGGTGTGTGATGATACTCATTGATAATTCTTAATTGATCCGAATGGGTTAGAGGGTCTGAAGGCAGATTGAATATGGAAACATTGATCTTAGAATTTTTAAAAATAAATCTGATCATAGATCGAATTTCGCCTTGCTCTAGTCCAGTGATTCCCAAACTTATTTCACCTACCGCCCCCTTTCCAGTAAAAATATTACTCAGCGCCCCCTAATTTTTTTTTTCATTTCAATAGTAATTAATAAGGTATATAAAAATTATTGTACTTATTGTATTGTACTGTTGTATTGTATTGTATAATACTGTAATTATTGTATCTGTACAAGATAAATTGACGATTTAGAAACCAATTTTGATAGAGTACGCTATTTTAATAAATCATAAAACTTTCGAAAAAAATTTGAACCATCAGTGAATTTCAAGTTTTCTAGGCCCGCAATATATTTGTAATAAAATGCAATACAATTGGTACATCACTCCTGACGGAAAGGTTTTGCAAAAACATTTGATGATACATTTATTAAAATAATGGACAAAATTAATATCAAAATTAATCTTTTACTCTTTCAAAAGAACGTTGTAAAATAACATCAAAGTTTGAAATTATTAAACTATATTCAAAATAAAGATTCAATCATTATAATTTCAATGTGACGGATGAATCTGGTGTGCTGCTACCAATTTAGCAATATTTGGTCTTATCTTCCTGAGAAGTAATATTAAATCACCATGATCGACTATTTGTAGTCGGTTTCTTTTATTTGTTAATAAATTAGATGAATTCACGTTCCACTAAGTATGATGATGGAAATGCAATCAGAAATTTTTCAATGACAGACCAAATTTGTGGGTAAGCGTATTACTGCACTTATGGCCGGTATTATAAGTTCTTCGCCAATAGTATGGAGTTTTCCCGACTTGGCAATCATTAATGAAATATTATACGAAGCAAGAAAGCCGTCTTGAGAAATGTGGTTGAAAAAAGTTTTGCCACTGTCGGTTTTTGTCTAAATTTTTCTTTTAGAGTACGAAAATAACTTAAATTTTTATCTATTTTATCACCATGAATTTTAGTCAAATGTTCTTGTAGTCTAGAAGGTTTCATAGCTTCATTTGAAAAAGTTTTCTGACAAATCAGACATATGTAATATTCACAGGCGATTCAATAAAGCCATATTTCAAATATTCGATATTATTTTGTCTACATTTTTTTTTTTGATTCGGCCATTATTATCTGTAGAGGAAATACTTTTCACAGAGGTATTGAATGAAATATAATATATATGATGTCATTAATTGTCAAGCATATGTAATTACAACAGCAATTACCACTTACCAATTATAGTGACACTATTTATTACTGAACAAAAAACTGCTTTTGATATAAAATTATATTATCCAATAATAATACACATCGCCGGCTTAATCTGCAAATATCACAGTTGATTCATTTGCAAATTCACAGTTTATTTGTTTTCACCATACTACTTAGTCAAGATTTGACCAGAGCTTTTTATATTCAACCCCAGACTCTTTGGGGTGTGTAGGGGGTATAAAAGTACGAATATAAATACCTGTACCTGTAGCTTATGATTACTGAGAGACTAACAAAAGTAACGAGAGAAAATCCTTATTGCCCCGATCCAATAATGTTAACAATGCAAACCCGCCAATAATAGCGATACATCTAATGCGGTAAATTTATTTGCAAAATGGAATATGCATATATGTTTAAATAATTTTAACTAAAATATCATCTTGGTATAATTCAGTGTTAATGTTAATCATTTATTTACATATAATATTAATATTATAATATTTTTTTACTTGTGTGCCTTAAACGTCCCCTACAACTGAGCATCGCCCCCTAAATGCACCAAAGCCCTTCACCGCCCCCCTGGATTTCCGCAGCGCCCCCAAGGGGGCGCTGGCGCCCACTTTGGGAATCACTGCTCTAGTCTATCCTCTGTTGATAGGCAAGGTAAGGCCAGATCTTTTAAATCTAATTCTAAACATAGCTCTCGTAATTTGATAAAACACTTAAATAAAATTTCATAAGTGGCTAAATCCGGTTGTCTTAATTTAGTTATTAAATAAAAAACATAATATTTATCATTAAACTTAATATATGCTACATCTCTTACTTCTCTACGTTGGGTAACTAGTTCATTAATATGGTTAAATTTGATCTTAAAATTATTGAAAAATGTATTATTACTATTAAAGTCCTGAGGTGAATCTATACAAAATGACGTATTTTCTAAAAATTTAAAATTTGATTTAAAATCCTCAACCCTAGTATTAATTATAATATTGTTACTTAAATTATTCTTAAATTCTTCATATGTATCTTCACCAGTTATATGAAAAATCATACTTAGGGCATCCGCATTGGTGTTGGCGGATCCTTTCTTATAAACTATCTTATAATCGTATTCCTCTAACTTCATACACCAATGCATGAGTCTGGAGCCTGGGTCTTTTAAATTCATATCAAGGGACGATGATCAGTAACTATAAAGAATTTAAACTATACCATAATAAATACCATAAATATACGCCCTGAAATGACGCACTGCCCAAACAGCTAATAATTCCTTATCTACAGTGGAATAATTTTCCTCTGCCTTATTTAATGTTCTGCTAGCAAACGCATCAGGCAAATACTTACCAATGTCCCCTTGTGATAAAACCGCGCCAATTGCTTTGCCAGAGGCATCAGTCGTTACATTAAACGTCTGTTGGAAATTCGGGTATTGCAAAACTGGGGCACTAGTTAAAGGACTCTTTAAAGTTTCAAAAGCTTGTTGTTGGGATGAGGACCATATGATTTATTAGATTCAAAAGCTCGCTCAAAGGCCTCGAAATCTTAGAAAAGTTTTCGATAAACCTTCGATAATAACCTGCTAGTCCAAGAAATGATTTTATATCTTTTGGCGATTTCGGAACAGGTAAATTGATTACCGCGTCAATTTTAGAGTTATCGGGTTTTATACCAGAAAGTGTTATTATATGCCCTAAATAATAAACCTCTTTACAAAAGAAATTACATTTTTGAGTATTTTTCCAATACTTCACTTATTCTTTTAAAATGTTCCTCAAGAGTATTCGAGTAAATGACAATATCGTCTAAATATACAAAGCATTTTATTCCTTGCAACCCAGGCAATACGGAATTCATTAATCGTTGAAATGTTGCTGGGATATTTTTTAACCCATATGGATTGCGTTTAAAATGAAAATGAGAGCATTGAGTTGAGAAAGCACTTTAAGACTTATCATTCTCACTCATTGAAATTTGGTGAAAGCCAGAAGCCAAATCAAGGGTGGAAAAATATTTAGAGTTGCCTAATTGGTCAAGAATTTTTGAAATGTTTGGTAAGGGGAACGAATCTCCTATTGTAACCTCATTAAGTCTCCGAAAATAAACAACTAATCTCTATTTCAAATTACCCGAATCGGACTTCTTCGGAACCAAAAGTGAAGGCGCATTCCGAGGGCTAGTACTGTGTTCTATGATATCATTTTCTAATAACTCGGATACTTGTTAATTGATTTCGCTCTTATGGCGATCTGGTAAACGATAGGGCTTAACATTAATAAGAGGAGTATGCGATGGAGTATGAATGCTATGTTCAATAGAAGAAGAAAAGGGAATTTGTCGCCTTCGACATAAAAAATATCACTAAAATTTGTACAAATTTCTTTAAGTAATTTACATTCAATATCATTTAAAACATCAGTTTTTAAAGCAAAAAAGATTTTGTCTATTCTATCCGGATTAGTATAAAAAGTAACTTGATTTATAAGTTTAGGGCTTTTAGAAATATGTAAAATATCTGACAAGGTATCTACATTAAAAATTGGTAAGTTTAAATCTACTTCCTTATCATTAGAATTCACATTATTAATTACACAAGCAAAATTTGACGGTGAAACTAGGGTACTAGCGACAAAAACTCCTGCACTTAATTCAGTTTTTTTAATTAATCCCACAGAATTGGTGTTGGTAGTAATTTGAACCACAGTTTCAGACCTTGAATTTAGTTTAATATTTGATGGAGAATATCGTAAAGGCAAAATAATTGAGTCATTGAATTTGAGTATTGAGTTCAAAATGTCGATACTTCCACCAAAAGATTTTAAGAAATCTATGCCCAATATACACCATGCCCTTTAACAGGCAACTTATCATTAACTGCATTAAATACAAAATTAACTAATTTATTCCCTAACTTAATATTAATATTGGCACTTTCCTATATAGTGCTTATTGTTGTACCAGAGACCCCAGAAATTTTGATTTTGTTTTCTAAACCGTCCCTAACGTCAATATCATCATTTAGAATGCCTATTTTAATTAAACTTATTTCCGCACCAGTATCTAAAAGTAGTAAATTTATGTCTTTTTCATTCGTACTCAAAGTTTTTAAACTAACAAAAAAAAGTTGGTTTTGACTAAAAATGCATGAAATATTTGCTTTCTTAAGTTCCCTAACAGTGTGTGAAACTTCGGTTTGGCTATTTGAAGCAACAGGCTCTACATTACTATCTACTACGTTTATCTTCGAGCGTTGTTGTTCATTATAGATTCTTTTACGACAATTCTTGCTCAAATGCCCAGACCTCTTACAATAGTTGCAAAAGATTTCAAATTTAATTTTAGGTTGAGCATTAATATTTGGCAAGACATTGATTTTAGGGCTAAAAGAGATCGAAGTGTTAGAACCAGACGTAGGTTCCTTCTCTTTAGCAAATTCAGCGGCTTCCCTAAGTGTCTGAAAGTTTTTCGCTTTAACGAGTAGTCTCGAGGAAGGCTGAAGGCCCTCCTGGAGAATATGCAATGCTTGGTCCCGTAAAAGTTCATTACAAAAAGAGCTTGAATTTGGAATTTTGTTACGTTTAATTGTTGCTTCAATCAAATCTGTTAAAATACGTTCTAACCTATTTTCGTAATCACTTAATAAATTTCATTATTAAAATGTTTTTTTTATTACACTTCATTATTATTTGTAATACATTTAATTATGTTTAATTATTTATATGAGAAATTGGAGATTTGACCTATCACTTATTCTGTTTATACATTTAAACAAACATATAAATGTAAACATTTTTCAGATGTTCTGCTAGTGGTCATGCGATGAGGTTATGTATTGTATATGTCAAAAATAATGTGTTTATTTATAGTACTTTCGATTCTAAAAGCGCTTGTGACTGTTTTTAAGTACATGGCAAGAGCTTTATGTATCTAAAAGCAGCTAGTTAGAAGCGTAGGGTCCTAATTAGAACTTATTTTTTGACTCGGGTAGACCTATACATCAAAGAGATAACAGAAATTTTTATGGAACGCGAATGAAAAGAAAAATAATTTAAATACCTTCCTGATCAAGTTGATTTCTGATACCAATCAGTCAGGACGGAATTATTAACTTTATTTTTAGTGATTCTTAGGTCTAAAAAGCTAATAGAGTCATCCGATTCAGTCTCACAAGTGAACTGCAAATGTTTATTAAAAGAATGAAGAGTCTAATGTGTCGACAATATGAAAATCGTCAAGGGACAACAGAACGTAATCAACATATCTATAATAAAGGTGAGGTGTGGAACAGAAAGATTAGATAAAACAAAATTTTCCAAAATTTGTAATGTTAAATCAGCCACAGGGGGGCTGATGCTAGACCCCATGGGCAAACCAAAAATCTGTGAATAAAATTTATCATCAAATTAAAAGTAAGCCTTAACAAAAATGAAATTTAAATTAGTCTTGAACCAAACCGAGTCAATCGAAGTGTGATGTTGGATATCGTTCTAACGGTCAGATATAGCTTCTAATGCCAAATCCCAAGGAATATTCGTGAAAAGGGAAATGAGATAAAAATAACAAAGGAAAAATTGGGAGGAATTGTAAAATTTTTAACTGAACTAAAAGAATTGGGTACATTAAATTTTGATAAAATAGAAACCTTAGAGAGAATGGAGCTGATATGTTTGGAGAGTTTACTTAAGGGAGAATTTAAGTCAGAAACAATAGGTCTGAGGGGTAAATTAGGTTTATGAACCTTAGCAAGACAATACAACTTGGGAAAACTGGGATGAAAGACTTTTAAGGAAAAACCTAATGATTTGGAGATAAGAATAAGTTTGTGAGTTTGTCTGTTTAAATGATCGGTGGGGTCGTTAATTAAAGGTTTATAAAAAGTTTCGTTGTTTAATGAGTCGTAAGTTTTTGAAAAATAATCCGACCTGTCTAAAACCACAGTAAGATTGCCCTTATAGCTTTCTTGACTATGATATCTGGATTATCCTTCACAAACTTTTCGCATAATTTTAAATCTCTAAGGGAACTAAAATTAGAATTATTCTTTTTGATAAAAGATAAAAGTTTGCTACAACACATGGATCTAAATTTTGTTTCTTTATCTGGGTTATTCAATTTTTTTAAACCAAACTCCAAACTACTAAGTACCTTAATGAAATTGAAGTTGGATTTGAGAAGAGAAAATTTAGGACCAAGGGGATTGGTGTGTTAGAATAGTTTTTGAGCCACTTATCTATTAAATTTTCACTTATCAACGGTGCAATAGATTTATTAAAATTATCCAAAAGCTTATCAAATTTTTTTATATGAGCCAATTTTAATTTTGTAGAAAATCTGTCACATTTCAAATTTTCAAATTCTATAAAATTAACCAAAATGAAAGGTTTCAAAATAGAAGTTGAAACATTTTTTAAATTTTCAAGTTTAGATTTAAGAGAAGAAATGTAGGAAAAACTATTTTTAATTTCAAGTGACATAGCTTCAAAACTAATGTTACATAACTTTTAGTTAAAGGAAGGAGATGTTAAATGATTGAACTTAGAAAGCATTAATTTTGTGTCAAAAAAACTTAAGAATCAATTTGTATTTTCTGCAACGTAATAAAAAAAATTGTTTGATAATAGCTTTGATCAATATTAAATTTAAAGAAGAAAATGTGGAAAGTTTTACCCTGGTGTGGTATCCATAATGCAACTCAACAAAATTAAAGAAAGACAGCTGATCATTAGATGAAACAGGAACAAGAGGCTCAGAGTAATTTTGAACCGAAGACGGAGGAAGATGATCTTGAACAAAATTCCGAAGATGAAAGCCGAAAGGGTGAATCGAAAATCCACAACGATGCGAAGAACCAACATAATGATGAACAGGGAAAGTATAAGCGTACTAAAAATTGATCTTATATATATTATATTTAATAACAAATCAAGTGGTCTTTTTCTTTCCTGCTCTTTCGCACTCCATCTTTTTTATTTGCACTTTCTCTAGTATTTTTTTGGGATGATGCCTCTGTTTGCTGAACAAATCAACAAATTCGTTTTATGAATGTTTCATAATTACCAAACTGTTCATTATTTATTAAATTTATAAGCTCTTGTCCTGCACGTTTTATTATGACATATCGAGTCTCTTTATTATTTTCTGTACTCGTTTGCAGATCTTCTGAACTTCTAAAATTTTCACATTTTTGTATCATATTTCTTTCTAGCAATTCATGCTTAAAACGCGTATTTGATGGGAAAACTCTCACACATGCGTGGATGTGCTTACAAATGTATCATTAAATCAAATACTCTTTACAACGCATGTTTATGTATGAAAACAAATCTTACATGGTTCACATCTAATGCAAGTACTATTATAAGTTTGATTTTTCTTAATAACCGCATATGGCAAATTCTGTTGCCAATATATTTTATTGTGTTTTGGAACTGGTTTCTGTAATATCAGGCAATATTGTTGCGCTTCTCATGTGGCTTATTCGTATATCTCTCTATCTGGCCGATAGTAACATTCTATCTAATCTTCGGGTCCTTTGCTGAAAAGAAATGATTTCAAGAAGTAACACCATTTGAATGGCCTTATCCAATCTTCTAGAGCACTTTCTTTCAAAAACTCGACTTTTTATTTGATTGTGAAAACTTTCTAAATACATGTCAGTGTTAATTCTTATTCTTTTCCAATAACAATACGCCCAGGTAGTTGCTCATTTGCAGTAAACTTTGCTAAATTATGCAACAAATAACTTAACATTGTCGTCTGCCTAAAGTTCACTCAAGTAAGCATTTAATTTTTTCCAAAATTCTTTCTCATCTAAAATCTATTTTAATTCTACTAATTTCTGGTGAATGATTTCGCGTTTCTCTCTATTTGTGATCTTGTGTGATGCTGCTTTATCCAGCTCCTGGGAACATGCCAGCATCATAAAAGTTTATACTGTGGCTCACCCATGACATCTGACCATGCATTGAAATAAGCTGGAGAGTCACCTGTCATGAATGTCTTTGCTTTAATCATGCCTACTACTTTGGCAATTTCTTGAAAATATATTTTACATAAAACTTTATCCTGCCCGCAACTGGGATTTTGCTTCCAAATCCATCCACCGCAAGTAGTTTATTGAATTGTATTTGGTTGGGGTTTGGACAACTTTATTAACCTCGGATACTTCGAGTTCTTATTGAAAAAAAATGATAACTTGAGCTTATATCTTGGAACACACTTCTTGTTTATTAATATTTCTTTTATTTAATAATAGTTTACAAGTTGATTTCGGTGTTCACAACCCAGAACTCGGAAGGCAACTGCACTAACTAATGCAGGGTTACACAACCTTCTGCAATGCGCCAGGGATATGAAACCGTTATTTTAATAAAATATTATTATATTTTTATAAAATAAATGACAACGTTCATTACATAACAGCATGTAATAGTCTTAGGCATTGGTTCGATGTGTAGCATCAATGCAAACTCTATCGGCCCCAAAGTCCTTTAACATTATAAACTGCATTTTAGTCATTGCTAGAATGAAATCCTCATCTTGAAGCCCATAATTAGCTGTGCCAGGTCCAACATCTTTATGCAATGCAACCTTGAATCTATTATTTGTTCTCATCTCTTGTAATCACATTTTAACACTGACTGTATCAAATGAGGGTAAAACTTTTTTTTTGGCAAATGCTATTGACAGTAGAAAAATCGGAAGTTATGAATGGTGTTGGTGAATCAGGTGCTAGTGATGTATGAGGATTGATACTGGTATTATTAAAAATGTATTGTAAGATGTGAATCCCTGGGTGGGTGTATCGAAAACTAAGGCTTTCTCTGGCAAAAGATTCAGATATATCTTTATTATATAACTTGACTAAATTGAAAGGTTTTTTTATTACATCAATATCATTTAATGATTTTAAAGTTTAAGACTGCAAATGCTGAAATTTGAAATAATTTCATTCATTGGAAAAACGTGATTTGAGTTGTTTAATGACCATGTCCAATGCTCGATAAAATATATTCTCTTTGGACAAACTCTACGGATCTTGGAGAGGTTCATCTTCACATATGTAAAAAAAAATGTAAATTTGTTGAACTGCTTAAAATAAATTGCATAGCAATAATTTCTCTCTCCGCATCATAAAGTACGGCATTTGGCTCTACATCTTTTATTAGTTTTTGAACTCTACCATAAGTATCTTTCATTGTATTAACACCATCATATCCAGGTTCAATGTTTTTAGTGTTATTGAAGTTGTTGTTTCAGTTTCTCTATTAGAAATTCCATTTTTTCATACTATGTCAAAAAAAATTAAATTTGTTGAGCTGTTTAAATAAAAAAAATTGAACTCAACCATAAGTAGGTACTTTTCACATTGTATTAACACCATCATATCAGCCTCGGCACTTATTTAAAGGGATATTTTTGTCAGTTATAGATTTTTTTTTAAAATTGCTAAGGCAGTTTGATCCTTAACTTCATTAAACCCTAAAGTATCTTTTTAATTACAAGTGCTTTTGGGATCCCATTATCGCCTCTTTCGACCATACAATAACGGCAGAATTCATACATTTGATCAATTGTCGAAATGTCTTGAGTTGTATCGAATATAATCAAGTAGAATGGTACAGTATTTATTTTATTTATGACTGCATTTTGTACTTTTAGAGCCAAGACAGATATAAGCTCATTTTGTATAATAGGACTTAAGCATTTTACCTGGCCTTTTGTTTTATTTATTTATTCCTGTGATATGCGATCATATTTTTCTAATTATTCAACAATACTCAAAAAGTTTTCTTTGCCGCTTGAATCATTACTATCTACGTTTTTCTCTAATTACGTGAGGCTAAATTACACGGTAAAAGTATCAGAGTAGCATCAAGAAGCCTTGAAAGTACTTAAAAGATTTTTCCTTTATGATCACAGATTAATGCTCTTTAAATTAATGTAGCCGCTACTGTTGATATGTAATACATAAATCAAGATGAATTTTCGATATAATGTGCTTTTGTTGCTTCTACAATATGTTTCCAGTCACCAAAGCCTCCAATCCAAACATTTTGCAGTTGTCTATACCCGAATCAAAATGAATTTTTACATGGCTTTCCAGCCAGTAAAATGTGTAATTCCGTATCTGTCTCTTGGTGTTTGGCTATTTCTTCAGCAGTAAGTTTGGTAGGCATTTGAATGGTCTTAATTTTGGAATGGGTGCCTGCAACTATGTTTTGATCACCTGTGACATAGACTATGTCCGTGGAGAACTGCGAAATGTACTCTAGTTGAAGTCGCTGCCTGTCTGAAGCTATATCCATTTTTAACAAAATATATTACAAGTTAAATATTGAATGAAAAAAGGTAGCTAACAATTAAATAAACAATTCTTTCGATAAACGATTAATAACTATGAATATAATTTTGTTCGTATATTTTGTAAATATATAAATAATATTGCTTACCTTGGCATAACCTTATTTCAATAGTTCTTACTAATTGCGGTTAATCGAACTCTAAAATATAAATAATATTTGTAAGATTGACAGAAGTTTCGGCGAAGCTTGCAGTTTTATTTGAAAAACACCCGCTAAATGTTTGACATTAGTTTCGCAGTTCACGATTTTAAACTGCCCTATAGCCGATGCATTAAATATTTTTGTCAGTAGTTCTACCCGCTGTCTATATGAAGTTTGGTATATTGAAGTAATGCCGTTTGATATTACCTCAAAAATTAACACTTTCGACTCGGGAGTCGGACTGCCAGTCGGTACGCTGCGCTCGGAATATTATAGTGCTATACTTATCTCTCAACTCGGAATTTTTGTTTGTATCGGATTTTTTCAAAATGTGGTTATATTGCTTTTAAATATAGTTATTATGATAATAAAATAGAAAATTTTGATAATTAAAAAAAAATGCACTCAAAACCATGCTATATTGTTTAAAAAAACATTTTTTCACAGATCTTTATTAGAATTATGGGGATCATGAGCTAATAAATTAATTTTGTTATATATTTATTTATAAAATTAATAAATCAATCAATAAATGAATGTAATAGTAAATTAATTCTTAAAAAATAAAAAAAATTAAATGTAAGTTTAGTTTGCGACGAGTCGTCGCCGACACGATTTGCCGCCGGAGCGGCGGCATCCGAGATTAACGGTAAAACATATCATGCCGCCGGAGCGGCATCCGAGTCGAAAGGGTTAACTTAAACAAGGCATTTTTGTCGACATTGACCTCAAAATATTTCAAAATAATGCTGTTGTCTTGTCCTGCGGCTAGTAGCACTTAGAACAAGCTGTCAATAGCGCAATATATATATATATATATATATATATATATATATATATATATATATATATTACAGAATTTTATGATATGAGTGGAACGAATATTAAATGTTTAATATGAACAAAGCAGCACTCAAATTTTTTAATACAACTTTATTTTATGATTACAAATGTTTCGAGACCATGGTGTGCCTCATCTTCAGTGCTATTTCAAAAAACAGTTACTTATTACTATACATTCTTTAATGTTTTATTTAAAACTATATTTAACTTTTGAATATAAAACACCAATTATTCCTTGCATTGACAAGTGACAATTATTTCATTCAATGCTTGACACGGTACTAACCGAAATGTGACATTTACAGAATTATTCGAAACAAATCTGAAGTATCTAGACGGAGACAGGATGGGTAACATTAAAATGTAAAACAAGAGGAAAGCGCTCGCATACAAAAACCGATAAGTATGAAAAAAAAAACAGATCAATTTATTGAAAAGAATAAGATAAATGAAAAAATTATAAATTATTATTGATGTTTATATAAGTGTCGTGTAAAATATTTGTGTCGGTTGTCAGATTTATGCTATTGTTAGTGCGAACTATTACATTGATTCTGCCATGCTCCGTTTAAATAAGTCTTTTTCATGGAATAAGATTTGGGGATTGTCAAAATCAAACTTATGGTTGTTGATATTAGCATGATCCACAAGTGTACTTTTAAAATTTTTGTTATCTATTTTTTCGCATTGTAATTCATGTTGCCTGAGTCTTTTTTCTAAGTTTTGGCAGGTCTGGCCAATATAAGAGCAATTACAATCCAAACAATTTACTTTATAAACTATATCTTTCTTTTTGTTAAAGGAGTTTCGTCTTTAATGTTGGAATATAAAAATTTTAATTGTTTCAATGAAGAAAAAGTAATATGAATATAGTGTTTTTTGAATAGTCTTTTTGATAATTTGTTAAAATTAAAAAAATATGGAAAATTAATGAAAAAAGTTTTTTCGGGAATACTTGTTTGGCCATGATCTTCCGGTTTCTTATCAAAAGGTTCAAGTAATTTAGCGACTCTGTTTTTAATAATTGGACATATTAACTTACTTGGAAAATTATTGCCAAGTAGGATCGTTTTAACTAATTTTATGTTTGTATCATAGAACAGAGGATCAGATAATAAAATAGCGTGATCTACAAGATTTAAAATGGTAGAAATTTTTATATTGAGAGGAACATGCGTATTAAAGTTAATGTACCTCCCGGACCAACTATCTTTTCTGTACCAATCTGTGAAACATACACCGCCTCTATTAAATAAAGTTGCCTCTATTAAAATAAAGGTGTATTAAAAAATCTGAGAAAGAGGAAGAACTTGATTTTGAACAAGAATTGTTAAGGTATGAAGAACTGTTTAAATTGTTATGTAAAAACTCTAATGTATTTTTAATGATGTTATCATAGATAAGGAAATAGATAGAAAACTTGGGTGATATTCCGGAGTCAACGAAATAATAGTACATTACGACGCTAGAGGCGCTAGTGTTCATAGCAGGTTTTAGAACTTTTTGCAAAAGGTTTAAATACCAGATAACTTTGGTTTATGTACATGCCGATAGATGCTTTCTTGACATATTTTCTTTTTTGAATTATTAACGGTTCTTTTAATGCTCAATAATTGCTATATAAAAACATACTTGTAAAGAATATTTAGAAGTTTGGCTCTGAGACTGTTTTCGACACAAACATCTTGCATAAAAAAATCGACTACGTTGCTGCATTTACAAAACAAATCATAAAATTTCTTCCCTGCTACGAAAAAAGATTTTCCAGTGTAATCTCTTGATTTAATGTAAGACGGCTTATCATCATTGATGGGTTCTGATAAGATGTCAGATGTACATGTCGAGCATTTTTTAACTAACTTCATTAACTTTTTGGCGTAAAAACCAGCAACATATGCGTTTGCTGTTTCCTCGTACGCATTCAAATCTCCGAAAGGAAAAAAATCAGGAATAATAGTTTCCTGCTCAAGGGCTGCAATATCATTTGGGTCTTTATCATCAATTAAAAATGTTTTAAAGGGGCCGAATATGCCAGTATTATCATCATCTTCACAATTTGCAGACGGTGAATGATATGATGACAAATTATTAATTATTAAGGTTTTGAAGGCTGCAATAAAATTAAAGCAATTCAAATTAGTGTTACAACCGCCCTGGCTTCTGACAATACTAAACAAAATTTCCAGGGGATCCTGGTTGAAATATCTTAAACATAAATGATCAAACCCCGCCTTATTTAATTTTGACCAAATATATCGTAAACGCTTGAGAGTATCAATCCAATTTTTGACGCATGGTGGTTTTGTTTCTGATGTAGCAGACCCCTTCTTTCTAACAAAATACAAAGAAATCAATACTTGCTCCGCATCTATCCCAAATTTTAAATGTTCTGATTCATTTGTTATAGCGCATCGGAGATAGTTACCCGTTTTTAGACTTATTGATACTCCGTTAACGCTGTCAAACAAGCAGTCCATGAACTTCAAAAATTCACTAGTGTCATAGGTAGTTACCGAAGCATCAACCCTGGTAAAATATGAATTTTGAAATCCAATGGCTACACGCTTTGAGAACACTTGTACCGCTAATGATACCTTCATGACTTTCCAACATTTTTGATAAATATGTTGAGCGGTTAAAGTGTGACAACATCGATATATGCTTAAAACTTAGAGTCATACTCATAAAAACTCAGAATATCACTCCAAGCAGCTTCGAGTTGTACCCCCTTTGTGCTGGTAAATTTAACATTACATTTTGCAAAGTTATTCCTCATACACTTCAACATATGTGGAGGATCAAACAAAGGAACTATTTAATGTCCGTTTATTTCGAATTCTAATCTATTATCATCATTATTTACTAACATAACGTTTATTAGTCTCATTTATAAGCATGCTAACAGCTTTGCGATTTGCGGGGTATTGATCGCAAACTGTTGCCACAATGTTTAAATCAATACTAAGTAATTTTTTTACTACTTCTTCAATGCAGCATTTCAAATTGAAAGCATTCACACCACCATCAGGAAAATAAAAAAACAACTGGCCATTTCTACTTGTTCTTTAAACCCTTAATCATAAACACCAGTGCGTGGTCAGCAAATGCTTCAATTTTACCATTAGCAAGCTCTTAAAAGCTACAATATAATCTTTTGTGCAGTCATATGTTAGGAAAGTTAAAAGTGAAATTTCGTCAAACATAACAACGCAATAATTATCTTTATCATCACTCAGATGAGATAATGATGATTGCAATGTTTTAAAAATGCTTTCGTTAATGCCACTATGCATTGGAACTTTTGTAAGTAACTTTCGCGAAGATGTTATCGAAGGCAAAATAAATATGTCTCCAGAATCTATAAGCTTTTGGACTTTTCTTTGGTAGAGACAAAGCAAGTACTTTTTCGTCTGTAGTGAATCTCCTTCCTTGAACTTTTTCGAGTGTTCTCTAAGCTGACATGTTATGAATTGACGTGCTCGTTCGTTCAAGGTTTCAGGAATGTGGGAAAATTGTTTCGCATACATCACACTTCGACGTAGCCTTGTATGACTTACATTTTTTTTTGTATTCTGAGCATGTCCTTTTTCATTTTTTTTGATAAAAGGTATAATTTTTTTGCCTTTGGTGTCAGACAGGACACTCGTTTCACTGAAAATAAACATGATTTAGCATTATTTTTAAATAGAGAGACTATTGAATAGTGATGATTTTTATTATATTTATTCACCCGTATTACGTGTTGGCTTGACATGTCCCTGATTTTCCATTGTATTGGACACAAATTCTTTATTTGCTACAACTTTATCAAAACTTGCAGAACGTTCCTTACTGTTATTTTGTGGCAAGCTTTCCGAAGTATAACTTTCCGCCTGGTTGGAAATGTTATTTGTGCTCAAACAATGTTCTCCCAATAATCGATAATTAACAGTTTTCTTTTTAATTGTTTTCATATTAATACCAAGCTCTAAAAATTATGAAAAATATATGATTTTACTGTATATTAAACTTTATTTTTTTATTGAAAATACTTACGAAACGTTGCTCTATCCAAAAGGCAATTTTCTTCGTCATATGGGTCTCCATGAAATCCTGAATATCCTCCATATCCTGAATAGACAATAATAGCTGACAAATTGTTAACAAAATATATACATTTGCATATTATATAACATTACATTCTTTGCAATACTAACCAGGCATATTTAAAGTTGGCAAAGCGTTAACTTCAAGATTTGTCATATTTTTCTTTTGTGGCTGTGTTTTGCAACAATCTGCAAAATGATTGTCGCAAACAAATCGATTTATTCGCATTTTTTCAATCTCCACATCATCCAATTTTGAATTATTCACTCGCCTAATCCAAATCTCATACATCTATAATATTTTGCTTTTGAACCTATTGAAGAAACACAATATTACATTTTACATACCTTGTCATTCCTTGTTGGAAAACCATGTAATCTCACTATTTTCTTATTTCCTACGCAACCAGGAAATAACCCTAACACCCTCACTGCACTTTTATAACTTTATATAGAAAATTCTTTAAACTTCACCAACTAATCGAAAATTATATCAGAACGAACTACGAACGTAATGGGGATTTACGGGATTTTCCGGCACAGTATGGTGAAGGGGTTTATGGGAGGGATTGGAATTGCTCGTATTCATCATAGCGTTCGACTTACGCATGACGGGAGTGGATACTCGCGACATCTGCGCTAAGTAGCGTCGTAAGCGCGAATCATGCAAGCGATCACGGACATTTGTTAGAAGTTTGCGCCTCATGGATGTTATTAACTAAATTTGACGGACAAAAATTATTATTCAAAACAGAACAAATTAAAATTAGGATTTTTTCCCTAAAAAATCCCTTATATATTTAAACTACCATTTCTATCACCCCAAATCGACTAAGATTGCATCTATCATCAACTTATTAGATCATGCCATCCTTCTTTCTCATCCATCACATTGGGAAAAAATATTAATTTAATATATTCTACCCTTCAAAATAATTCCTATCCACTACAACTTTTACGCTCAGTAATAAATAATAGATTACCTTTTCTTCGTAATAAATTCCGTACATCTTCCTTATTTACCTCCCAATCACAACAAAATAGTATCATTTCACAAACCCTTAATCCTATTTCTGAAAATTCACTATCTCTCAATTCCTTCATCTCATTACCGTATATTGACTGCCTTTTTCACTCCTGGAAAAAACTTTTTTCATCCGTAGGTCTGAAGCTAGTGTGTTCGACTGGACACACTCTCACAGACATATACACTAATTTAAAAAATCCTACCCCTATTTGCCGCACGTCAAACGTCGTATATGTCATTGATTGTAATGATTGTTCAAGTTGTTATGCTGGAGAAACTTCACAATTTCTCTCAAAACGAATGCGCCAACACGAACTTAATAGTTTAAACAGGAAACAAAATAAAACCATGATCACCGAACATGTCTCCAACTTTAAACATTCTTTTAATTTCACCAATCTAAGAGTTATCCATCGAGAAGCCAACACTTTACGCAGAAAGTTCGCTGAGAGTATTTTCATACAAATATTACCTGCCATTAACAAACGATTTGATTCGGCTTCATTTTGCAATATCTACCGCGATGCTTCCAATAATTTTTTCAATATGCGCAATACATCCTAACACTTCTTTTATGTATATATATGTATGTATGTGTATATATGTGTATGTGTATATATATATATGTTTTTTTTTTTTTTTTTTTTTTTGTATAGCGAAGGAAATGCTTTTATGCATCCCAGACCGGTCTTCTGTCTGGGTATGTCGGACTCGATACCGCCCTGGTATAATACCGACTAAAACCTCCGCTTTGCCCCTGCCTCTGGTCCCCACGGAAACCGCCGCTAGGCATTACTTCGTGGGGGGAGGATCTAGAATGTTACAATTCTTAACTTGTTATAAACAATGTTATAATTCATAAACATTTTACTTATCTTTTAAATGGGCGAAGTCCCATTCGCCCTTTCTCTCTCTATAGAACGCAGGTCCATTAAAACGTCTCTCGCAAATCTGTCTATGGCGTTCCAAGCGGCATCACTTGCCAGCATCACTTCGACAACATTACCTGGGGTAATTGTGCGTCTCAATGTCTCCTCCACATCATCCCGTAGAGCACCAAATCGCGGGCACACGAAGAACACGTGCTCAGCATCTTCGATTTCGCCCAAACAATATGGGCAATCCGGCGAGCTATCGTGCTTGAATCGGTGTAGGTAGGCTCGAAAACAGCCATGCCCCGATAGCATTTGCGTAGTATAATAGTTTACTTCGCCGTGCTTGCGACTTAGCCAGACTTTGATGTTAGGAATGAGACGATGCGTCCATCTGCCCTTTACAGCGACATCCCACAGTCGCTGCCATCGGTCAATGCTGTTCTGCCGTTCTTCTAATCTTAACTTTTCAGTACACAGTTGTTGATGTCTTCTATGGTAAATTGTCCGTCTTTCCTCTGCTAAGACTAAGAGAGGCACAGTTCCTGAAATGACGCACACTGCTTCCGCCGATATTGTGCGAAATGCGCAAGCAATTCTTATAGCACTGAGACGGTATAAGGGCCCTGCCATTCTCCTCGATTTTTGAGATTTAAGAGCATCACCCCATATGGAGATACCATATGTCAGCACTGAAGTAATAACTGACGATAGTAATATCCTTCTGGTTTGTTTAGGACCTCCAATATTAGGCATCAGTCGAGCAAGTTTCGTCCTAACTATTGACGCCTTAGCACTAACGTGTTCCACCTGTTGATTGAAATTCAAACGAGCATCAAGCATTACGCCAAGGTAACAGATGTGAGGTTTTGACGTGATCTCAAGATTTCCTATCTTTAGCTTGATGGTCTCAATTCTTTTCCTACTAGTGATAAGAACAGCTTCACTTTTTTGTTGTGCTAATTGGAGATTCATTGTTCCCATCCACCGATTAATTTTTCTGAATGTAATATCGAATAGGCTTACGATGTCATCAATTTGTTTCAAGACAACCACTATGGCAACATCGTCTGCATATGCTACTAGTTTCACACATTCTGGAAACTCTAGTCTCAAAAGGCCATCATACATAATATTCCACAGCAAAGGGCCTAGAACAGAGCCCTGCGGCACACCTCCTGTTATATTATATTCTTCTGTACCATCGCGTGAATGGTACATTAGAATTCTGTCTGTAAAGTAGCTTGCGACTATATTGCATAGGTATGCTGGCACGTTCTTGTCACGGAGTGCATTCATAATGCAATCCCAGTTTGCAGAATTAAAAGCATTTTTTATATCCAATGTAGCTACAAGGCAGTACTTTTTGGAACCCCCCTTCCATCTGGTTCCAGCAATTGCCTCCTTGGCGGTATTAACTACCAAGTTTATAGCATCGATAGTTGATCGCCCTTTGCGAAAACCATACTGATTGTCTGCTAGGATTGGATCAACTACTGCATCTATTCTTTGGTGAATTATTCTTTCGAAAATTTTACCCGCTGTATCCAGCATGCATATTGGACGATAGGATGATGGTTTATCTGGTGGTTTTTTTCCTTTGGGAATAAGCACTAGTCTTTGCTGTTTCCATTTTCGTGGAAAAACCCCTTCTTTCAGGCATGTATTATATGCATTAAGAAACATTGTCGGAGATGTCATAATTGATGTTTTCAAGCCAATATTAGGAATTCCATCTAATCCCGGTGCCTTGCTATTACCAACGCGATGACAAGCTTCCATCAGTTCTTGCAGTGTTATAAGTGGAATATTATTCTGTTCTACATGTGTTACCTGGTAGTTCAAATTAGGTTGTCGTGGAAACAAAGTAGTTACTATTTTATTCAATAGTCGTGGGCAAGTTGGTGAAGGTATTGGCTGGCTTTTGAGGCGAGACATTACAGTCTTATAAGGTCTTCCCCATGGATTTTCCTCGACTTCATCCAAAAGTTCTTTCCAGCACCTAACTTTACTATCTTTGATAGCTTTATTTAGTTGTCTACGTGCTTGTTTATATTCCACTACCAGTTGTGCAGAATTACTGAGACTATATCCACGCTGAGAGATCCTTCTTTTCTTTAGGCACTCTTTACGAAGAGAGCTGATTTCTTCAGTCCACCAGTGCACAGATTGTCTTTGATTTATGCCATGTTTACGAGTCATACTGATATCACAGGCTTCGGTTATTCTCTCCATCAGCTCTCTAGTATGCTCATCTGCGTGTTCTGAAATTATAGGTTTGCAATTTAAGGCAACTCTCATGGCGCTTTCATCAAAAGATTTTATTTTCCACCCAATGGCTTTAGATATTTTCGCATGTCTTCTAATGTTTCTATCTGTTGATATTTCCCAGATGATTGCATTGTGGTCACTAGCAGTGTAGATATCTAATACCTCCCAATTGCAAATTCCTCTGACGAGGCTATTGCTAACAAAAGTAAGGTCTATTATTGAGCTTGCACTGCCCTTTTCAAAGGTTGGTTTATCACCACTATTAAGTAAAACCACGTCAAGTGCATTGAAGGCCTCCAAAAGTGCTTTACCTCTTGCATTAGTCTTCCTACTTCCCCAGTCTACCGCCCATGCGTTAAAGTCACCGGCTATCGCTACGGGGTGGTGTCGTTTTGCATCCTCCACAAGACGATCTAAAAAATCGACAAAATCTGGCAAAGAAAGACTAGGTGGAGCGTAACAGGATAAATGTATGCCATCTAATAACGGCTTTGTTAACAACATTTTGGAAACAAAACTTGGGACCAAATACTGTCCGTTTCCCATGGCCAATCAGTTAGATGTTTGTAAGGTTCTGATAAGAGGGCAACATCAATTTTATATCTCTTACCGTCTGCATAAGCAAGTCGTGTGCAGCCTCACAATGATTCATGTTTAGCTGTATTATCTTCATGCTTTTGCGTTCATTATTTTCTCTATGGCCTCCCTATATAGAGGACATCTGTGAGTGCCGGCATGATGTGCTACATTTTCAGAGTTTCCATTTTCAGCGCATAGTGCACATTTTGCTGCATTTATACAGTTGGCTATTTTGTGACCATCTTGTCCACATCTAAAGCATAGATTGGTCCGATTCACTTCGCTCTTGCACTGTGATCCATAATGTCCGAATAGCCAGCATTTAAAACATCGAATTGGTTTCTTGATGATTTTAATTTGACAGTTGACCCATCCAATTCGTATTTTGCTACTTGCTTTGAGCAGATCGTGTACAACTGCCGCTGGAAGAGCTACAGTAGCAATCTGGGTACCTCTATATGCCTTACGAAGCCTAATTTCTTCTGCTGGTGTGTTGCAGGCTCCCCCGGTTGCTTTTTGTAGTGCTATCTGGATATCAATTTTTGAGGTTTCATCATCAATATCTCTTATTTCTATAGTTTCTTGGTGCCCCTTATAAATAACTTCGGCCTCATCCTTTAACACACCTGCGATAATCTGTTGCAGTCCTTGGCCTTTGTCCTCACTTTTCTTAGAAATAGTTATCAACAAGTCTCCATTTCTGGTTTTGTTTATTTTCTCTACTGTCGTATTTACCTTGTCATCAGGGACATCATGTTTGATGCGACGTAATATTTCGGAATAATTAACTTTTTCGGTCGGCCGGATTAATAAGGCATTTGGTTTTGGAAAAATTCTATGATTTTTTATCATTTTATGGTTAGAGTCCTGTTCTGACAGATGTACCCTTGCTTCCTTTTTTTTCTGTTTTCTCGGCTGAACTTTATGCCAGTCATTTACCTCGATTTTTTCTTCATTACATATTTCTATGATCGTCTGACGTCTTGGCAAACCATTTTTCTCATTAACCTGATTATTGCTTATATGTTGTGAGTTTCGGTTTCTTGTGGCTTTGCTTGTGTCCTGCCGTACACTTTTTTCTATAGGGGCTGTCTCACAACATTGCACTTCATTTATCATAACTTCCGTATCATCCGTGGTTCGGCCTTTTTCCTCTAACAATTGGTTGTCTAAATCAATAAATCTTTTAATTACGGCCGCTATGTTGCCTGTTTTATTTTCACCTCTTTATGTATGTTTGACTTTGATTTGACAATCATATGCAGTTCATTTATCAGATTCTCAAGGCACTTCAATGACTCATTCCGTTGTAAAATGACATTTTCCGGAATTATATGTGACAGTTCAGCCACTGGTTCTACTTTACTAGTCATACCGTCGCATGAGCTGGTCAGCGGGTTTCGGGCTATATCTGATATACCTGAACATAGCGTTGTGTTCAAATTATTGTGTGATTTATTGATTACATCACCAGCATTGTTTGACACTATGTCCCCACTAATGGGGATCATTTTAACAAAAATTCTACCTGCACCCAGAGGCGAGGATCACTCAGCTCACTAACTTATTAGTAACTTATTAAAACTGATGGAACTAATTATAAATTTTGTACGACAAAATAACTAATTTCTGACGTGAGAAAAAAAAAAAAAAAAAAAAAAAAAAAAAAAAAAATATATATATATATATATATATATATATATATATGTGTGTGTGTGTATATGTGTGTATGTGTATATATATGCATATATGTATATTTATTTATTTATTTATTTATTATACGCCAATCAGCTATATACAGTTAATTATATAGTAATGTAGCACATACAAACACACATACGGGCACCTATACATACACTCGTACATACATACGTCCGCACATGCACTTATATGTAGACTCAAACACACTAGTAATGCTAACAAATTCTAATAAGTATTATTTCTTTTGACAATGTTGATAAATGTATTATGTGATGAATCAAAAAAGTTTAGTTTTGAGCACTGTTCATTGACCACCATTGCTACTCTGTTCATTGGACCGTTCAATATATAGTTTTTCGTCGTTTTTGAAGTCTGCACAATACGGTTTGTTCTTAATCCTTGTCTCGAGCATATCAAATTAATTTTTGCTAGAATCTCAGGAGAATCAATTGAGCCATTTACTGTCTTATGAAAAAAAATAAGATCAGTAATTTGTTGTCGTTTGCTTAGGTTAATATCCTCGCATTTCAGTAAAAAAATTTCGCTTTCATGTGCACTTATTCTTTTTGATTGCGCAAAGTGCTTAAGGTATTTTTCAAATTTCCTTTGTTAAGTTTGTTGCTTGATAATTCAGTGTGAGGTGCCCAAACTATGGAGTTATATTCTAGAAAAGGCCTGACGAGTGTGGAGTACAGAATGCATAGTGTGTCTATGCTGTGGAAATCTCGACCACTCCTGATGATGAAGCTAAGTGTTCTTAGGGCTTGAAGAGAAATTTTGTTAATATTCTGTGAGAAGTTTAATTTAGTGTCAAAAATAACTCCAAGATCTTTTATAGAAGTCACTGAATTTATTTTTTGGTTTTCTAAATGGTGATCTTGTTGAATTGAATTATGGGATCGAGATAGTATCATTACTGCGCATTTTTTAGCATTTAACTTGAGTTTATTACTTATACACCAGTTGTTCAATTGCGCAATGTCTTGTTGTAACGATAATCTATCATCATCACAATTTATAGTTTTATAGATTTTTGGTGTTGATATTTATGGACAAGGCTGGGTGATGAGCGTCCTCATGAGTTAAAGCATGAGAACGCTCTACAGTTGCGTGTATATTACTGAAGCACAAGTCAAGCGTTTTTCCACTATGATTTTGAATGTTGTTAAATTGCCGATAGTTTAGTAGTGACAACTCTTCATAAACCAAGCACGAAGAATGTTCTTGCGGTAGGCTGCTGAGTAAATTATAATCGCCTGCGATTAATATACTTGCTTTTGAATATTTTTTGGATACTGATCTTATTGCAGATATATGCTCTTTATAAATTTCTACAGTTGATTTAGAAGGTAGGTAAACACAGCAGATAATTAGGTCGTGTGGCGCAGTTTTAATTTTAATTTTTCATATTATTATTGGGAAGTGCAAGCAACTCCGTTGAAAGACTCCGCTTCACTGCCACGAATACACTACCACCTCTTTCATTTTTATCACTGATTTGATCTCTATCGCACCTAAAAATCGCATATGTGTTGTCGATTACCTCGCCATCAGCAATATCAGACTTTAGCCATGACTCTGTAACACAAATTACATCACTCACACTCACAGAAGATGACGCTCGAAACGTGTTCAGTTTTGTTCTAAGACCCCTAGTGTTTTGATAGTAGATTGATAAGCCGCGTTCAAGATGTTCTTTCCTGCGATGACCCGCGGAAGGAGTGTAGCTTCACTATTTTAGGGACACCATTTATATATTTGATCGTTTTGTCTGCGTTTTCCATATCTGAGTTTAGTTCGTTTCGCAGCATTTTCAGATGACTTAATTGTCTGGGCGTCATGTCATGTTTCATAGAAATCCCATTTGTATGTTTAGTTTTTATTCAGATTCGGGCGGTTGTTTCGGATGGGGTTTCAATTAATAATGGCCTGATTTTACCTGTGGTTGGTTTTCCAAGACGACGAACTTTGATGTCTTTTGTTGCAATTTGTGTGTCTTGTGGCAAAAGCTTAGTAATACTTGTCAAGTCGTCTTGTAATCTGTCCTGTCCATTAGTTTCATTTGACTCTATTACGTTGAACACTATTACATTTTTTTCGCGTCTCTTATGATCGTTAAATTCGGCGTACATATCATCTGCACTTACAAACTGTTCTTCAAGCGTTTTAACTTTCTCCTCAACAGATGTCACTTGTGTTTTCAGTTGCTTACATATATTATTAACTAAATCATTTTGTTCCGAAATTTTCAGAAGTTCCGTTCTAATGGCGGTAAGATTGCTTTCAACCTCACTTTTGAACGGAATAAAGTACTTACGAAATAACTTTTCCATTTCACTAATGCTAGAGTCATCTCTGTCGTCTGACGTCGTGGCCCTAACCTCACTTTTGCAAAGATTGTATTTCCATTCGTTGCCGTTTATTCTGTTATCCGTCACAATTTTTTTTATGTCTTTAGATTTAATTTTTAAACACTTAGCGTGGAACCACCTTTCACAACTCACACACTGTATATTAGAAATATTGTCATTAATTTGCTCAGAGCATAAATCACACACGAGTTTACTAGGCGCCATCTTGTCACTTGATGTGTATATATATATGTGTGTGTTTACATTTATGTGTATATGTATGTGTGCATGTGTTTGTATATATATATGTATGTGTATGTGTATACATATATGTAATTGTTGTTTTGCGTATATATACATATATATATATTTTATGTTATAATTTTTTATATAATAACTTGCTCCATAACTAATATCGTTTTATAGTTAATATTTATACTTTTGCTTAATAAATTTCTCTTCATCACATATTCATCATAGTTTTATTATATTTCTATATTTTCATTTTTATCCACATATTATGTTTAACCGTTGATTATGGATTGTTTCTACATGCCATATTTTTTATGTTCCTACTGCGCATGATCGTTGAGAAAATCTTCGTAATATGAAACCACTAAAATTCTCTCTATCCCGTTCTCTCATCCAATGACGATACAGTTTCCACTATTTTCCGCAAACACGTACGCACACATTTTACTCTCGTACACACACGTAATACACACTCCAAGCTGACAACATGTTCGTTTGGAATAAACTTTTTTATAACAAAATATATTATTTATTTTAATTTTAAATTTTTCTAAAATTTATCAAAACTCGACGTTCTATCAATTTTTTGTTTCATATTTATTTTTTTGCGCAATTTCGTGTGTTTTTTTTTTTTTTAATTTATTTGTATGGTGAGTTTCTTTACATTTGTTTATTTTATGGTTGTTTTTCATATATACTTTTCATATATTCTTTCACAATATATATATGTTTTAAAAATAATTTATTAAATTGGTTAGATTTATGTTTTTTACATGTTTTTATTTATTTTTGTCTGTAATTATGTATTTTTTATATTGTCTTCAAATGTAATCCTGAAATATTTAATTATAGCACCGAAGATGGGTCAAATCAAGACCCGAAACGTATGTTCTCTGAATAAAAACATTTTCTTTCAATAAAACTGTTTTTAATTGCTGGATGGATGCCCAAGAAACAATTTTACCATATTATTTCACCATCTGAAGAAAAAACTTTCGCTTTATATATATATATATATATATATATATATATATATATATATATTTATATATTATAATATATTTTAGTAATTTAGTTAACATAGTAAAACTAATAATGTCTAAAAATTGCAAAAACCGCGATAAATATTTATTCAAAATGCGTAATAGATAGGCAGATACAACTTTATTATTAAAGCAGAAAAATAATTTATCAGTATCGCCTGGGCAAATAAAAATATTAACAGATATTAGTCTAGAAGTGATCACAGAAATAAGTAGAATGCTTAGATCAATGAAAGACAGTAATAATAGAAACGTTTTCCAAGCACTAGTTATTATTTTGTTCAAATTGAAAACGGGAAAATCTAATCAAGTCATCGCCGGCATTTTTAATATTTCAAAGAGTCAAGTCTCTCATTATTATAAATAGATTTTAATTGGATTTGAAAAAGATATATTAGAACAAAATTTTGAATTAGAATCTTTTACTAGAGACCAATTAATTTCGGAAACATCATACAACGCACAAAAAAATTCTGGGATCAACCAATGAGTAATTAATAAATTAATATGTGATGGTACACGTATATACGATATAAAAAGAGCGCGAATAATGAATATGAAAGAAAGTCTTTTTCTGGCCAAAAACGGGCACCACTATGGAAACCATGTACAATTTGTACAACAAATAGTTTCATAGTTGATTTCTCAGGCCCATATCTGGAAACACAAAATGATGCCACAGTCATGAAAATTATACTAAAAGATGCACTTTTTTGCAAAAAGATGATGTTCTCTTGGTAGATCGCGGTTTTCGTGATGCTCTAACGGATATGCGCCTCTTATGCCATGCATCTAATTTTCGAATTAGAGAAGATAAAGAAGAAAATGTTTTGTTCCGAATAAAAAAACGGCGAGTTTTCAAAAAGACTAAAATATTAGTAGTTTTGATAGGAACCAAGAACACCGAGCATTGCAAACCATATGAAATCTATGAAGGCATTATGAATTGTGTAAACCTCATTGAAGAATTTCTTTCAAATGCACATATCATTTCACTGACTATGCTGTCAATAGAGAGAAAATCAAACGCTCAGCGCAATTGCTTCCAGGAAGTAAATCATCTATTATTTACATTCAACGACTAAAAAAAAAAAAAAATTTAGTGCACACGTTTAAACGAGGTTTTATATCGAGAGACCTAATGTATGATTAGTTGCATCTCACAACCGAAGGCTATCATCAATGCTTTGAACCAGTACACTTAATCAGAAAAATATCGACTGAGTTATAAAAATAAGTTTGTGATGATATGCATGGACACGAATAACTCTGCTGACAAAACTAAAAATAGGTTTGTATCCTAACAATAATGTAGCTAAAGATATTCATTTTTATATTAAAACCTACTGTTGCGAGACAACTTTTTCTATCATGTTAAAAATAAAAACAAGTTTACGAACGCAAATTACACATGCGCAATTAGAGAATCAACTAAAAATGTGAAAAAAATGTGTCGAAGCTTACTACGAACATACAATTACCTACTGTCAAGCAAGAAACAAAGCCAAATAAAAGTCACTAACTTAATAAATAAACAAATATTTGTTTATTGTATTTTTGTGATATTTTTATATTATTTTATATGTTTTCTATTTAATGAAAAAATACTAATAATTTCACAAATTATGTATCACACACTTTAAATTCCTTCCTTCGCTATACAAAAAAAGCACTTTAAATTCCTTCAATTCTAATAAGCATTTGCAGTTCACTTGTGAACTTGAGGGTAGTAACTCTACTAGTTTCCTAGACTTAAAACTTATCAGAAACAATAATGTCATCCTCACTGACTGGTTCCAAAAGCTAACTTGGTCAGGACGATATTTCACTCTCGATCTATCAAAATTTCAGTTATTTCTTAAATAGTGGATAAAATTGTCATATTCAAATTTATAATTTAAATTTCACGCGCTCTCTGTGAACTGACAACAACGAGTGTTATGACTTATGAAAGGAGTTGTAATTGCTGTTTTTGGTATATCCTCCTCATTGACCGGAATTTGGTTGTAGGCCTTCACCAAGTCGATTTTTTCTTGCCTTGAAGATGCTGCGTAAAATCGTAAATGTGCTTTACCGGGTATCTGTCTGGAATAGTACGAGCGTTAAGTGCCCTGTAATCTCCGCACAGGCGCCATCCGAGGTTTCGTTTAGGTACCATGTGAAGCGGCGCGGCCCAGGGGCTGTTGATCGTCGAGCGATTCCGAGCTTCACCATTTCTTCAAATTCTGTTTTAGCTATTTGAAGGCGTTCCGCGTTGAGCCGTCTTGGTTTAAAATAAATCGGAGGCCCTGGTGTTGTATTGATATGGTATGTTGTTGAATAAAAAATTGAAAGATTACATAGGATATATGATTGTATAGAATAATGTAGGTGGCTAAATGCTCGAGTAAGCGAGGCCACTTTGTGAGGTGCTCCTTGAGATCTGGTAATATCCGGAAATTCTTGCAATAGGCTGTGGTGCTCCTTTCGCAGGGTTTTAACAGTTGGGACGAATGCATCCGTTACTTTTCCCGCCATTTGTGCTTTTGTATCTCCCACTAGTAGCCGTTTGTTGCGCAGATCTACCAATAGGTTATAGAATGATAGGAAATCTGCTCCAATAATGAGTTTTTCGACGTCGGCTATCTCAAACTTCCAAGAAAAATTGCGTTTTAGGCCGAAGTTCAAAATTAGTTGCACTATCCCATAGATCGCCATTTTCGCACCATTTGCCGTATACAACGTATATTCGGTACGCGGATGCTGCCCTTTCCGTTTTCTGCGAGGGTATACACAAAGATCCGCGCCCGTGTCGACTAAGAATTCTTGTTTGGATGCTTTGTCAACCACTAATAGGCGGCTTGTTGAACTAATTAATTGACAGTCATGCGCCGCATTCATTGACTGTCGTTTAAGTTTAAAAATTTAAATGAACAAGGTTCATTACACTTCCGTGCTTTAGCTCCAAATCTTGAATGGTACTGGCAATAGCCACGTGGAGATGGATGCACGACTTTCGACCTCGATGGTAAGGTTCGGTACTTAGCTTGGGTGAGGGCTTCAACTTGTTTGCATTGAATTCGACCTGGACTTTGATCTGGATCTGGAACTTGATCTATTTTGGAAATTTTGAACTTTTTTTCAAAACAATGGCGCTGCTTTAGCTACATACAGACAAAATATCGAAGCGCATAAGCGCCGCGTCGCCGTCAAACGGACAAACGATGCTACGGAACCCATAGAAAAGTTAACAAAATTTATACGTATTATTAAAATCTCCATAAAATTTGATCTCATAATTTGATGTGTATGTAGCGAAATTTGTTTGTTTTTGTCGATGTCGTCGTTGATGCTGTTGCTGTAAGTGATTGAAATTGAATATGGTCGACGACAGGTGCGCTGATTGTACATCGACGTCACCAATGTAGCGAAGTACTGTCTTCTTCTCCTCCTTGATTGAATCCACTGTGAGTTCGGGCAGGCAAGTGAAGGGCCGAGTATTGCTGCGCTGTGGTTTTATACCATAGAGCAGAGGTGGGGAACCTTTTTGCCATTAGAGGCCGCACTTAAATTAGGCAGCAATGAAAGAGGCCGCATAAGCTGATTGACCTAAAAAAGTGACTTTCGTAAAATTATTAACTTCCCGAAGGAGAAGTTAATGTTTTCATCAAAAAATCCGACTCGCTAATTTTATGTTTTCTCGACGTTTCAAGCAATTCTGAATCGAATGAGACCAAATTTGAAAAAAGTATGTGTATGTGTGTGTGTGTGTATGTGAGTGTAAACAGATTTTTTGCCGTAAATCGACGTTTTCTCCAAAACCGATGGACAGATTTGAAAAACTTAAAAGCCATTCGATGTATCTCGATGAGGACTAGCGTTTCTGAGTTTCGTGCGACGATCGGCTGGGCTGTTTCTTTCTAAATTGCAGAAAAGTAAAAAATATTTTGACCACGTTTTAGCCCGAAATTCTGAATCGATCTTGAAAATTCAAAAACCGTTCGATAGATATTGGTTGGGAATCGTGCTGATTAGTTTTTGGTAAAGATCGGCCGGAACATTTTCTTGTAATAAAGTTTAAAAAAAAAATTCGACGATTTTTATTATTTTTTTGACGGTAGATACCATAGTCTTCTAGATCATACTAAAATATTACGGCCCCACGACAACTCGTTTAGCTTTAAAAATTCGTCAAAGTTTGCAAAAATTAGTATGGTCTTTTTTCCATTTGTCAAAATTAGAACTTCCATCGAGGTTTGCTCAAAGCCGATTTCAGAAATTTAAAAACCATTTGATGTATCTCGATAAGGATTATCGTTTCTCAGTTTTGTGCGACGATCGGCCGAGCCGTTTCTTTGTAATTTGGAAAAAAAGTGTTAAACTTTTGGTTCACATTTGTGCTGATACTACCGAATCGATTTTAAAAAATCAAAAACCGTTCAATCAATTAGCCCGAAATTCTGAATCGATCTTGAAAATTCAAAAACCGTTCGATAGATATTATTTGGGAATGATACTGATTAGTTTTAGGTGAAAATCTACCGAGCCGTTTTTTTTGTAATTAACAGTTGAAAAAAAAAATTAAGCCGATTTTCACGGAACTTTTTTGGCGTTATATATCATGGTCTTATTGAACTTACTGAAATATTAATGCCTTACGACAAGTAGTTTAGTTTTAAAAATTTAGCAAAGTTTGAGAAAATGAGTAGTTCTTTTGACATTTAAAATGAAACGATTTACTTGGTATAAGGATAGAGTACTTGGTCTTAATGAACCTGATAAACAATTAAAATCCTACAAAAAAACTGGCTCAATTATAAAAATTATTGTTTTTTGAATATTTGCTTTTAAAAAACACTCTGACCGGGTTGACGTGTTCGATTTTCAATAAATCTACTTCGAATACTTTTAACTACTCATAAATTAATTTATCGATCATGGATTAAGTCCATTATTTACACAAATCGGGAACTTCATGTAACTTACCTCAAGGCAAAATACCAATACGTACTAGTTTGGCTTTGTTTTTTGCTTGGCAACTGAGCAATTTATGACAAAATGACCAGATGTAAAATTTCTGGGTGTCGAAGGAAATCGAACTGAATTTCATTCATTTTTCTTGAAGATTGAAAAAAAAAGTTGGTATGTTTCGAACGTATGTAATGAGATAAAATCGACTTCGTTTCGATAAAATCGAATTATAGTTCGTTTTAATTTCATTTAAACATTCATTTTTATATAAAAATGATATTAAAGTCTTTTGATTTGAATTTGACTTTCATATTCTTATTGTTACATAATTATTTGAAATAAAAAATTATATATTTTTCTTATAACATTGAATTCACTGATAGATTTTTGTTTTGCAAAAATAATATCTAAACTTGTTAAAGGTTAATTTAGAGAATTTCGGGCTCTGGAAAAACGAGATTAAATTCCTTTGTGAACTTTCGGTATGAATATTCCTGCTTGTTGTCATTCATGACAATAGTTACCGTAACAAAAAAAAAGGATTAATGCATTAAACGCAACGTTAACTCTTTCCAATATATCTAGATAAAATCTGGTTGCTCCGATCTCCGCCAAAGCTGCGGATTTGCTTTTGGTTGCGAGAAGTATAAATTTTTATCATTTTACTACGGATACGCATAAAAATCTTCAACCCGGGTGCTAACGATTCTTTTGCACTGTTAATTTAATTTCTTGATTCATATAATGGGCGATGTCTTGCAAAATCGAAAATATTGCTTATATTAAATAATATTAATATGATATATTACATCTCTATTTTGTATCTGCCTAAGAGTCTGTGTTTCAGGCTAGTAATCTGTCATGTTACAATATGACTGTTTTTGGTGGGATTTTTCGCGGAACTGTCATGACGTTGATGTACAATAGTTGTTTGAAAGTAACTCTGCTATTTTGTACTAGAGACGGAAAGGGGCCGCACAAGATCCTCCCGAAGGCCGCAGGTTCCCCACCTATGCCATAGAGTATAACGGTGCATGACAGGGACGCGCAACCTGACGTAGTGCGCCAGGGCTGTGCAACCTTATATATATATATATATATATATATATATATATATATATATATACGAGGTGTGTTCAAAAAGTACCCGGAATTACTAATAATTAAATTTCGCGGGTCTGGAGTGTCTGATTGTCAAAATTTTTTTTTTATTGTGTTGGTATACATGTCCCTAAAGTATGATGAAATTTTCAGCTATATTCACTGTTTACTTTGTCTGTGGTAGTCGCTAAGGTTCGACGTGTTTTTCTGAGCTCGGCGATTTTTACAATGGAAGAATTGAAAAGTCAAAGAATTTGTATTAAATTTTGCGTAAAAAATGAAATAAAGTGTTGCAAAGTGCAAAAATTCACCAGATATGGCTCCGTGTGACTTTTTCCTATTCCCAAAGTTGAAGAGACCCATGAAAGGACGGCGGTTTTCCTCGATTGAAGAAAATCGCTGAGAGTGCTCAAGGACATATCAAAAAGTGAATATCAAGGGTGCTTCGAAAATTGGAAAAAACGCTGGCATAAGTGTATTATATCTGGGGGGGACTACTTTGAAGGGGACCACATTAATGTAGACGAATAAATAAATATTTTTTTGAAAAAACGAAAATTCCGGGTACTTTTTGAACAGACCTCGTATATATATGCTGAAATTAAATTGTCACTATACTGTAAACAGTTCCAAATTAGACAATACAAAATTAGTTTCAAAAAATCACAAATTTTCACTAAAGCCACACAAAAAATACAAACATAAAGATAATGTAATTTTCGAAATAAATTAACTGAAAAGTTTTATGTTATAATAATGATTATTAGAATACTGTCAGTAATAATTTTTGAAAATTCCTGAAGTACTATATAAAAAGTTTCGACATCAAATGACGAATATTTTTTAAGAATTTTAAATAACAAAAAGCAAAGAATTTCAGATTACCATTTGTCATATTGCTTTTTGTATTGTAGTACTTAATAAATTAATAATACTTATAAAGATAGGTCACAATAAGGGCTTTATTATCACTTATTATGTTACAATTATCATTCAAAAAAAGAGGTTTTTGGGGTTTGTTGCAACTACAATGTTTCAGTTTTGAAAATATATTTTTGGACTTAAATACTAAACATTTATTAATGAAAGCTTGTTTATGTGTGTCATCATATTTCAATTTTTTTCATTCTTTTTAAAAGTTGGATCAGCAACACAAAAATACCTTAAATTTTACTTGTCTTTTGCTTTTCGGCAAAAAAGTGTCCAATGATTTATGACTGGAGGGACATTTTATTTCAATCATTGCATTCCTAGTAACTTCATCAGGAGATGCTGCTTAAACTGGATGGCTAGGTACATAATAAATCCTTGGACGCATAATTTGTACTTTCAATTCTCTCTCCAGAACTTCAATTACATCCTTTTCTAGTTTCTTTCCTCATGTCGTATCATTTGTTTCATGAACTTTATCTGCACCAATAATTTGTTGCACTAGTGAGCCGTTATCAATTGTACAATGAGCCGCTTCATAAAATACGTCCATAACGAAATTCATGCCAAATTGCACACTCACTTTGCTGTTTAGTTAATTGTTCAGTTTCTTCACATACAGCTTCTTTCATTTCAGTCTTAGCAAATTCTAAAAAAAAATTGATCTTGCAACAGCACTTTTATTAAAATCAAGAATAATTCGATGCAATGATAAACTATAAGCTTTTTTGGAATTTCATATCGAAAGTTGACAGTTTATTTGTTGATTTTCTATTTAAAGTTGTAATACAGTTAGTGAACGAGTTACATTTCCACTCCGATTCGATTTCAAAATTTCAAATCAGAGTAATTTAAAAAAAAATGCTAATCAAGATATTTCACTTTAGGTATTTAACTGGTTTGGACGGAATATACTGATTGAATCTAGTTGGACCTCGGTATGGATAAAGTTGCTCGTGGATTGTCAGCTTTTCTGTTCGTTTATAATGTTTTGCTAAACTATCATTCAATGTTGTCTAAATGCCTTCTATTGAAACAGCTTCATCCCTTTCCAAGCGCTGAGGTTGTGTATTAACATCACAACAATGCGACTTTTTGTCGTCGACGAAAAACAAATGGATATTATCATCAAATTAGTAGAATTTTTAAAAGACATTCTAGAATAATTTAAAGTACTCCTTCTTATTCTTCTTACTTTGTATAAGAAATATTATCTAAATTTTCTTTCTAATTTACTCGATTCAAAGCAATGTTACATTGACAAACTAAATTTGTACGATAGTGTTTCAATAAAATTTGCAAAAACCAATTATAAACCCTAAATATTGCTCAGAAAAACTTATCAATTTCAATATTTATCCAAAATCCATCTGAAGATGAGTGAAACAATACTCTTATAATACAATTTTTTCAAGGAAATCCTATCAAGGTAAATAGTTCCTGTTAAAGTATCAATAAGTTCAACAATATATTAGTAAAACAGTAAAACAAAATCCAACAATATATTAGTAGAATGATAAAATTGTAGAAGGCAACATCATATTATACATCTTGAAGTAAAAGAAAATATAGTTTTTATATTGAAAACATTAGCTGAAAGATATTCTCTATTTGGTAGTGTCTTGCATGCCAAACCACGACATAAAAATCATACTCGTGTTGTTTTCGTAAATCTTGATAACGCTCAGAAAGTGACATTTTTTGTACTGTTTAGTTACATGTGCTACTATGTTAAGTCTGGTGCACACGACGCCAGTATTTCTTTAAACATAATTTCTGATAATTTTTTGCCAAGGTTTATCATGTAGTTGATAGGTAAGAAATTGTCCCGGCATGCACTAACCAGGTAATCTGGCATCGTGTGCACCGCGCTTTACATATAATTTTATTTGCTCATGAGTTTCTTGTCAAGCGAAAATAAATCTAAAAAATAAGCGCGTTAGTAAATCAGTATGTATTGTATTGTAAATTTTAATGTGTCGGTAGTTTTCTTGAATTGTGATTTTTTCGAAATCAATATTGTGATAATAAAACTAAATAATGTGTGATTCAGTCCTTGAATATGTAAAATTAGTTAAAATATATAGCAGTCACGAAGAAACCTCATTTGTTGAATGCTAACAAAACAATTTGGAAATAAAATAAATAATAAATAAATGATAATAGATTATGATAATAGGAGTTTTATAAATGAAATGAAAAATTATTTCGTACATGAAACAAAAGATGATGACTGAATTGAGGCTAAAGCACTATTATTGAGGTTCAATAATAACTAACGAATGATAATATAATATCAAATTGCGATTCTAATGGAACCAGAACAATTAAATATTTCTGGAAGTGAAATCAAATAGTAAGCCATATGATTAATACTTACTATAATGATTTATTAATTCCAATATGAGAGACGATATTAATATGGAAGAAAGAAAATGATGCATAGTTTTGCTTCTACGTGAAATGACATGAGCATAAAACATGTCATGGAAAGAATCAAGATAGATTCTGACAAATGCATAGCCCGAGAATTTAGTCTATAATACACAATATGCACAATATTGATTTCGATAATAACCTTGGCTGAAGATCATTAGAATTGTTTTGGTCTATTTGTTCAAAAGTCACGCATGACAATGAAAAGGGAAACTTAATTTGTAATGATCATTGTGATGCAATTTGCAATGATTTGATGGCTTTAATGTGCCAAACTATTTAAAACATCTATTTCGCATCCAATCCAGTCAGATATTCATGTCTTTATCTTTATGATTGTGAACTACAAGTAGTTTTCGAGTGAATAGAAAAAAACATCCTGGATTTATGATATTAGCCAGACATCAAATTTGAGGTGGATGCATATTATGCATTGTACCTCATATGACAACAGATTTTATTTCATTTTGGATCTATTTGGCCACTAGATTATTTTCTTTCGTAGATCAATACCATATGTTAAATAAAATCATACCCGCATAAGGAATTTTGACACATTCAATAATTTTGAGATATGGAAAAGGAAAAGGTTACATCACAATAAATATTATTAAATTGAATTGAATTGAATTAAATTGATCACAATAAATAGCTTTGAATTGAAAAGCTTTTGGCTTTTTATCACCATATATAATCAATCAGAAAGGCTTTTTTGAAGAAGTTTTAATTTATACGGATTTCTTAACCATGAATCAGATCAAATACTATAATTTATTGACAAACGAAAATATTTCAATACTATTGACAAACGAAGATATTTCAACATAAATTATTTAAAGTCATGAGGATTGATTTGTATAAGTCAATTGTGATTGTAAAATCTTTGGACCTTTCCTAGACTTAACTGAACTCGGGCAAAAGATCTTCCCAATCTTTACCAAATCATTTATGTGTATAATATATATATCACCAAATTTGTTAAATTGATATATGAAGGAAATTAAAATATATCATGTAGTCTGGATATTATATAAAGAAAAGCTAATATAGAATAAAATCGATTCGAAACACTCGAAATCGATATTAAAAATTCGTATTGATTGTTGCAAATATCAAGAAATTCTTGAAGAATAATTAATTTTTAATGCGATAAATTATATTTAACTAATTTTAAATATTTAATGGTCAACACATGTAACTTGTGGGATTAATTTATATGATACAATAATATTTTCTTTGTTTTTCAACAACACTTACAATTGGAAAACTATGAACACTATATATTTTTACAATACATACATATGCTTCAATGCGGTAACTTTAAAATGAATGTAAAATTACAAAAATCAATTCAATAATATTATAATTATGGCTACTAATAGCACATAATATCGCTATAATGATAAAAGTAAAACATGTTTCTTATAATTTTACTTTCACATTTTGTCTATTTGCTACTATATTAAATCTATGTACTCTATTTAACGTCGCATAATATTTATTTTTGACCATACAAGATACTGCACAAATTTGTAATTGGTTAAGTTTCTATTTCTATATTAAAAACGAAAGTACTTAATCTATAATAATTTTTCTTCAATGTGTGTAGCTCAAATTTTAGATTTATATTTGATCTAATTATGCTTTTTATGTCGTTGCTTGTGCCGTGTAAAATCTAGTCAAATATTTTATTTCTTATATCTATACAATTTATTCATTTTGGAAAATGGAATGTCTTTCACATGTATGCGCACCACTTTTCTTTCAATTTCATGTGACTTGGCTTCTGGCTTCAATGTCTTTACGAGCTATTATTCATTTTTATAAGCTAATTACTAAAATAACTTTAGTTGAGTAGTATCAACAGCTGTTTAATTATTTTCATGTTTTATAAAAAAAACATTGACTGTATTTATTAAAATATATTTGAATATTTCTTAGAATTGCAATTTCAAGTATTGGTTTAAATCATCTTCAGTGCTACATTTAAAACAATTGCAAGGTAAAAATAATACGTTTCTGAAACAATTATGATAATCAATGTTAAACGTAATATGGTAAATAACTGGAATAGAGTTATAACGAATGATTCCATGCTAAATTTGAAACTATCACTGTATTTTTAATCCTGTATAATTTTAATCACCGCAAACTACTATTGAACCAAATTTCATAAAAAATTCATCTATCAGATTATATACTAAACTTATAAACTTATTAACGTCTTGGTCAGGAGATCATATCGCCGTGTTTGGAGACATTCCGGGCAAAGAAGGAGCATAAATTATAATTTTATTTTAGGATCGGTAAAGCATAAAAAATGTAGTTTGTGGTGAGTCAAAACTATGCCAAGTTTGTTTAATTTATTGGGGTAGATTTTGAATTTTCTGACAGAGAATAAAGAAACTTAAGCCACCAGCGTTAAGCGGGAAACGATTCTGGAATTTATCAGAGGTAGCGAGAAACAAAACTTCTGGAAATAAAATGAAGGCCTTGTTTGGTGAAATCAGTTCTGTTAACGTACCTATTGATATCAAAGATCCTAACATTATTGAATTTATCACGAACCATTCTAGAATTCAGAGCATGATTGCCATATCGATAAGGAATTCTAACAATACAAATTCTTGTTTTGCCACGGGATAATGGGCTATCTATAATGCGTTTCGAATAGCATGATTAGATTTCGTCCTGTCATTCGTCCCAGCCAAAACAACAGCACGATCACGAGCACTAAAATTCGCAACAAGATCCGTTGCTAGAGAACCCGGTGCTGGGTTCTCTAGCAACCGCGATAGAGAACCCAGCATCGGATTTGATTATTCCAAAAACACAAACACTCGGCAAAACAACGGTACAGTCCAAATTAAAGACATCATCAAAAACAGTTTTATCTAAAGGTATATCACTCACCATGTGGCTTCTGGTATTGACCACCTTGAGTAGATATGGCGCAGGTAAAAACTTGATATCGACAGGGTTTTTTTATAATTTTATTTGAACAGCAATCAGAACTAATGGGTTCTATGAGCTGTTGTGAGTAAGATCTTACAAACTACGTTTGTTTTATTACAGATGGCAACCCAAACAGTTGTCACATCTCTGCATGAAATATTTTTATTACAATCTCTGTAATAGGGCAAGTACGGTGCAACAATGCCGGTGAGGGCTATTTTCACTTGGAAACATATTGCTATCTATATTTCCAAGTGAAAATCGTTGTCAATGTTGCCTGACAACAGGCTGCTCGAAGTGGGAATCGAACCCGGGACCTCTGAAACAACTCCCGTCGCTCTTAACCGCTTACCTACGGGCGAGCCCGATATCGACGGGTAATAGTAATTTTCGGTTCAAGTGTGTTTACAACAAAGTAGAATTAAATGCGCCAGGTATATTATGTATCTTAGGAAGTAATAGACTAGCTTGGAATTATAATAGAAAAGAAATTGAAGAGACGTATTAACTCTTCAAAGGTCGAACACGAAACGGGATGCTCATGCGTTGAAATAAAAATGTAGGATCTATAAGAATTTTTTCATTGTGTGCTTTTATAATGCTACTCATACTTAAAAAAAAGTAGTACAATATCAGCGTATTTTAATTTAATATTATTAAATGTTTGGCTATTAATTTTGTATACAGAAGCAAGTTCTTCACGAGCATTATAACAATTAATTGTATTATTGTCGATCACTCAGCTAGCTATGGGCATAATTTTTTGAATTACAGGAAAAGGATCATCTAATAAAATCACTCTATTAATTTTACACAAAAATCCCACTTTACACGAGATTTGCTTGCATCCACGTGCTGGTCTGTTGTATCTATTTCAACACGAGATTTTCCAATCCTTCGCACACCGTTTTTATTGTATGCATGCCAAACACCTATTTACTGACACTTTCTTGTGTACTTCTTCCCTGAGTAAGACCTCCATCTGTCTTCATTATAGACTTCATCATTGATTGCTTAATCACCATATCCGTCAAAGTTCCACAATTAAATTTATTAGAACGCCTGACCGTGAAAAATCTGTTTAGAATTTTGTGAACACTGGGATTTAGAGAGTTGTTCAATTGAATCATATATTGTAGATACAACTGCGCAGCTTTAGAGTAATGAAAATGTCCTGACGCGTGAAGATAAGGAAGCATTTCTCTAACATAATTCAAATGAGCTCGCCTATCTCGACATACGCCGTTTTACATCATCAGTATATGCAGATCAGCCTGATGCATTGAACTATGATTGAACTATTATCCTGGTTGATAGGCAGATCGTTTTAGTCACAATTTCCAATGGCTGTAGAATCTTCACACAATATTCTAAAATTGCCCACTCAGCAAAACGCAGGTTTGGCAAAGTAGAATCTATTATAGGCAAAGCTGCGCATAGCGCATCTTTAACCCTCAATAATTTTTTAAATATATCTTCTTAGTAATCTAAGTTGATTTGTTTTTGCAATTCTTGCAGAATACATGACGATTTCACACTATGTTTAAAATGTGCTACAATAGCTCTAGATTTTGGGATTGCGGTATTAAGTTCGCATTTTCTTTTGTAAATTCAATGTGTGTTCAACGCACGAGAATTTTTTTATTTAAAAATAAAATAATAACTTTCTTCAATTCGATGCATTATCAGTCACAACAATAACTTTATCAAAGATTTGCATACAATTATTAAGAGCAATATTTTGTGACATATGTTTTTCTCCGAGTTCTGTTGTTGCTATAACTAATGAATTTAATTTTTAGAACAAAATGACTAGTTGCTAATAAAAGAAAACTTTTCTGGCTATTGCTGCTCCATACATCAGTCTTTCTTATCGTGATTTTCACCACAAATTCTAAATTTTTTAGCGCAGTATACCATGCTCATGTACGGCGTTATTGGTTTTTACGATTTTGTATATTGCTTAATTAAAAATATGACTAACTGCTTATGTCGTGTAAATTATTTTGATATATATTCGTTAGCGAAAAAATTTAACTTTCGAATAAATTATGAAGAGATTTGAACACTATCGTTTGCGCTTGTTACAATTTCATCTATTGTAACATCATTATTGTGGGCTATTTTACTTATTTGATTGGAGGGAACAAATATGGCAACATATTTATTATCAACATATTTTTTCAATACTTAAATAGGAATTGTAATAAATTCTATTAATAGAAAACGTTCATAAATTTATTAAACAAAACAAGAAAAGAACTATATAACTTATAATATACTTTATAATGCTACAAATCTAATGGTAAATCATTTAATCAATATTTTTTAACTTACAAAACGTTGGTCTAATTGTTAATTTGGACCTAATTTTAAATCTACAACTTTTTTGGCAACAAAAAGTATAAAGCAACTCAGTTTACCTCAAACTAATTGAAATTTTAAATTTTGTATTTATCATCTACTTATACTACTAAGATTTCGATCATTTCGAAAATACTGGTGGTATATAAATCAAATACATTACGATATAACTAGATATATTCATTTCGTATAAGATTTCCAAAAATACTCACAAGTGAAAATAAAGCAAATCCTGCGTGTTAAGGGAGCACGGAAATTCGGCATTCTTACCTGCCTACGAAATCAACTTGAAAACCTTAAATTCAATACAGGAAATAAATAAGTACAAATGCCCTTTATCTCCTGTAAACAGGACTGCATCAGGTTTGCACAGTGGCATACCTGGGATTTTTTTATTATAAGTCAATCAAATAGTGGTTTTTATAAATTAATACACATAAATAAATGATTAAGTTATTTATCAATATTAATTAATACACAGAGTAAATTGGTTTGAATGCACTCATTAATATATTTATATAATATATACTCTTATAGCTTTCTCGAAAATGTGTAAAATGCTCTCAAAATTATATCACTTGTAATTTCTTGTTCTATTGACAATATTGCAAGATTTTTTAGGCTCAATTGACTCATTGTAGAACAAAGATGGATTTTCTTATAGCTTATACTAGCCGGTATTTCGGATTCAATCGATAAGATAGATAATGCAGTTAGTTTTTCTGGGCTCATCGTGCTTCTCAAATATGTTTTAATCAATTTTAACTTTGAGAAACTTCTCTCAGTGGAAGCTGTGCTAACTGGAACAGTGTTCATAATTCTAATTGCGATATAAGCATTTGGGTATATATCTTCCAAATTTTTTTTTTTGTACTGAAAGGATTGTTTTGCGTTTTTTATAGACTCTGTCAAATTCATTTTCTTTACAATAGTTGCATTTCTACATAAAATTCGAATAGCTGTATGTCATTGTGTCGTTTTGTCGAAGTAATGTTCCCAAATTATTACAATATTTGAGAAAGTCTTTTTTGATATAGTATTATTTGATATAAATAAAATCATATTGCTCATAATATTGATTGAGTGCTTTTAATCGACATTCAGTGTCGACTATAATCGCATCGATCATTACATTGAAAAAATTAACTCTGTGCTGCTTTTCTCGAATCGAATTCAAAGCTTATGTGCCATAATTTTCTATCAGAGTATCTGAGCATACTATTCTCATTGCAGAGTGAAAATATAAAAAATGTTTGTATAGAGTTGTGGGCAGATAAATTATTAGTACTATATGCCCGATATATAGCATAAAAAATCTATATTCTGTTCCTTTCCATTTTTCAAGGTCCTTTTTAATCCACTAGGTTTTCTCTGAAATTTACATGGATCTGTTTTTGATATATCTTAAAGACATTGATATTTATGAGATATAAATGCATGGCTTAAAGCACATCATTAACTCTTATGTTTTACCCACGTATTTAATAATCTTTTCATTACTTTCAGTCATACCATATGCATGTATTCCAAAGGGATATCAGGAATAATACTTAGGCTTAACGGCATGTGCTTTTAAGAGTGGTGATATTAGAATGATGTTTTGTATTTGTGTATTTCATAAATGAATGTTCCTAGTTAGGCATTCAAAGAAGTGTATATTAGTTTTCTGTTAAAGTACACTTCTTTTTCAGAACACCGTTCACAACCATAATAACCAGTATGGCCTATGGATGCATTTAATAGAAGCTCTTGCTGGAGCATCGCAACAAATTTTGTTAATTTTGTTAATAGTGAAAAACTTACTTTAGTAATCAATTTTAATAGTAAAAACTTATTTCTGTATCATGTATAAATTGTGATAAATAAGTTTCAACATCCTTATGGTTCTCACTACCACCATAGAAATGCCTATTATTAGAAAAGGATTTATATCACTATCTTTAAAAAATATGGCTCTTAATATATAGGCCAAAACTGGTTGGAAGTACATTTTATGTAATGGAAGATCATCACTCTCATATAGAGATTATATTCAGAATCGTGAACATTTTTAATGTTGGCTACATATCAGAATATTTAGCTTCGATTAACATCTCATTCACACATTCGATAACATTACCAAATTGCAGAAATTGCGTTTCAGAAAGAGGTTTTGAAATATTAATTTGGTTCTTACGATGTCCCAACGCTTGCTTGATTTAGAAAACAGTACATATATTTTATTAACAAAGCCAAAAAAACTTATTGGCTGTTGCAGAACACTTACGTCATCAATTAAAAGTAAATTCATCAAGTGGCAGCACGGCGTAAATTTTTCTGTTTCTGTATTACCTTCAGTAATACCGACCATATTGGCGCCACTCTCTTACACCTATCCTCGACTGTTTTGGATATATAGACCATTTCTGTCTAATTCTTGTAATGCTGATTTTGTTATGTGCTCTCTCTCACAAGGAAACCAACAAAAATATTTCTCTATTTCCACTGCTGAGAAATTACAAAATATTAAAATTATGAACATTTGTTCAACGCGGCTGACATCCCTAGTAAAATCGAGCAAGGCAGCATAGTATTTTGCTTTTTGAACTCTTCTTATAATTTCATCAATAACTGACTTAGACATTCGAATCTCTATTTCTTAAACTTTGTGACAGAGTTATATTTTTCTATTAACATTAATTAATTTTTGTATAATATACGTATATGTATACAATTGTGTATCATATACGTATATACATTATGTGTATACATTGTATCAGAATTCTATATGTTCATCTGCATTTCTTAAATTATCATTTTTTTTTATTAATTTTGATCTGACATGGTACTAAAGTATATGAAATAATAATCATAGCGTATTCTATGAATAGGATATAAAAAAAACTTACAGCTATATACTCGTATATAGGTAGTATCTGACTATTTATTATCCTTTGAAAGAAATCTACAAAACAAAATAATAAATAAATATATAAGCATATAAAATTACAGTGGTACCTCGACATACGAGCTTAATCCGTAAGTACACTCGTATGTTAAATTTCTCGTATCTCGAAGCAATTTTTTTCAAATAAATGCATTGAAATTCCTTTAATTTGCTCCAGCACTGTGGGCTTTGTTAATTTTTGAATGTCAAGAATAAATTTACTATTTATTAATTTAATTATTGTTTTAACAACTCTCATGCTCGAACTGTTGCATATTTTTCACCATGAACTTTTAGAGCTTAGAAAGCAACTTATAAGTTTTTGCAATATACAGTACATATCTATGATTACTCGTACATCAAATGTTAAAATAATCCTCGATGTATTACCGTGGGTAATTGTTACTACACGATTAATATTAATATATAATTGAAATGACTTACCATAAAATATTTTACTATCATAAACCAACCGAAATTATTGCCTTATAAATATATACAAAACTTACATTAAAAAAGTATTTTCATTATAGATATAGTCTAAACATCAAGTCATTTATTTGTATGAGCAAAAACTTATAATACTAATAATATGTAAACTAAAACATAAAAAAAGGTCCCAAACATTCAAAATTCAAAACTACTATTTTTTTTAAACTATTCATAGTAATAATTAAAATAATTGAGATTCTGTTTTGGGACAATATTGAAACAATGCTTCTGCATCTGACCCGAGACAATTAATAGAAATCATCACATACATATATGTGTATATATATATATATATATATATATATATATATATATATATATACATTACTTTTTAATGGATCTTTTATTATCCTTATCTCTTGTTTTTCTGTATTTAATTCCTTTATATAATTCTATCCATTTAATCACGCATTTCATGTGTCCTTGGCTTTGTTCATGTCTTTGCAATATTCGCCTCCAATCTTTCAAGCCCAACATTCTTTCATTACTACCTGTGTCTGTAAATGTGAAAAAAGTCTACCGTGGAAAACAATAAACTTTATCTTGAAAAAAAAAATGGAGTGGACTAGCGATCTGCAATGTTTTGCCGTTACTTGATTTTCGAGTGAAATGAAATATAGAAATAATGTTTTATTTGTGCCTTTTGGGTAGCTCTTATCAGATTTCCCAAAACTTTGATTGACTTTGTTTTGATTTAGGCCATGACGTTGAGCATTGTTTTACTGGCAAATAACCACTTTCCTGGATTTCTATATTCATAAATGACTCTCTTAAATAAACTTCTTCTACTTGATTTTTTGAGTCATTTATCGTTTAACTTTTCAACCATTTCTTGGGTTCGGACACTTGGATCATAGCAAGTAAAGAACTCTCAGCTAAATTTGCGTTTGATGCTAGATCAGAAAATAAAGTTTCTCCACGTGACTCTGAAGCAGTGACATTAGTAGAAGATTTCTTGAGAAATTTTATCATACTGGATCCCAGTATGTCCATGCCTAGCCATACGGGTATCCGGCTTATCCTGACTTTATCCAAACATGTTAATGTGTCGCACCTACGGGACATTCTGTAGGATATCCTGCGCGGAATATTCCGGACATAAACCGGACATGAATGGGATTTAATTACGGAATTGTGTTCTACTTTTTAGATGAAAAATAAATTTGGATTAAAAATAAAATAAGAGAACACAATTTTACAAAGTAAATTTTATTAAAATTCTGAAATAATTTTCTTACAAAATAACGAAATTTAATATAAACAATGTCATTTAAAATTTTATTAAAACCAGATTAAAAATATAATAAGTTTGGAAATCGGTCCCTGCTCGATGGTTGATTGCCTCTCCTGAAATAGAAAAAAAATTAATTATATACCGTATATATATATATATATATAATAAAAATAATATAATAATAAATGGTAGTCTGTCCGAAGGCAGGTCCATGGTGTGAGAGCCACCACAACAAATGATTTCCTTGCCCTTCATCCCATTAGCACTATTCCCTATCCCCATTTTTTATTTCATGTATTTTCCTTTCCAAACTTCTGTTTCCATGCTTCCTGATCCTGCACTTCGGCTTTCAGTTTCCTGTATTTTCTCTTCCCGCGTAAGTGGTTAATCGTCTGCATTCTTCTCCTTCCCATTCCTTTTGTTCCTTCTATTTTGCCCTCGACGACGTCGTGTAGGAGGCACTCTTTTTGCAAAAGAGGTCTGATCCATTTTCCTTTCATTCTCAGAATTGTGCTCAGTAGTCCTTTTCTTCGCCCACTCTTCTCAGGACTTCTTCATTTGCTACTTTGTCTGTCCACTTTATCTTTTCCATTCGCCTCCAGCACCACATTTCAAAACTCTCGAGGTGTTTTTATCGACCTTTCTCAGAGTCCATGTCAAAGACCTTTCTCAGAGAAACGTACAGAGCTATGCTCCAGACGTAGCACTTTATTAGTCTCTTCCGTAAGTCAAGACTCAGTTTGCTCGTTAGTAGCGTTCTCTTCTTTGTGAATGCCGCCTTGGCGCTTGCGATCCTTGTCCTGATCTCTTTCGTGCAGTATCCGTCTCTGGTTAGTATGCTACCCAGGTATTTGAAGTGATCCACGTCTTCCAATTCTCGTTTTTCTACTGTTATCCTCAGGAGGTTATTTGTTTTTGTGATTCTCATCACTTTCGACTTGTCTATGTTGATTTCCATTCCGTATCTTCTACCCACTTCGACAATTCGGTTCATCATGTTTTGTAGCTTGGTTTGGTTTTTCGATATCACTACTAGATCATCAGCGTAATTCATGGTGGTGATTCTTCTTCCTCCAATCGAAAAATCTCCTGCCCCCTCAAGTGCCTCGTTGACGAGCCATTCTCCGTACAGGTTGAATAGGATCGGTGACATACAGCATCCTTGCCGCACTCCTCTGCCTATTTCAACGCTGTTTGTATCTTTCTGGATCAGCCTGCGATCCCTCCAATCGACGTTAATAGATTTTAAAATTTCCATTAGCATACTCAAGTTGACTCTGTCAAAAGCTTTCTGCCAATCTATAAAACAGAAGCATATGACCTCGTTAACGTCGAGACAACTGTCCGACATTATTCTCAGTATTCCAATAGTGTCCCTGGTGCCTCTTCCTGTTCTGAAACCAAACTGGTCTTCGCTCATGTGCTGCTCAATCTTATTTTCGAGTCGCCTCGTAAAGATTTTGGCCAGAACCTTTCCGGTGTGCGAAGTTAAACTGATAGTCCTGTGGTCGCTGCATTTATTCGCTTTAGGCTTTTTCTGAAGAGCATCGTGACATCCAAAAAGTCCTTTGGCCATTCACCCGTTCGATATATTTGATTCAACAATTTATACATATATATATATATATATATATATATATATATATATATATATATATATATATATATATATATATATATATATATATATATATATATATATTTTGTAGAGTTTCGAACAAGAATCCAAAAATAATACAAAATAAAAAACAAGAAAAGTTTTTAAAAAAAAACAATTTCTTTATTTAATTATTTGTTTATTGTCGACGTTTCGGAACTAGGTACGTTCCATCTTCAGGACATCTGTCAAGAAACATGATCTTGATGAGATTTTAGCAAACAATATGTTTAGGAAAAGAAAATAGATTTTTCTTAAATAATGAATTAAAAAATATAATAATGTACAGAAATATGATAATATGTTCAAAATAAAAATGATAAAAATAAATGAGTGGATTATCAGAACAGGATATTAAAACATAATAGAAAATTTTTTTGAAAGTTATGGAAATTTTTTAAGAAAAGGTTAATGACAAAGTTGAATTAATTACCTGTATGTTTGAATATTTGTTAGCACTTTTTCACTAAACAAGCTTTTTTAACAAAAATGATTTTGTGAGTTAATTTTCCGCCGAATAATTAGATTTTGTAAATCAAAATTACTAAAAAATTTGTCTTTTTTTTTAAAATTATTATTTGAAAACACAAATAATATTGTTCTCTAGGATGTTGTTCGATTGGCTTTCAAAAATTAACTAAATGAAACTGGTGTGCCCTTTGTAACACGTGTAAACACTTGAACGAGAGATGTGAGATTGTATGTGTGTGTTTTATATGTCAGGGTGTGAATACTTAAATTGTTGATCTTAAAAGGAAGTCGATATTAATTGTTTGTCAAAAAGTGTAAAAAATTTAAATATGAATCATGTAATAGGTTGTGATCTGATCTAATGTTGACACTGTTAGAAACATTTATGAGGATGAGACAACTCTCCGCGAATAACCTTCTAAAGATGCAACTTTCGTGATATAAAATCTTTGGAGTGAAATTAAATGAATGGGCGTTTTCTATAGAGTGTTGTACTAGGGTACTTTTGAAATTTTTTTGTTTATGGTGGACCACACTTAGTTCATGTTGTCTCATTCTCTTGTGTACATATTGGGAGGTTTGCCCAATATATTGAAAAGCACAGTCATTACAAGAAACAGAATATACTACATTAGTATTGAGATTGGATGGGGTGGGGGATTTAATGTTCGTAAAGAATTGGTTGAAGGAGTGTAAGGATGAGCCTGATACTAAAATGTTTTCTTCTAACAAAATTTTGGCAAAATAATAATATAAATCTTCAACGTATGGTATGCTGCAGTAAATAAGATTGGTGTTTTTGATGTTAGTACTGGTATTGGGAGAATTAATTTGTGTTTTTAAGAAAGTTCGTCTTTTTTGAATAACTGAATGAATGAGATTTTTTGGGTAACCATTTTCAATTAGAGTTATTTTTACTAGGGATAAATTTTGTGGATGGAAAGTTTGGTGAGACAACAAAATAGCATGGTCTGTAAGGGAAATAATAGTGTTTATCTTATAGTTTCTGGGACAGTATGAGGAATAGTGTAAGTATCTACCCGACCATGTCGTTTTTCTATACCAATTTGTTCGAATAAAGTTATTAGTGTTGTAAACGGATACATCCAAGAAATTAAGTCTGTTGTTATTTTGTAGTTCATGTGTGAAAATTATATTATTGTTAAAATTATTGAAGAGATCTAGTACTGTGTTTATATGATTTTTGTTAATGATAAAAAAAGTGTCATCTACATATCTAATATAAAAGTTAATTTGAAATTTTAAAGTTGAGAAAACGGAAATTTCTAGTGTTTGTAAAACTAAGTCGATGATTCCGGGAGATAAGGGACATCCCATACCTGCGCCTTTAATTTGAGAATAAAAGTTGTCTTGGCAATGGAAATAGGAGTAATTTAAAATAGTGTTGATAATATGAGTGAAGACTGTTTTCGGAAAGTCAGTAAAGTTACAAATTGTGTGCCAACGTTTATCGATTGAGTTTAGGATTAATTCATGTGGGACACATGTAAAAAGGTTGACCACATCTAAGCTTAGAAATAAGTGATTTTCAGGGATGTTGCGGTTATTAATTAAATTCACAAATTGGTACGAATTCTTAACATAATAGGGAGAATTGATTGTAACATTTTTTAGGACATCAGAAATGAGTTTCGAAATATTGTAAAAAGGAGAGCCAATGTAGGAGACAATCGGTCTGAAAGAGCATTCAGGTTTGTGTATTTTTGGAAGACAGTACATCTTAGGGGAGATAGGGTGTTGTATTTTTAGGTTAAAAGCAAAATTCTCAGAAATTAGTTTTTTGTTTTTCAGATCATTGATTAATTTAAAAGCTATTCTAGAAAAACGTTGTGTGGGATCTTCTGTTAAAATATTATATGTTGTATCATCTTTAAGTAGGTTAAGGACGGAATTGTTGTAAAATTCTTTGTCAAGAATGACTGTGATATTACCCTTATCGGCTGGGCAAACTATAATATTATTAGATTTAATGAAAGCTTTAGTTTCTAAAATGTCTTTGTGGAGTTTCTTTAAATGAAAGTTTTGGAATTTATTATTTACTTTCTTTATATGTTTTACCAGTCTGTCACATAGTTTTGATCTAATGTTATTCTGTTTGTTTGTTTCAATGTTTCTAATGTTGTATTCAATATTACTTAGAATTTTTATGAAATCTGTTTTACTGTATTTCTGAGGAGAGTATGCAAATTTTGGACCTAATGCTAGAATATATTTAACATTTTCTGGAATGTAAATATCAGTTTTATTAACTAACCACTTATCTGTACAAGATTTAGAGATTTTGAAGGGATAGTTGTCATCTCTTTTTTGAATTAAAGTTTTAGTTTTTTTAATATGTTTTTCTTTAGTAGTATTAAAATGTTTGTTAAATTTATAGTTTTCAAAAGCTAAAAATTGATTTAAGAGGTCTTTGTTCAAAGTATTGGAAAGTGTATTGATTATGTTATCCAGTTGTGATTTCAAGTAATTTATGTAGATAAAAGTATTTTTTATTTCTAGATTCAAAACAGACATTTTCAGGTAATTAATTTGTCGTTCAATTTTATAGATGTTGAAAGTGTTGTATAAGAATTGTTTGTTTATAATATTAGAAATAAAATTCGGTATAATCCATTCATTTTTACATCGAATTAGAAATATTTTTTTGTTAATAACATTAGCATATTTAGAGTTAAGTTTTGAATATTTTTTCATTAAACATATTTGTTTGTAATCTACAGTTCTTGATAAGTTTTGAAAGAAATTTCGTTCCATAATGTTCTTGGAATATATTGAATGGTAGAGTCTTGGATTTGTGTATATTTTGTAGAGTTTCGAACAAGAATCCAAAAATAATACAAAATAAAAAACAAGAAAAGTTTTTAAAAAAAACAATTTCTTTATTTAATTATTTGTTTATTGTCGACGTTTCGGAACTAGGTACGTTCCATCTTCAGGACATCTGTCAAGAAACATGATCTTGATGAGATTTTAGCAAACAATATGTTTAGGAAAAGAAAATAGATTTTTCTTAAATAATGAATTAAATTGTAAAAAATATAATAATGTACAGAAATATGATAATATGTTCAAAATAAAAATGATAAAAATAAATGAGTGGATTATCAGAACAGGATATTAAAACATAATAGAAAATTTTTTTGAAAGTTATGGAAATTTTTTAAGAAAAGGTTAATGACAAAGTTGAATTAATTACCTGTATGTTTGAATATTTGTTAGCACTTTTTCACTAAACAAGCTTTTTTAACAAAAATGATTTTGTGAGTTAATTTTCCGCCGAATAATTAGATTTTGTAAATCAAGATTACTAAAAAATTTGTCTTTTTTTTTTTAAATTATTATTTGAAAACACAAATAATATTGTTCTCTAGGATGTTGTTCGATTGGCTTTCAAAAATTAACTAAATGAAACTGGTGTGCCCTTTGTAACACGTGTAAACACTTGAACGAGAGATGTGAGATTGTATGTGTGTGTTTTTATATGTCAGGGTGTGAATACTTAAATTGTTGATCTTAAAAGGAAGTCGATATTAATTGTTTGTCAAAAAGTGTAAAAAATTTAAATATGAATCATGTAATAGGTTGTGATCTGATCTAATGTTGACACTGTTAGAAACATTTATGAGGATGAGACAACTCTCCGCGAATAACCTTCTAAAGATGCAACTTTCGTGATATAAAATCTTTGGAGTGAAATTAAATGAATGGGCGTTTTCTATAGAGTGTTGTACTAGGGTACTTTTGAAATTTTTTGTTTATGGTGGACCACACTTAGTTCATGTTGTCTCATTCTCTTGTGTACATATTGGGAGGTTTGTCCAATATATTGAAAAGCACAGTCATTACAAGAAACAGAATATACTACATTAGTATTGAGATTGGATGGGGTGGGGGATTTAATGTTCGTAAAGAATTGGTTGAAGGAGTGTAAGGATGAGCCTGATACTAAAATGTTTTCTTCTAACAAAATTTTGGCAAAATAATAATATAAATCTTCAACGTATGGTATGCTGCAGTAAATAAGATTGGTGTTTTTGATGTTAGTACTGGTATTGGGAGAATTAATTTGTGTTTTTAAGAAAGTTCGTCTTTTTTGAATAACTGAATGAATGAGATTTTTGGGTAACCATTTTCAATTAGAGTTATTTTTACTAGGGATAAATTTTGTGGATGGAAAGTTTGGTGAGACAACAAAATAGCATGGTCTGTAAGGGAAATAATAGTGTTTATCTTATAGTTTCTGGGACAGTATGAGGAATAGTGTAAGTATCTACCCGACCATGTCGTTTTTCTATACCAATTTGTTCGAATAAAGTTATTAGTGTTGTAAACGGATACATCCAAGAAATTAAGTCTGTTGTTATTTTGTAGTTCATGTGTGAAAATTATATTATTGTTAAAATTATTGAAGAGATCTAGTACTGTGTTTATATGATTTTTGTTAATGATAAAAAAAGTGTCATCTACATATCTAATATAAAAGTTAATTTGAAATTTTAAAGTTGAGAAAACGGAAATTTCTAGTGTTTGTAAAACTAAGTCGATGATTCCGGGAGATAAGGGACATCCCATAGCTGCGCCTTTAATTTGAGAATAAAAGTTGTCTTGGCAATGGAAATAGGAGTAATTTAAAATAGTGTTGATAATATGAGTGAAGACTGTTTTCGGAAAGTCAGTAAAGTTACAAATTGTGTGCCAACGTTTATCGATTGAGTTTTAATATCCTGTTCTGATAATCCACTCATTTATTTTTATCATTTTTATTTTGAACATATTATCATATTTCTGTACATTATTATATTTTTTACAATTTAATTAATTATTTAAGAAAAATCTATTTTCTTTTCCTAAACATATTGTTTGCTAAAATCTCATCAAGATCATGTTTCTTGACAGATGTCCTGAAGATGGAACGTACCTAGTTCCGAAACGTCGACAATAAACAAATAATTAAATAAAGAAATTGTTTTTTTTTTAAAAACTTTTCTTGTTTTTTATTTTGTATTATTTTTGGATTCTTGTTCGAAACTCTACAAAATATACACAAATCCAAGACTCTACCATTCAATATATATATATATATATAATTAATAATACACATCTCACAAAAATACCTTGTATAGCGTTCACTGGCATGCCTCAGCCAGCTTTTTATAGCCTCTGAGATGGCAAACTTAGTCTCATTGGGTAAGTTCTTTACAACAGTTTCTGAAATTATTTATATGTAAGTTTTATTCATAATTTACAACATATCATAAACATAAGAATTATAAATTACCAGTGATGACTTCGCACAGCACAAGCTCGCAATATTTGCGTTTTCTCTCTATCCAAGCCATCATCAAATATTAATTTTAACAACTGTACTGTGACAGATTTGGCATTTTTGCCACCTGTCCTAGCCAAATACAAAATCTAAAAATAAAGTTAGTTTATAATAAAGCTAACTAATGAAAATACATTTACGCGAACTTGTGATTACCAGTTGTATTTTCACATCCTTGTTTCTTAGACTATCCTCCACATTTTGAAGTTCGTCCATTGGACATAGTGGAAACAATTTTAAAACTTCCTTGATCTGGCCCATGTCACTACTCATGACAGCCTTAGGAGACTGGTACGAATCCATTCTCAACATCATTTCCTTCATGTGCTCCACAACACCCACCATGGTTAATCGCATCTTAGTTATCTCCCTGACAAAAATATCTTCGCCAATTGAATCTAGCAGGGTAGAAATGCCAGCAATTTAAAATATATATTTGTACTAGTAACATAATATTTCAAATACCATGCAGTATACAAAAAGCTTACGCCCAAATGTTATCTTTGTTCCTTCCAATTTGTCTGCTGCTGCCTGCTTTTGTAGAAGATGGCACAGGTGGTAGATAAGCTATTAGGGTGAAAATGTCAGAATTAAAAAAAAATATTTGTACTTGTAACTTAACATTTCAAATACCATGCAGTGTACAAAAAGCTTTAATTACCATTGTTAAAATCTTGACCCTTTTTGCTTAGGCCTGCTTTCGAAAGAGATGGAGGCGCCGGCGGTAAATAAGCTAGCAGCGTAGAAATGTCAGCATTATAAAAAATATATTTCAAATACCATGCGATGATACCTTCGCCCTATCTCTCCTCTGCTGAGTTGTTTCGTACTCAGAACCAACATCTGAATGCATTACAGCTTCCTTTTGCCGCTTTCTAGCTTTCCCATCATCATCTATATAAATTATATATGTATCTATGTAATAGATTGATCATTACATATGATTATTTAAAATGTTAATTTGAACTCACTCACTCACAAGAAGTCACTATTTTTTTTAAATGGATAAAATGGGGCAGGCTCCTAACCTTCTCCATTTTCTCCACAGCCTTATCGAAAGCAAGATCATACTTGAATCGCGGCCAGAGAGCCGTTTTATTTGAGAAATTAATCCAATTTCTTGGTGTTATACTCAGGCCATCCTCAAATTCTACCATGTGGTATTTCTTGCTTTCGTGATTAGCTAAAATAAAGCATGGAACATTTATATAATAAGTAGATTATATATATATATATATATATATATATATATATATATATATATATATATTAACAAAGTCTAATAATCGGGCATAACATCAATATGCAATTGATGTTATGCCCGATTATTAGACTTTGTTAATACATATGTCAACATCAAATATGAACAAAACAGCACTCAGATTTGGTTAACACAACTTTATTTTATGATTACAGACGTTTCGAGACCATGGTGTGTCTCATCTTCAGTGTAATTTCAAAAACAGTTACTTATATACTACACATTCTTTAATAATTTATTTAAATTTTATTTAATTTTTGATATACAAAAAACACCAACTATTCCTTGCAATGCTTGACACAGTACTAAAGAAACATATAACACTTACAGAAATATTCTAAACAAATTTGAAGTACTTATCTAGATGGAGACAGAGAGGGTATCATTATAATGTAAACAAAAGGAGTGCTATCGCATACAAAAATCGATAAAAATGAAAAAACAAATTAATTTATTGAAAAGAATAAGATAAATGAAAAATTTATAAATTATTAATGATGTTTATATAAGTGTCATGTAAAATATTTGTGTCGGTTCTTAGATTTATGCTATTGTTAGTCCGAACTATTAACATTGATTCTGCCATGCTCCGTTTAAATAAGTCTTTCTCATGGAATAAAATTTGGGGATTGTCAAAATCAAACTTATGGTTGTTGATATTAGCATGATCCACAAGTGTACTTTTAAATTTTTTGTTATCTATTTTTTCACATTGTAATTCATGTTGCCTGAGTCTCTTTTCTAAGTTCTGGCAGGTCTGGCCAATATAAGAGCAATTACAATCCAAACAATTTACTTTATAAACTATATCTTTCTTTTTTGTTAATGGAGTTTCATCTTTAATTTTGGAATATAAAAATTTTAATTGTTTTAATGGAGAAAAAGTAATACGAATATTGTGTTTTTTGAAAAGTCTTTTTGATAATTGGTTAAAATTATTGTCAAGATATGGAAAATTAATGAAAAAAGTTTTTTCAGGAACACTTGTTTTGCCAGGCTCTTCCGGTTTCTTATCAAAAGGTTCAAGTAATTTTGCGACTCTATTTTTAATAATTGGACAAATTAACTTATATGGAAAATTATTGCCAAGTAGGATCGTTTTAACTAATTTTATGTTTGTATCATAAAACAGGGGATCAGATAATAAAATAGCGTGATCTACAAGATTTAGAATGGTAGAAATTTTTATATTGAGAGGAACATGCGAATTAAAATTAATGTATCTCCCGGACCAACTATCTTTTCTGTACCAGTCTGTATAACATACACCGCCTCTATTAATGAGTTTTACGTCAAGAAAATGTAACGTCGAATCATTTTCAAGTTCCTGAGTGAATTGTAAAAAAGAATTGTACTCATTGAATTTGTTGAAAACATTATCTATATCTTTTTTATTAAGTAATATTAATGTGTCATCGACATATCTGAAATAAACCATAGGTTTGGAAGGTAAAGAATTTAAGACATGATTTTCCAAATCTTGTAATACTAAATCCGCCAAAACAGGACTTAATGGGCTGCCCATTGGACAACCTCTCTTCATCGTATAATATTTTTTATTAAAAGTGAAATATGATGCTTTTAAAAGTAATTCTATTCCTGAAATAAAAATTTCCATCGGTAAACAAGTGAATTCAACTATTTGCATCCATCTTTTCTTTATAGCTGTAATAATTAGATAATGCGGAAGATTATTAAATAAATTAATGACGTCAAGACTCATAAAGGAACAATCAGGAGGAATTACTTTATGTTTTATATGTTCTATTAACTGGAAAGAGTTATTTAAACGGTATGGAGAATCTATGGTGACATTCTTTAAAATATCTGAAAAATATTTTGCTAAAAAGTAGTATGGCGAATCAATGTAGGAAACAATTGGTCTAAATGGGCAATTAGGTTTATGGATCTTTGGAAGGCAATAGAATTTTGGGGTTAAAGGATGTTGTACTTTTAACTTTAATGATATGGTATTATTAATATGTCCCTTTTTCTCTAATAAATTTATAAATTTAAAAACCTGTCTATGGTGATAGTTGTTCGGATCCGATGCCAATTCTTCATATAGAGATTCATCACTGAGAATTTTCTTTGCTTCTTTATCATATTCCTCTTTTAACAAAACCACTGAAATGTTTCCTTTATCTGCCTTACACACTAATAATTGTTTGTTATCTTGAAGAAATTTTTTTGTAGCTATGATGTCCCGGTAGATGTAAGATGTATCATTCTTGCACTGTACTTTGTTTTTGTGAGTTTTTTGAAATGTTGTAAATTGTTTCATTAACATAAATCTTATCCGTTCGATTTCTTTTCCTTCTGGGTCTTTGATTAATTTAAGGCCGGCTTCTAGGCTGCTAATAACTTTAATTGAATCATTGAATGTTAAAATTTTTTGTTGGATTGAAAACTTTGGACCTAGAGCCAATATATATTTTATATTATCTGGTAAATGAGTATCCGTTTTGTTTATAACCCATTTGTTCCAATCTAAACCTGTATTGATAATCGGATGTGCTTTGTCTCTTAGCTCTATTAGTTTCTTAAGTTTGTTGCATTGTTTGTTCTTTATCTGATCAAAAAGTTTTTGGTATTTCTTCTATTATATATATATATATATATATATATATATATATATATATATATATATATACGAGGTCTGTTCAAAAAGTACCCGGAATTTTCGTTTTTTCAAAAAAATATTTATTTATTCGTCTACATTAATGTGGTCCCCTTCAAAGTAGTCCCCCCCAGATATAATACACTTATGCCAGCGTTTTTTCCAATTTTCGAAGCACCCTTGATATTCACTTTTTGATATGTCCTTGAGCACTCTCAGCGATTTTCTTCAATCGAGGAAAACCGCCGTCCTTTCATGGGTCCTTCAACTTTGGGAATAGGAAAAAGTCACACGGAGCCATATCTGGTGAATATGGAGGTTGGGGCATGACTACGGTATTGTTTTTGGCCAAAAAATTACGAACAAGCAACGACGAGTGAGGAATTTTGGAATGAATTTTGCTGCCACTCGTTTCATGCCCAAAACATTTGAAAAAATGTTATGACATGAGCCAATTGATATGCCAACTTCATCAGCAACTTCTCTAATTGTGATTTGGCGATCATTCATAACCATTTTTTCCACTTCTTTCACATTTTCATCGTTTGTTGACGTGCTGGGTCGACCGGAGCGTTCGTCATCTTCAACGTCTTCGCGGCCATCTTGGAAACGCTTATACCACTCGTAAACACTTGTTTTTTTCATAGCAGACTCACCATAGGCTTTTTGTAACATTTCACACACTTTGTTACACTTTATTTCATTTTTTACGCAAAATTTAATACAAATTCTTTGACTTTTCAATTCTTCCATTGTAAAAATCGCCGAGCTCAGAAAACACGTCGAACCTTAGCGACTACCACAGACAAAGTAAACAGTGAATATAGCTGAAAATTTCATCATACTTTAGGGGCATGTATACCAACACAATAAAAAAAAAATTTGACAATCAGACACTCCAGACCCGCGAAATTCAAAAATTCCGGGTACTTTTTGAACACACCTCGTATATATATATTTTTGAATAGTCTTGAATTTGATGTTGATATATATGTTTAATTTGAGTTTAATAATCGGGCGTAACATCAATAAAAATAGTATGAGTTTTTTTAAAAATTTATTTATTTAAAATCCATACGTTTCGGCTAGCATCTTAGCCATCATTCAGTGGTAATCAAGTTAAAATTTTGTATCCTAATATAGCATATGAAACCATTATTAATCCATGGTATGAGTATGTGCACATTGATAAGATATATATTTTTTAACACAAACATCACAAATGGTAAAACACACTAATAATCATGATAACTTAACAAGTTGTCAAAACTATGTATTTACTCTTTGGAGTTTAGGATAGAAAACTCCTAAACTCCAAAGAGTAAATACATAGTTTTGACAACTTGTTAAGTTATCATGATTATTAGTGTGTTTTACCATTTGTGATGTTTGTGTTAAAAAATATATATCTTATCAATGTGCACATACTCATACCATGGATTAATAATGGTTTCATATGCTATATTAGGATACAAAATTTTAACTTGATTACCACTGAATGATGGCTAAGATGCTAGCCGAAACGTATGGATTTCAAATAAATAAATTTTAAAAAAAAACTCATACTATTTTTATTGATGTTACGCCCGATTATTAAACTCAAATTAAACATATATATATATATATATATATATATATATATTATATTTATGGTGTATATATATATATTGATGATAGTTTTGTCGACGTTGGTACATATTCGTAATATTTTTGCAGCCCAACCGTCGAATTAAAAAAAAAATTAAATAACAAAATTATTTATTCCATTAAACGTTTATATATATATATATATATATATATATATATATATATATATATATCTTGATAGTTTTTTCGACGTTGAAACATATTTCAAAGTAACTAGCAGCCCATTCGTCGAAATATATTTGACGAATGGCTAGTTACTTTGAAATATATATATATATATAAAGATTTAGTCATATGTATAATACACAGTAATTGGTGTATTATACATATGACAATGAACTTACAATTCATTGTTAACTCGTCGTATTGTAACTATAACTTCTCAAGCGCGTATCAAGGAAGAAATGAAAATATAAACTTAACCTACTAAGCGTCTACAAACAAAAACACGTGACGCTATAGTTGAACACTAGCGCCGCTCATCGGACTATATTATAAACAAGCTGAGGCTAAATTCAAATTTAGGCTCGAAATGAAAAGTGTAATGAAAATGCAAACAACAACAGAAAAAGAAAAAAAGAACAAAAATACAAATGAGTAACAATAATCTAAATTACTGTTCGTTTAAATGAAGTAGCGGACATGCAAACATTGTATGTCCGTGTTTTTGTGTCAGATACAATAAATATTTTATTTTTTATATTGTTTATAGGCCAAACTTGAAAGTTTGAAAGATTTGAACCCTTATATATACCAATTAATGAAGAAGGACACGGTAAAGTATAGGCATCTTCCATACTTTTAAACTGCTGACCTATAACAACTGCTTCTCCATTTAAACGGGCAATATTGCTGATATAAATGATGGAGCCATTAATTATTAATTAAAGAAAATGAACAGTTGAAAAACATGGAGTCACTTCATTATGACATTCATTGTTGTGATATTTTTGTTCTAAGTGGTATGCTTGAAATTCATGATATCTACGAGATATTTGTTGTAATGGCCTTTCCGGTTTTCTGAGATATTTTTTCAAAGTTTGCATATAGTTCTCGAACTTAATAGCACTAAACATATCCAATGGACCAAATCTTCATACATCATCAGTTAAATGAATTAAATTATGAATATTATGTGAGATGAGATGCACTCCATAAATAGTTTCAAAACCTTGAATAAAATATTTGAACAGTGATTCGCTGTAATCCAAAAGCAGAGGTAAATTTTGTGAGCATAAAATTCTGATGGCTACATAAACTGGTGTAAATATCAGTTGACACTAAGTGTTTGAGGACAAATGGACCAGTGTATAATAGAAACTGCCTATATTTTGTTCCAGCTTTCCAGGAACTGAGGTATCTCAGAGATCGAGGTCTCCTACAAAAATCAACAGGAATGCAATTTCTTATGCCCCTTAAACTATCTGAAATTTTTGTGATGCATGTATTACTCAATCTGTGCCTGAAATTACCACTGACCCACATGTCAAGCATTTTGCCCATAACACCTATGCAAACCAGATGCATGTAATCCAAAGGTACATTAGAAACGAAGCCTATGTTATGAATTTCCATTAACCTGAAGAGTTCCAGAAGAGTTCACTTGGAAATCACTATACTTTCCATCGGAAAAAAGTTCATCGGTTTTCTTACGGGCATCCAATCTTGGAAAGCAAACTCTATTTTTTACATAATCATCTTCAGTTATACATTTGGTGCAGCTATTATACCCTTTATTATGACCTTTTACTTGAAAAATAAAAGATTTTGCTGTTGCATCACATACAAAGTATTTAATGAAACAGTTGTAATGTTTTTCTTTATAAATTAGTCCCTCTCTACACAAAACAACTGCTTCATCAATAAAATCTTTCAAGTAATTATCTGCATTTTTTGGTTTTTCTATGCCACAATATATATACCAATAATAAATACAAATCTTGATGGTATTACAGAACCTAATATTGGTCATAGAACAGTTCTGGATGATTTTGATATAGACAAACCATCAACCTATAATGCTAAATTTTTATTATTGCTTTCAATTTTTTTTTATTTATACTTTCTTTAATACCATTGCCCAAACCAAACTGAATATACTCACCAGGTGTAACAATTCTACTTTGCGATGATCTTTGAGTTTTTACTATCAAGAGGGAAATCTGAATAGCATTTATGCTTTTTCTGAGAGCTGAAAGAGCTTTTTTAGAGAGCTGAAAGAGCATTGTGTTGAATATGGTGTGATAAAACCCATTTTATGAGAAAATTTTGAAGACCAGCATCTTCGAAATCTTGAGAGCAATCACCAACAATCACACCTGGCAACAATTGTGCAACTTTCCTGTAGATTTGCAGAATCGGTAATAGCTGTTGCCTGGATATTAGCCTTTACATAGTACATCACACGCCTTTGAAACTGCCTCTTTGAAATAAATCTAACACTTTTGAATACTTTTTTTGGCGCCATATATACTCAAATTATAACTCTTAGGTAAAAAACTAAACTGATAAAAATGTAAATTTATTTTTTTCAAGTATGATATAATAATGTTTAGGTCTTTTGGTTGGTCGATATTAATTATTTATTACACACTCAAACAACATTAATTATACAGAACACATGAAATTTCCACTATTATTACTCAAGTTTAGAGAATTTGGATTGTCAATATTAATTATTTATAACACCGCATATATATTTAAACAAAACAAATGGAATTTTCACTATTATTACTCAATTACGCAACAACTATAAAAGCATATAGCAAACGATTCAGAATGATTTGAAACGTTAAGGAAATATAAAAATTCGTAATGTTAAAAAATAAGTGTGTTTATAGACTTTTACCTAACGTTTTCTAAGCAACGGTTCCACGATTTCTAAAATTTATGAATCATTTAGTGAAATTTGGGAGGGTTTTGCGTTTATCAGTCGAGCCATTTCTTTATAATTATCACATAAGTGCAAAACTCTCTGTCCTTTAATCGTAATTAATTCGTGAAAAAATATGTTGAAAATATTGATAAAATCTTATATATATATATATATATATATATATATATATATATATATATATATATATATATAGTCTCGACAAACATATTGAAATATTACAGACCTACAAAAAGATAATTATAAAAACTTTTTAAAGTTTTTATTAACAGGCCGATTCAAAATTTTTAACGTCTCAATTTGCTAAATCTAATTTCCGTTTTATCAAGGGGTACTTGGGATTTTTGAAAAATCGATTTTTATTTTTTTGCATTTTCATTAAGGGTAACATCTTGAAAATATTCTCTGAAAATTTCAAGTTGATCCGATGATTAATTTTTGAGTTATTGGACTCTTACCAGCGCGTTGACGCAAGTGGAGAGCTCGATACTTATACTCAAGATTATTTCCCTCACATCCTGATGTTTTAAACGCTTTCAAACCGATTTACGACGATCTCAGCAATGATAATTTACTTTCAAGATGTGTAGTTCAAGATTAAATCCATAATCAGAAAAAATTAAAAGCTTCAACCAACTAGTGTAAAAAATATACCTAGAAACCGAGAATACTAGTTTTACTATCGTACAAATTGCTGAATGCATATACATAATTATTATTATTGATTATGGATACCCTAGAACCTAATTGTGGGTATAATTCCCATTGGTATGCTGAAAAATTGGATGACACACGTGTGAAAGTGGCAGATCAGCGCGCCAACGAGAGCATTCGGGAGACCAGAATGCTTTGTAGGCAACAGCAAATGAAAATTTGGAAAATTGCACAATGAGTGATAAACTATTATATGGCCCAGATATAGATGACTCGGTTTAAGTAATTCAATAATTCAAATTTCTGTACGTAAATCCGATGTGAAACTTTAAACGCGTTTTTCTCAAAACTATGTTTTTTGAAACGGTGACCACTGTAACTCGAAAGCCACTTAGTAAATTTTAATGAAACTCATACAGCTTTTAGAATACATAATAAACTCGTGCCTGATCGAAGGATTTTTATTTTTTCAAAAATTTGAATTTTTTAAGACCAATTAACTGTTGATTTTTTACCCAAAAATCTAGATTTTTTCTTTCTGATGCTGCCATTTTGTTAATTTTTGCAAAAAAAGAAAACCTTCGATCCGGCCCATGATTAACTATTCATACAACTATTTTTTTAATTTGATTGATTTTAGATGAATCTCTAAGGAGTTATGATAGTCACCGCCAGGACCGTTTTTCGAAACAGGGTCAACAAAAACGGCTATAACTTTGGGAATATTGATTTTTTTTTCCTGAAATTTTTGTTACATCAAGTCAAAACATTGTATAATAATGCTGTATTAATATTTTTGTAGAAAAACATCGTTTAATAACAAAAAAAAATACTGAAAACACTCATTTTTTCGTGCCTGCAAGTACCCCTAACCCCTTAAGCCGATTATTCACATATATTGGAATTTTTTGCAATTGCCTTGAAGCAATACGCCACTTACACCTAGCTTATTTCGATTTCTGTTCAAAAAAGAAAAAAGGGTTGTATGCCCTCCGACCTAATTACCTAATGCGAAACAGGCATATTGAGTTATGATCCGCGAGATGGCATAACATCGGGGACCCAACGTCTGGCGCGCTGTTCAAATTTAATGATCAATTGTGAGGTCCTTGCGAGGCCTCCCGAAGCGAGAGGAATCCATATTTATTACCAATTAATTATTTTAATTTGGACAAGTTTATTGCCCAAGTATATTTTATTTAGAATTTGGATTAAACCTGTTTCTTCATTCTGATATTGGATTTTCAACTCCGATTTACTGATGAAATTATATTTTGAAATGCATTCATATTTGTAAAGAACGGGTACTATCAGGTTCCTTGGACATGACTTTGGTAAATTTGAAAGCAATACTAATCTGGAATTACTTGTTGGATTTAACTCTTTATTACAAAACTTACAACTTGTATTTGCCATCGTTTTCTGTTGTTAGACTTATATTGACAGTTTAAACACTAAAAATAATGCTACGCCCTCAGCGGTGCAAAAAACATGCACACCATGTAAATAATTACACAGAATCGAAATGTTTCTATTTGGAGTTATTTTTAATTCTATTTAAGGCATGTATTATCATTATTTTATTTATTTATAAACTCATTTATTTCTCAGAATTGCATTTCTGAGAAATAAAGATTTAAGTCTTTTTAAGATACAAAATTATTTCAGTGCATGAAATTATGAAAACAAAGTATGCATGTGACCTCATGATGGATGGACGGCGTAGATATTACACTACATGGACTGCTAGTCCTCATATGTTTTCCGTTGTAAAAAGTGCTCAAACATAGACGCGTATGTGACGTCACATGTCTGAGCGATCATTACCGAACAAAATTATCAGCCATCACAATTGCCATTATATTATTAAAATACAATATATGACATATGACATTTAATCAATCGGGAGAGTCCGCGATTGTCGTAGCCAATGATCGCGGAAGACCAAGAAATTCTAATTATGAAACAATTCTACGTGTGGTGCAAATATATAAACAATATTTATTTTTCAATAAAATTATATCCAAAAATGATAAACTGCGGGATAAAATAGCAAACGAAGTTAATGTAAATAAAAACACAACTCATTCATATATAAAAATAATAAGAATTTATTTCGGGAAATGTATCCAAGGCATAATACACTTAAAATTAAAACGCAATTTGCAAGAGATTCTGATAGCGAAGACTCGAATTTGAGTGAAGTGTCGACTGATAGTGGATATGATAGTAAAACTATACAAATAAAAATTAGTGCAAATGATTTAGTTTGATTTATTAGTAATAAGAAAAGAATCAAAACTTTCTTTAACTAGTGATATGAAAATATTAGTCGTTCTTTTAATTTCGAAAACATAGAATCAATACTTTTGTAGAAAACATTGTATTTGAAGGTTTTTGTAAATGTGGATCGATAATTAAGGGAGAGCTCGTAGATATCAGAAAATTTGGAATCAAAATGTTTTGTAATCTAGCATTTGGTGATAAAATTCATTGTGGTACTCGACAATTAAAAGGTTCTGAACGTGAACAAATAGGAAACGAACTTTGTATTAACAATAAAAGCTCCAGAATCCTTGAAATTGAGAAGCCTAATAAGATAATACAAAATGATGGTATGAAATTTCCAAACTTGTATTCAAGTCATGTAATGAAACAAGCGAAATACAAGTCCAAAAGGAAATTGCATGCATTCAAAGATCCCATTAGATCCCTAGAATATATGCAACTTAGCAAATATAAAAACTCAATACTCAATATTGGATTAAATCAATTTTTTTGTTCATGGCTTTACGAATTTCCATAAACAATTACATAAAAATTATAACAAAAAAACAACCTTTGTTTAATAATCGATGCAACCGGGGGAGTTGTAGAGAAAATAAACAGTTTCGATGGACAACTGACTAAAAATATTTTTTTTTTATATCAATGTGTAGTTATCACCGATAGTGGAACATTTCCAGTGGCTCAAATGTTATCAGAAGCGCATCATATGGTAGCCATACCGACACGCCTAAAGGAATTTGTGTGATCTGGAGTTTTTATTTCGAAGGAAATTGTCTGTGATCAGTTGCAAGCACTTTCGGCAACTTGCGTGAGGGTATTCACCAATTACAATACATTTGTAGAATATGCCGACACATGTCGATTTGCTACAAATTTACGATTCTTTCAATTATATTGATTACATGCAGAAGCGAAATTGAAGGCTTTAATAAAAATGGTTCCAAAACACATTGTGAAATGAAAAAAAAAGTTATTCAAACTGTGCCGCAGGAAAAAATTGAATTACATAATTATACAATGATTTCAATACAAAGGGAAGATATGATTGATGAAGGTACTCATTTTTAAAATAACTTATTATGTATATATGTATATATATATATATATATATAATACAATTACAATAATTATTTATACATTTTAATTTAGATTTCGAAGAAACTGGCAGTGGGTACTGGAAAGCATGGGGTCAGAATATTTCTTCCATTGTAAATAGTAAAATTAAAAATGTCTTTGGCCTTGGCGTAAATGCACATTATTATCCTCAACTAGGCGACTATTAAAACATGTTAATATATTGCCACTATGGTCAGGTGTATCAAGAACAAAATTTGGATATAGCAGTATACCATCGCCCAGTGCAGGGGTGGAAGCTGTATTTAATGTATCAAAAAATTATGTTTTTTCTAAATTGCTAGTAAGGGCAGATATTTTTGGGCAAACGCATTTTAATTATATTAATGGCAAAATTAAACTGAATCATATTAATAAACCTACAATAATATCCGAATGTTCTAATGTAGAATGTCTACCTTGAACTCACAAACAATCAAATATATAATGATAATGCAATTACAACGCTATTATAAAAGATAAAAAAAAAAAAAAATTGAATAAATTTTATATTTATTGCAGCTGTTTTATTTAGAGTCACCGGAAGTTATATTTTATTATATTTGAAATTTATTTCGATTTAAGCATGCCGGTATTGCCAAAAGCATAGTTAAATAAATATTAAGAGTATTGCTAGAAGTGTGTTTATGCATTGCGTAGAAAAGAATACATAAAAACTATATATCCCTTCACTAAATATGATATTAAAATTATTAATAATAATTTTGATTTTATATTCTCTATTCCATTATATCTCTAATTATATTTGTAAAATTGTAATAAATATCATGTTATTAAAATGAAAATACATATTGACTGTAAAAGGTTGAAAGAAAGTGAAGATTTGTGTTCGGAATATGTAAGTTTAACTGCAAATATATTCTGATAATACACACACACACATTATATATATATATATATATATATATATATATATATATATATGGCAGTTTTATTGAAGGAAAATGTTTTTATTCAGAGAACATACGTTTCGGGTCTTGATTTGACCCATCTTCAGTGCTATAATTAAATATTTCAGGGTTACAATTGAAAACAATATAAAAAATACATAATTACAGACAAAAAATTTAATAAATTAGTTTTAAAACAAATATATATTGTGAAAGATTCTCATCACATATTTTTTCATTTTTACATTGTCTACCATGGTTTTATTATGTTTCTACATTTTCATTTTTATCCACATATTATGTTTAACGGTTGATTATGGATTGTTTCCACATGCCATATTTTCTCTATGTTCCTACTGCGCATGATCGCTGAGAAAATCTTCGTAATATGAAACCACTAAAATTCTCTCTATCCCGTTCTCTCATCCAATGACGATACAGTTTCCACTATTTTCCGCAAATACGTACGCACACATTTTACTCTCGTACACACACGTAGTACATGCTCCAAGCTGACAACATGTTCGTTTGGAATAAGCTTTTTTATAATAAAATATATTATTTATTTTAATTTTACAATTTTTTAAAAAATTTTCCTAACTCGACGTTTTATCAATTTTTTGTTTCATATTTATTTTTTCGTGCAATTTCGTGTGTTTTATTTTTTTTTTCAAATTTATTTGTATGGTGAGTTTCTTTACATTTGTTTATTTTATGGTTGTTTTTCATATATACTTTTCATATATTCTTTCACAATATATATTTGTTTTAAAACTAATTTATTAAATTGGTTAGATTTATGTTTTTTACACGTTTTTATTTATTTTTGTATGTAATTATGTATTTTTTATATTGTTTTCAATTGTAACCCTGAAATATTTAATTATAGCACTGAAGATGGGTCAAATCAAGACCCGAAACGTATGTTCTCTAAATAAAAACATTTTCCTTCAATAAAACTGTTTTTAATTACTGGATGGATGCCCAAGAAATAATTTTACCATATATTTCACCATCTGAAGAAAACCTCTCGCTTTATATAATCCAAGGGCTGAAAAATTGGACAATTTCAACATAAGATATTCAAGATTTTTTGTCATTCTCAAGACATTGCTTTTCAAGACTTTCTTGTTAGGACACTCAGAACCAATACTACACTGAAGTTACAAATCCAAGATTTTGATCTTTTTCAAGAACTTTTACAAGTGTTTTCTAATATTTAACAACATGAATTTTCAAAATAATTATAATTTCACTACTTTACATGTAAATAATGCTCTCCATACAAATAAGGTAAGACATAATATTCGTTCCTCTTATCAATATCCAACTTACACACAGAATTATAATAATTTCAATAATTCGTCAATTTACCGTTACAACAATTATTTTCATAATAATTTTACACAATACATTCCTTACTCTTTCTCATCTTTCTTCGAGTACATTTTCCATTGCTATGGACCTACCAAACTCATATTATTTAAAACTATTTCAAATCTTTTCTCAAAACTGGCTATTGTCACCAACAAAAGAACTTTCTTACTTCGTTGTCGTAAAGAAAGACTTCTACCAAAATCCTTTGATTTCAAACTAACGAACTTTAATCATCTTAATTCCAATTATTTTAAAAATAAAAAGCTTACCTTTTCTTTTATGTTGCTGAATCTAGAAATCAAACATTGCATTACCTCTATTGATAACAAAAATAAATCTTTAAACTATAACATCCAACCTTATTTTCCACTATAAATAATCACATTGACATTAATAATTTTTTAGATTTCGAAAACTCTAGATTCAATAATTCTTTTAATATGTCAAAAAAAATCCTACATAAAAAAATTCAATACTCTTTATTCGAAAAAGGCAAACGAATCCAAATTAAATATAAACCGTGATATCATCAATAAATGGGTGAAAAACATTTCTGATTTAGACATCCCACCCAATGTTTTAAACATTTTAGCAAATTCTTTCTAACTCATTCCTAAACTTAACTCCCTCAATGTACCATCTGATTTTTCCTTTGTAAGTTTAGATGTTGTTTCCCTCTTCACTAACATTTCACCTGACCTTATTCTCTCTGCCATAGACTATAAATTGGTTGATATCAGCAAACACACAGATTTCAATTTTTCTTGGTTCCTAAAATGTATTAAATTCATTATTTCCAATACTTATTTTTTGTTCAACGACTCCTTCTTTAAACAAAAATTTGGCACTCCAATGGGTTCCAGTTTGAGTGCCCCACTTGCTGAACTTTGTATGCAGTTCCTAGAGAACTCTACTCTTAATATTTTATCTTATGTACCTCTTTTTTACAAACGTTTCTTTTAATAATTTCAACACACACCTTTGTTTAACTGTAGAGACTCAACATAACAACTCCATTAATTTTTTAGATATTACCATTTTTATAAATAACGGCTCCATCACTACAGGTTGGTATCAAAAATACACTTTGTCTGGACGTTATTTAAACTACTATTCCTATCTCCCCAAATCGACTAAGATTGCATCTATCATCAACTTATTAGATCATGCCATCCTTCTTTCTCATTCATCACATTCACAGAGCAATAATTTTGTTGATCGTAAGTTGAATAGAGCACATGTGAACAGGATTTGACAAATTAATTCACTTCAAATATAAACTTAAGCAATAATGTATATTGATTTATTAGAGAAAAAAATGTAATTTAGATATTAAAATTACTAAAAGCCAGTTAAAATATGGTACGAAATCATAAAAATTATAGGCAACATTATTGAAGCAATTATTTTGGATAGAAAAATAAAAGGTGATATTGCACCTTCGCCGCGAATGCTATATATTAATTCTTTCTGAATTTGTTGTACTTTTTAAAAGATTTCAAATTTCAACACGAGTATCTTATGCTATGACCATAAATCAAAAAGGAAGACGATCACTTTAAGTTTGATAAATTTGGAAAATCAATGTTTTAGTCGCGAATAAAAAAAATCATTCATTTATCCATCCACATCTACAGGTATGACTAAAAAAACTATATAACCCTTAAATTCAATAAAATAAATTGAGCTATTGGAAATAAATTTGTTCTATAAATCGCAGTGTATAATTTTTAATATACAATTTTATTGAACATTTTTTGTTAAATGAATAATTAAAGTATTAACAGTGGGAATTGAGAACAATAATTTTATTTGAAACAGTTCTACATTCAACGTCACTCACATATTGGTGTAAATAGTAATTCAAAAAACAGTAATTATTATTTTTAACTAAGCAGTAAATATTAGTATAAAATATTGAAAAACTGTAGACGTGGGTACAGTACAACGTCTGTCGGGTCAGCTAGTGTATATATATATATATACAGTACAGGCCAAAAGTTTCTTGAAAAAAATCTCATTTTCTTAGTTTTTAGCTATATTTTTCATATAAAAATAATTTTATTAAAGTTGGTTTTGTACATTCTACGTAGTATTAATATTAGGGGGACCGGAAAGTAATGTCGTTTTCTTACGCTAAACTACAAACACATACATTTTTAACGAGTCTTTATTTTTAATCAATGATGTATTCCCCATCATTGTCAATAACCTTTTGCCATCCAGTGAGTAAATTTTCAATCCCTGATCGATAAAAATTCATTGGTTTTTTCGGCAAAATATCTAGAGATGGCATTTTGGATATCATCCAAATTTGCAAATGTTTTGCCACTTAAAAAGTGTTGCAGCCCTCGGAATAAGTGGAAATCCGATGGTGCAACATCGGGCGAATATGGTGGATGAGGCAGCACCTCCCACCCCAATTCATTAATTTTTTCTGTTGCATGTGATTGATCGGTTAGCCTTATTCTGTTCGGACAGATTATGCGGGACCCAAACACCTGCTCTGCTTACTTTCCCAATCTGCTTCAAATGTTCTTGGATGGTCGACCAAGGTTGGTTGAGACTGTTTGACAATTCCTCGATCGTCTGACACGGATTTGCTTCCACTTCCGCCCTTAACACGTCGTTGTCTAACGCTGATGGTCTTCCTGATCGATACGAGTCGGAAAGATCAAAATTACCCGATTTGAACTTGGAAAACCACCTTTGGCATTTACAAATGTCCAGTGCATTTGGATAAACATCGCAAATGTTTTTGGTAGCAACTGTTGCGTTATTTCCCTTGCGAAACTCAAAGAGCATGCAATGCCGGATGTGTACCTCTTCTGGTATTTGGCTGCCATTTTACCCAAAATTACAAAAAAAAAAATTGTAATTCAAAAAGAAATCACTATGTTTCACAATGTCTTTGGTACGCCTCTGAACCAAACAATGAGCTGACAAATGACAATCAAGTATTGGCATGCGCAGAAACGACATTACTTTCCGGTCCCCCTAATATTTAGTGACTGATTTGTAACCAATTAGTGAGAAATAGTAGACTAATTAGTAATGAAAATGTTAAAATGTCACTGCAGTCGATTTTCCTGAATATGACCACCCTTTGTTTTGATCACTGCAGCGCATATTTTTGGTAATCTTTCGACGAGTTTTTGCAATGTTTGCGCAGGTATGTTCTTCCAGGACTCGTTAAGGCAATTCCACAGGGCAGGGATGCTGCTTGGAAGCAAATCAGTCAGACAAATGCACTACAGTTCTATTGGATTAAGATCCATTATTTGAACTATTTTTTCATCTTGTTTTCGCTTCAAATAATTGGCACAGAGTCGGGAAGTGTGTTTAGGGTCATTATCTTGTTGAAAAATAAATTTTGGACCAATTAAATTGTAACCAGATGGAATGGCGTGGCGCTCAAGTATGCTATGATACTGTTCTTTCTTTAAAGTTCCATGTATTTTGACAAGCGATCCGACTTCATTGAATCCAAAACAACCCCAAGCCATCACTGAACCACCACCGTGCTTTACCTTTGTCGAAATACACTTAGAATTGAGTCTTTCATTACCCTTCCTACGTCGATGACTTCCGAAAAGTTCGAATTTTGACTCATCCGTCCATAAAACTGATTTCCATTGATTGATGGTCCAATTTAAGTGGGTTTTGGCAAATTGCAATCTCTTTTGTTTATTTACTGCTCGCAGAAGTGGTTTTTTGAGTGGCCTGCACAATCGCCGGATCTTAATCCAATAGAGCTGTTGTGGGACGAGCTTAAATGCCGCGTGAAGGATTTGCATCCAATCAGCCTTGCTGCCCTGTGGAATTGCCTTAACGAGTCCTGGAAGAACATACCTGCGCAAACATTGCAAAAACTTGTCAAAAGATTACCAAAAATATGCGCTGCAGCGATCAAAGCAAAGGGTGGTCATATTCAGGAAAATCGACTGTGACATTTTAACATTTTCATTGCTAATTAGTCCGTCATTTCTCACAAATTGGTTACAAATCAGTCACTAAATATTAATACTACGTAGAATATACAAAACTAACTTGAATAAAATTATTTTTATACGAAAAATATAGCTAAAAACTCAGAAAATGAGATTTTTCATGTGTCCGGAAACTTTTGGCCTGTACTGTATATATATATATATTTTGTATGATTCTGAGTTTGATGTTGACATATGTATTAACAAAGTCTAATAATCGGGCATAACATCAATAAAAAACATGAATTTCTTTCAAAAATTTATTTTAAATCCATTCGTTTCGGCTATAATCCTAGCCTTCATTCAGTGGAAACTAAAATTAAAATTAAAAACTAAAACAATTGAATTGGAGTGAAAAGAAAAAATAAAATAGTAATTAGTACTTACAATTAGTTGATCTTAGTGTTAATTTGCAAAACTTTAGTAATCCATGGTATTAGGATATGGTAATGCACTACACTATGTATTATAAACATTAACTTGAAATTACACAATATTTTCACAAAATACTGATTTGAAAAAATCACAAATGGATAGTGTGTTATTCGTAGACTGGTTGAAGATGTAATGGAGAAAGACATTTTTCTAAAAAATATTTTTACCAAGATTCTGCACATGTGTGGAACGAATTGTAAAACCTTTGCGCGAACGCTTTTATTGTTTTGTAAGAAATTTGGAAATGTTATCTAAATAGAAGAGATTTGTGTCGCACAGCGTGTTGAGTTCATTCCGTTTATTTATTGTCTTATTGTTATAAATAGTTAAAAAAGATCCCTCTATAATTCTTCGTTTAAATAAATTTTGTTCAAATTGTAGTACAGTCGGATTAGAAAAGTCCATATTGTGTTTTAAAGTGTATATATGGTCTGCAAGAACTGTTTTGAATTGTTTGGGGTTTTTTGAATTGTTTTTATGTTGTTGTAACCGTTTATTGAGGTTCTGGCTAGTTTCTCCTATGTAAATTAAATTACAGTCTAAACAATTTATTTGATAGACGAGATTTCTGAGTCGTTCAATATTAAATGGGGTTTTTGTCTTGGTAAAAATAGTGCTAGTAGTTGTACTGAAATTGGTTACAAGTCGAAGTCCAGATTTATAAAAAAGTTTTTTCCAAGGAACATACAATTCTTTAATGTATGGCAAACATATTACACCAGAATGAGTTTCTGAGTCAGGTAAATCGTTATGTACTGTGCAATTGTCCATTTTATTCAAAAGGTATGTTCGTCTGTTACTAGTTACGGAATTTATAAGTTTTAGGGGATAAGAGTTATCTGTTAAAATTTTTGTAATTAATTTGATGTTGTTGTCCCAAAATGTTTTGTCCGATAGAAGTATTGCGTGGTCCGTTAGATTTATTATAGTACCAATTTTCATTTTGAGTGGATGATAAGAAAAGTAATTAAGGTAGCGTCCGGAATTAGTCGTTTTTTGGTACCAATTTGTTATTAGTTTGTTATCTGTAGTACGTATAAGTTTTATGTCTAAGAAACTGATCGAGTTCATTGTCTCCAATTCCACTGTAAATTTTAATTTTTTATTGACGTTATTAAATTGATCAATTATCATAGTGACATCATCACTAGGGATACAAGTGATACAAGTTATTACCGTTATGTAGATGACATTATCACTTGTATCCCTAGTGATGATGTCACTATGATAATTGATCAATTTAATAACGTCAATAAAAAATTAAAATTTACAGTGGAATTGGAGACAATGAACTCGATCAGTTTCTTAGACATAAAACTTATACGTACTACAGATAACAAACTAATAACAAATTGGTACCAAAAACCGACTAATTCCGGACGCTACCTTAATTACTTTTCTTATCATCCACTCAAAATGAAAATAGGTACTATAATAAATCTAACGGACCACGCAATACTTCTATCGGACAAAACATTTTGGGACAACAACATCAAATTAATTACAAAAATTTTAACAGATAACTCTTATCCCCTAAAACTTATAAATTCCGTAACTAGTAACAGACGAACATACCTTTTGAATAAAATGGACAATTGCACAGTACATAACGATTTACCTGACTCAGAAACTCATTCTGGTGTAATATGTTTGCCATACATTAAAGAATTGTATGTTCCTTGGAAAAAACTTTTTTATAAATCTGGACTTCGACTTGTAACCAATTTCAGTACAACTACTAGCACTATTTTTACCAAGACAAAAACCCCATTTAATATTGAACGACTCAGAAATCTCGTCTATCAAATAAATTGTTTAGACTGTAATTTAATTTACATAGGAGAAACTAGCCAGAACCTCAATAAACGGTTACAACAACATAAAAACAATTCAAAAAACCCCAAACAATTCAAAACAGTTCTTGCAGACCATATATACACTTTAAAACACAATATGGACTTTTCTAATCCGACTGTACTACAATTTGAACAAAATTTATTTAAACGAAGAATTATAGAGGGATCTTTTTTAACTATTTATAACAATAAGACAATAAATAAACGGAATGAACTCAACACGCTGTGCGACACAAATCTCTTCTATTTAGATAACATTTCCAAATTTCTTACAAAACAATAAAAGCGTTCGCGCAAAGGTTTTACAATTCGTTCCACACATGTGCAGAATCTTGGTAAAAATATTTTTTAGAAAAATGTCTTTCTCCATTACATCTTCAACCAGTCTACGAATAACACACTATCCATTTGTGATTTTTTCAAATCAGTATTTTGTGAAAATATTGTGTAATTTCAAGTTAATGTTTATAATACATAGTGTAGTGCATTACCATATCCTAATACCATGGATTACTAAAGTTTTGCAAATTAACACTAAGATCAACTAATTGTAAGTACTAATTACTATTTTATTTTTTCTTTTCACTCCAATTCAATTGTTTTAGTTTTTAATTTTATTTTTAGTTTCCACTGAATGAAGGCTAGGATTATAGCCGAAACGTATGGATTTAAAATAAATTTTTGAAAGAAATTCATGTTTTTTATTGATGTTATGCCCGATTATTAGACTTTGTTAATATATATATATATATATATATATATATATATATATATATATATTCTCAGAATTGCATTTCTGAGAAATAAAGATTCAAGTCTTTTTAAGATACAAAATTATTTCAGTGCATGAAATTATGAAAACAAAGTATGTATGTGACCTCATGATGGATGGACGGCGTAGACATTACACTACATGGACTGCTAGTCCTCATATGTTTTCCGTTGCAAAAAGTGCTCAAACATAGACGGGTATGTGACGTCACATGTCTGAGCGATCATTACCGAACAAAATTATCAGCCATCACAATTGCCATTATATTATTAAAATAAAATATATGACATATGACATTTAATCAATCGGGAGAGTCCGCGATTGTCGTAGCCAATGATCGCGGAAGGCCAAGAAATTCTAATTATGAAACAATTCTACGTGAGGTGCAAAAATATAAACAATATTTATTTTTCGATAAAATTATATCCGAAAATGATAAACTGCGGGATAAAATAGCAAACGAAGTTAATGTAAATAAAAACACAATTCATTCATATATAAAAAATAATAAGGATTTATTTCGGGAAATGTATCCAGGGCATAATACACTTAAAATTAAATCGCAATTTGCAAGAGATTCTGATAGCGAAGAATCGAATTTGAGTGAAGTGTCGAATGATAGTGGATCTGATAGTAAAACTATACAAATAAAAATTAGTGCAAATGATTTAGTTTGATTTATTAGTAATAAGAAAAGAATCAAAACTTCTTTAACTAGTGTTATGAAAATATTAGTCGTTCTTAATTTCGAAAACATAGCGTCAATACTTTTATAGAAAACATTGTATTTCAAGGTTTTTGTAAATGTGGATCGAGAATTAAGGGAGAGCTGTAGATATCAAAAAAATTGGAATCAAAATGTTTTGTAACTTAGCATTTGGTTATAAAATTCATTGTGGTACTCGACAATTAAAAGGTTCTGAACGTGAACAAATAGGAAACGAACTTTGTATTAACAATAAAAGCTCCAGAATCCTTGAAATTGAGAAGCCTAATAAAATAATACAAAATGATGGTATGAAATTTCCAAACTTGTATTCAAGACAAGTAATGAAACAAGCGAAATACAAGTCCAAAAGGAAATTGCATGCATTCAAAGATCCCATTAGATCCCTAAAATATATGCAACTTAGCAAATATAAAAACTCAATACTTAACATTGGATTAAATCAATTTTTTTGTTCATGGCTTTACGAATTTATATAAAAATTATAACAAAAAAACAACCTTTGTTTAATAATCGATGCAACCGGGGGAGTTGTAGAGAAAATAAACAGTTTCGATGGACAACTGACTAAAAATATTTTTTTTATATCAATATGTAGTTATCACCGATAGTGGAACATTTCCAGTGGCTCAAATGTTATCAGAAGCGCATCATATGGTAGCCATACCGACACGCCTAAAGGAATTTGTGTGATCTGGATTTTCTATTCCGAAGGAAATTGTCTGTGATCAGTCGCTAGCACTTTTGGCAACTTGCGTGAGGGTATTCACCAATTACAATACATTTGTAGAATATGCCGACATATATATATATATATATATATATATATATATATATATATATATACAGTACAGGCCAAAAGTTTCCGAACACATTTCATCTCATCTTCTGAGTTTTTAGCTATATTTTCCATATAAAAATAATTTTATTCAAGTTGGTTTTGTACATTCTACTTAGTATTAATATTTAGTGACTGATTTGTAACCAATTTGTGAGAAATGTTAGACTAATTAGCGATGAAAATGTAAAAATGTCACTGCAGTCGATTTTCTTGAATATGACCACCCTTTGCTTTGATCACTGCAGCGCATATTTTTGGTAATCTTTCGAAGAGTTTTTAGACTAATTAGCGATGAAAATGTAAAAATGTCACTGCAGTCGATTTTCTTGAATATGACCACCCTTTGCTTTGATCACTGCAGCGCATATTTTTGGTAATCTTTCGAAGAGTTTTTGCAATGATATAATAACTACAATATATTTGATCATATTAACATTAAGAGAAATCATCATTGATAATCTTTTGTCAAAAGAACAAGATCAGCGTCATACTCCATCAAATAAGCATATGCTGAAATTATTTGAAGAATCGGCTAGGAATTCTCGTAAACGGTGCAAGAATTGGTACAAAGAATTAACTAAGAAAAATGGCAGGGCATATTCAGCCAATAAAGCGAAAAGAGTTAAAACTTATTGTGCGCATTTCAAGGGACAAGCGGCATTTTGTTTACAGTGTTTTAATAATTTGCACGAATGATTTTCTTTTTTATTATTAGGAATATATTTATAAAACTAATTCTCATTCTCATTCAGCATGTTTATATTATTGAATAAAACTTATTTATCTTATCGAGTAAATATTTTTAATAAATATGTGTAAAATATTTAATATATTAATTTTCAGCGTCCCATAACATAATAAAGTGTGTACTCCTGCGGTACAAAAAAGAAATATTTTTTTAATTTATATGTGTTAAATATTTAAAATTTTAATTTGCAGCGTCCCAAAACATAATTAAGTTTATACCACCGTGATACAATGCCGACTGTTCAGACAGTCGGGCGTGGGACAAGGGTCTCAATAATCATTGAAATATGATCTACTTATTGCCATTTTTAATCTTAATAATAATATTTTTATTGCAGAAGATCCTTCAAGTTTCAAAAACTACATAAGAACGAAAGAACCTGTCTGGAAAGAATTGTTGTCACTTGTGACACATTTCATTCAAAAGCAAAACACCGTCATGCGGGAGGATATACTGCCGAAAACAGATGCTTTCTGTGACCATTCGGCATCTAGCTATCACTTCTCCAACATCAGTGGAACAATGGGAAATGATTGCTCAATAATTTGAAATGTCATGGAATTTTCCATATTGTTTAGGTGCATTGGATTAAATAAATTTTCGCAATCACAAAAAGAAGAGTCGAGATTCAAGAATTGTAAAGGGACTGACAGTATTGTACTTTCAGCTCTTGCTGATGCTGACTATAAATTCTTGTTTGTTGACATTGGTCGGAACGGCCGCACCCACGACTCAATAGTGTTTCGGACCAGTTTACTGGGAAGGAAGTTTTTTTTTTGAACAGCAATCAGAACGTAATAGTCCTATAAGCTGTTGGTGCTGATGGGAATGAAGATGGATAACGAAGATTTGAAATTGCCTGCTCCAACAGAGTTACCAAATTATGACTATAAACTGCCATTTGGTTTTGTTGGGGATCATGTTATTGTCGGAATGGCCTTCTGTCTGAAGGAAAATTTATTGATGCCATATCTATTATTATCTATTATAGGTTGAGGCGCGCTAGAAGGGTATTGGAAAATGCTTTTGGCATATTAGCAAACATATGGCGTACCTCTAAAAACTTGAAAAATATTTTAGAGATCTCATACCTTCCTGATCAAAATTTGCTTGAGCTTTTCTCACAGAAATATATAATATTAATGTGTAATAATGCAAGTACATGGTTTCATAGATCAGTTATAAAAGCGTTCTGTTATTTCACGTGCACATATAAAATATTACTACTTTTTCTTATATTTCATATTTTGAAAATTTTCTTCTGATTCTTATAATGTCGCAAAATTTTGTCAATAGTTTAAATATCAATGATCATATCTTGAAGTGGGCATCAAAATACCCTGAGGTTAAATGTGATAAGTAAATTATTAGTGATATTACGAATGTTTGGTCATTCCACGTTTTCCAAAAAGGTGCAGACTTTACTTGGTACAAATCGCAAGAGAATTTAACAAATTATGTTGAGTTTCAGGAATACTGAAGGACATTACACGTATTTAGGTATTAAAAAATGGTCTGGAAAATATTATAAATACTAATTATAAAGAAACACAAACTAAAATACTAGTGCATATATAGACGGAATGCAAATATATTCAATAATTCGAATACTACAGTGTGGTCTGTATTAGTAAAAGTGATACATGTACATTTAATCCATTCATCGCTGAATTTTTTTGCAGCGACTCAAAACCAGGTGATGTTAACTTATTTTTGAATAATTTTGTCAATAATTCAAACAATTTAGGTAATAATGGGGTGATACTTAAACCATAAATTTGATTATAAGTTATCATTAATAATTGCTGATTCTCAAGCAAGAACATTTATAAAATGCACAAAATCACCTGGAGGTTTCTACGCGTGTGAATGATGTATGACAAAATGAGTTACTGTATTGTTGGTTTTGGTAACAAGAAGATTCGCGTATATCCAGAAATAGATGCTCAAAAGAGGAATATTAATTCTTTTAGAAACAAAGAGCAAAAACGAAACACACCATATTCCCCGCATATCAAAGTAATAAATTTCGATCCGGTGAAAGAAGAAGTCATAGATTCTATGCACTTGTTTTTTCTTGGTGTCGCAAAATTTTCGTTGCAAAAATGGATAACAAAATCTAGTATTTTTTGGTTAAAAAAATATAAAATTAATTTATTGCGCGATAATTTAATAGTTTTAAAGAAGTCGATACCTGCTGAATTTAATGGAACATGTTTATATATATAATTGGAAAGCAACACAATATCGTTTATTTTTTATGCATTGTAGCCCATTAGTTTTACAAAATGTATTGGAAGAACAAAATTATGAACATTATTTGTTACTTTTTGTAGCATGTAAAATTTTGCACGATAAAAACTTAAATCGATATTATAAAATCCCAAATTGATTAGGCGCGGTTATTGTTGCGATTTTTTTTACATTTTTACCGACATTGTACATTATTTACTTCACGAAGCGATTTATCTGCATTTTGGTGGAAGAATTTTTAGAACAATTAAGCGCTTAGTTAAAAGCCCCCAGAAACCTCTGCCGCAAATAGTGAACAGATTATCCGATATCGACAAAAATATTTTTTTTTCAGTAAAGACACAGAACATAGATCTTCACTAGAAGAAAAAACGCCCTAGGATTAGATAATATGAATGAAACAGACGTTCAAAAGTTCTTTTATAAATCTTATATATTTTCGAATAATTTTCCAAATAATATTAGACCATGATGAAGTAGCACAAATAAAAAAATTAAAAAGGAGTGAATGTAAAGAGAAAAATATGAATGATCTCATTGTATGCATAAATAAAATGACGCCTCGAAAACCTTATTTCACATTTCCAACATATGGATCGGATGTAGGAAGATATGTTGGAACTCAATTTGCAGAAGAAGTGCAGATACAAACCAGAACATAGTCATATCTTTCTTACATTATAACCCAGTCAATTTAAAGCTAAAAAAGCCGTCAGTTAGGAATAATTCGCATAGAACTGAAATTTGGTACAGGTGTTAAATAGGCCATTAAAAATAAAATGTCAAAAGTTGCCATCGATCTGATATCTGCGATTTTTTTATTTAAGGTCAAAGGTGCAAAATTCTAGTATTCCCAATTTTTCGCGAAAACTATGGAAAATATCGAAAAATTATATTCGACAAATTTGTTTATTATAAAATTCTCTACCAAACTGTGCTTTTACACGTTAGAATCACCGTTCCTGAGATATTGCCATTTGAAAAGTTGGAAAATTCATATTCTCCATAATATGCAGCCATTATGCGTCGTCGAACGTGTAATATAAATGAAAAATAAAAATCCACTGGTTTGAATTTAGATTATACCAATTTAATACTTCTTTTGAAGTAATAATTTATTGTGTTGGTTTTTATTTGTCCTCCTACGAGTAAATGTACGGCTAAAAAACTATGAAAGTTAAAAACAAAATAGATGGATTCTTGCCTCATTATAGATAAAACACTCGAAGACAATTAAATATTGATTGATTCTTATTAAAAATAACATAAACATATAACAATAACATTTCTCTTGACGTATATTCAGGAAGGCGTTTAATTTATTATATATACAATTATAAATTTATCTGTACTTATCATATCTAAACCAAACATATCTTAATAACGGGCCATCTTAAGCCTTTTATCGCATAAAACATAAACATTAACTTAAGTGGTTAAGAAAATTCTATTAGTTTTGAATATTTTTTAGCAGTGACTAGACGTGAATTTTTAATTTTAATCTGTGCTGTTTGATAAATTTATCAGAAATGTCAGAAGTTTGCTTTATTTGTAATAAACGATTGAAGGAATGTGAAGTTGTAGTGGTTGAACGAGGAATGAAAACTTTGATTGATGCAAGTGTTGAAAGAAATGACATTTTTTTTGAGTTCTTAAAAAATAAACAATCTATTACAGTGCATGTTCAATGCCGTAAAATATATACTAGAAAAAGTAGTGTTGCTATAGCTAAAAGACAGCACGAGATAGAACAACATAGTACATCCACAGTAAGTCCACCTCATACTAGAGCACGAGTAAGTGAACCAGATTTCTGTTTCAAAAAATATTGCTTATTTTGCGGCAATATAGCAAATGAGCAAGCTGAAATAAAGAAAGCGCAGAATGTTCGTCAAAAAATATATAATGTAAGTACTTTGGAATTTAAAGACTCTATCTTAGAAATAGCTAGAAATCGTTCTGATAACGTAGCAAAAGCTGTTATTACCCGCATAAGGTATGAATATGACTAAGTTGCTGCTGGGGCTAAATACCATGATAATTGTTACAATTCTTTTCTGAGGCCCACTATGGGGCATAAGGTCGGACGTCCCGAAGATGAAACAGTTAATTTGGCGATGGAAAATATATTTACATACATTGAAAATAATGATGATTGTCAATTTTCACTGCAAGAATTAAAAGACATTGGCAATAATCCAAATATAGATAATAAAACAATTAAGAGAAAGTTATAGTTAAAGTATGATACTAAAATTAATATAAGTGAAAAGTAGGAAGACCAACATTAATCTGTTTTATTGGCAGTCAACATGATATTCTTAACATAGCTTGGTATGATAATAAAGAAAAAAAATGCGACCGCAGAACGATTGAGAATACTGAAAGCTGCTGCATTAATTCTTCGAGAGGATACTCGATCTGTAGTTTTTGACAATAATACTTATCCTCCTCCCAGTCAAATGTTTGAAAATATTAACAGCAATATTCCAGAATTGTTGACTTATTTTTTGGAGCAAATAATTTTGAAAAAACGACAATATAAAGTAGATCATTTAAAATTAATATGTTCATCAATCAGCCACTGTATTATGGCTGCTGTTAGGCCTAGGTCCTTTAAATCAAGATTGCAGTTAGGTCTTATGAAAACGTCTTATACAAATTTTCTTGGATTTTGGTATGTGTGCATCATATAACGATACAATGATGTATGAGGCAGCGGCAGTTCTTCATCGGCCACCTCATATTTTGCCACCAGAGTCTGATACATTTATTCAATATGTTGCAGACAATGCAAATATAAATGTACACACTTTAGATGGCCATAACACGCTTCATATTATGGGTATCATTAAAATTATTACTCCAAAAAGTTCAGTTACTGCAGAAGAGCCTATACTACGAAGAACAAATATACTTCCTCTAGCAAGAGATTTTAAAGAAAAGTTCATATCCCAATTCGAGTATATGAAAGAGGTGGTGTAATGAGATATAACAAAATATCTGTACAAAATTTGGAATTCGAAAATGATATAATAACTTTACTTAAAAAAGTTAATATGTTATGGTTATATGGAAAATGGAAAAAAATAATGTTGCCTGGTTGGAATGGTTACATTGAACAGTTAACAAGTAACATTATGAACTTTTCGAATTTTATATTTACCTTTCATTCATCAGCCAGCGAGTAATTACGATACTATATATACAACTTTACTGCATGCTTTAGAAGATGCAGAACGTTATGGCCATGATTATTGCATTGTCACTTTTGATCAACCTTTGTTTGCAAAAGCTCGAGAAATTGTTTCTGCAGCACCTGAAGGATCTAAGTTATCGAACATCATAGTAAGACTCGGAGGTTTTCATTTGCTCATGTCCTTTTATGGAGCAATTGGTTGTATTATGCAAGGGAGTAGCATAAAAGATGTTCTTTCATTAATTTATGCACCTAATTCATTAGAAAAAATGCTCAATGGCCATGCTTATGCGAGAGCTGTTCGAGCTCATACATTGCTTCATCTTACTTTAGCAACGATTATACTCAAAGAACTTGTTATCGATAACTAGATGGGTGAAAATCTCATAAATACAATTGAATTTGTCATTAACAAAACTCTCTTCTATAATGACATAGATGAAGGTGACGAAATAGTTGAAGCATTACTTTGTCAATTTATTGAAAAACTTAAGAAACATCAATCTTCACGCGTCAGGACATTTTAATTACGCCAAGTCTGCGCATTTATATTTACAAGACATGATGCAAATAAAAAACTCAATGAATCCCAGAGTTTATCAAAATGTTATCAAAGGATTTTTTACTATTAGACGCTCTAATAAGTTTAATTAAGGGACTTCGACGGATATGGTGATTAAACAATCAATGATGAGATGTATGAAGACAGATGGAAGTGTTTCTCGAGGAAGAAGTACACGAGAAAGTGTCATTAGTAAATGGGTTTATGGCATGTATACAATGAATGCGGTGTGCGAAAGCTTGGAAAATCTCGCTAATGTTAATATTGATACCACAGACCAGCATGTGGATGCATGCGATTCTCGTGTAAAGCAGGATTTTGAAGACATTAATAAACTATTAGAGTGGTTCTCATTACATGATCCTTTTCCTTCAGTACGAAAAATTATGTCCATAGCCAGCGGAGTCATCGGTGATAACACAATTAATTGTTACAATGTCCGTGAAGTGGGGCTTGTTTCTATAACAAAAAATGACTGACCAAACATTCAATAATAATAAGTTAAAACGTGCTGATTTAGTACTCCCGCTCCTAAGTAAGAGTAGCATTATAAAAGTACATAATGAAAAAGTACCCATATTACTATTTCAACGCATGAGCATTACTAATATATTAGAAGATGAACTTGAAATTTTTTTTTAATATGAATTAGCTCCTTATCCTTTATCACTCTTTGATGCAATGCGTAAAAATGTAAAGTCAGCTTTGTATAATTCGTTTGAATCTGTAAAAATTTAATGTGATAATACAAATGCTATCATTGATGGAGGCTATTTACTACACCGTGCAGTATGGGATCGAGATGAAACATTTCAAGTTATTTTTGATAAATATGTTCAATATACTCAACGACACTTTGGTTATAAAGTTACAATCGTATTCGATGGTTATACTGATCACAAGAAAAATATTAAAGCAGCAGAACAACTTCGGCGAGCTACGAAAACCTCTTCTTCTGTGGATATAGATTTTGATCGAGTTATGAAAGTTCCAACAAATCAACAACAATTTTTTGCAAATACCCATAATAAGTCTCGATTTATTACATTGCTTTGCGCAGAGTTTACAGCTGCAGGTATTTCAACCACACAAGCTGATAATGATGCTGATGTTCTCATAATTGAAACAGCAATACAACAATGTAAAAGGCAAAGTATGACTATCATCGTAGGTGAAGATGTTGATTTGTTGGTACTACTCAATGCACGGACACCCGTTGATAAAATTATTTACTTTTTGAAACCTGGGAAAAGTCAAGTACAATCAAGAATATATTCATCACAAAGTATGACTGCATATCCAAATTGCCAAACCCATATCTTATTTTTACATGCAATAACAGGTTGCGACACTACATCAGCTTTTTTTAAGAAGTGTAAAACAACACTATTCAAAATGTTCGAAAAACGTAATGATTTAATTGATTGTGCAGAAGTATCTGCAAAGACTGATTCTGATCCATATAACATCGTGAAGAATGGAATTAATTTTCTTCTTGCAATGTATGGTGCACCAAAAAAAATTGATTCTATAGATAAGTATAGATATATTAAATTTGTAAAATCTGCGTGGACCAATAAAACTGTACAGCTGTCTTGCATGCCTTCAACATCTGCTTCTGCTTTTCAACATTTGTATCGTGTGTATTATCAAGTTCAAGTGTGGCTAGGTAATAAATTGGACCCAGAAAAATGGGGTTGGAAATTAAAAGATAATTTAGTTCCAATTCAAACCCTACTTCCGCTCGCTCCAGCAAAACTTCTTTTTGCAACTGCTAGACGGACTGCAGTAAGAATTGCGGCTGTAAAAGAGTGGGATTATTTTGTTCTCCAGTATGTATAAATTGCCAGGGTCACACTTGCTCGAATATTGAATTCGATGCGACCGATGACAATACGCATGACATAAATGAAGAGACAATTGATTCATATCTTTTTGCATCTATATCTCAAGAAGAAAAGGAAGTAGAAGAGGACCAAAAAGATGATGCACAACAAGAAGAAAGTGAGAGTGAAGAAATAATTGTGGAAGTACAATTAGAAAATTATCTGTAATAACATTTAGAAGAAATAAACCCGTTCTACATTAAACATGAGTTAGAGTACTATTTTTCTTTCTGTTTATTTCTTTTTAATAAAATATCTTTTATTATTTTTTCTTATTCTATGTAATTAAATAAATTATTACATTCTGTATTATGTAATTGTGTGTTATTAAGTGCATAATATATTTTCCCACCTCGCTCACTACCCTCTCCCACACTAGGAAAATGACATAGCAAAATATAAACTCGCTTAAAGCGCTGTGGGTTCAATAGTAAAAAAACTGGGATTTTTAATGACGTTCATTCAATAAATTGGATTCAGGGAATAAATTAGAATTCAATAGCTTTAGAGATCGAAAGAATGCCAACTATGCCGGAATTATAAACTTTTTTGGAAAATCGTTGTTTGGCTTCAAAGTTTCTATCAATTTCTGCTTACACTTGTTAGGGCCCATATCATTAATACCTTCTACTATTCAATTGATTAACTATATAATTTTATTATTTAATTTTATTTTATTCTGTAATTTTGTAATTTTTTCATCTTGTACGAAAACTTATTGAAACGTACATGAAAATTATTTATTGTTTTTCATTTGGCTGCAAATAAAATGTTTAACATTTTTAACATCTAAAATATTACATATATATATATATATATATATATATATATATATATATATATATATATATATCTTGAATAATGATTTTCAGCCAATCGTCGAAATAAAAAAGGCAAATAAATAAAAAATATTGATTAAAAGGTGATTAGGGGCTGACACTATAGTTTTATACTCATTAAACTTATACTATTTATCAAATATTATCAAATATCATTAAACTTATACTATTTAAACAGAAGACAACTGACTTTTATTTTTTACTTATACTACACGTTTGATGACGTATGAAGACTGCATATTATGAATAATATGAATTTTTTAACTTTTCAAACGGCAATATTTCAGTAACGGTGATACTAACGAAAAAAATCAATAATAACAACTTAACAGAGAATTTTAGAATAAACAAATCTGTCAAACATAATTTTTCGATATTTTCCATAATTTTCTCGAAAAATTGGGAAAAATAGAATTGTGCACCGTTGACCTTGAATTAAACAATTCGCATATGTCGGATCGATGGGGACTTCTGATATTTTATTTATAAAGGCTTTTTTAACACATGTACCAAATTTCAGCTCTATGCGAATTATTCCTAACTCAAAACTTAATTTGATTGGGTTAGAGGTGAGTAAAACATCACACTGATACATTAGAAATTTTTATAGATTAAGAATTTTTAGAGATTATCATTTTCTATTTATTTATATTTTGTTTTATATTCAATTTTTAATAATATTATTTTAATCATTTCGTAAAAAATGTTTGTCTATTTTCAGACTAATATTACTATTTATACATTTTATTATAAATTATATGTAGCGACCCTCCAATTAACCACCTTTGGAATGGCAAACACGACCAATAGCAGACGTCCACGTCGTTAAGGTTTGGGTATAATACCCAGACCTATCATCGAATAATTCTCATTCTCTCCCCGCTTATCGGTTGTATCAGATGAAGTGTAAATAATAAGAAATAAATATATATTATTATATTCAACATTTGTTTACCTACATAATTGGTGACCCCGACGTGATTTGAACACGCAACCTTCTGATCTGCCAGTCTATAATCACAGTCTATAATCATGACACAATTGCCTCAAGTTTTAATTTAATCGGTATTGTAAAATGATCCCTAGAATCCCTTATTTAAAGATGTAAATAGAGCCAATTTGGGCAAAATTTTAAGAACCGTCTTTCCTGGTGTAAGCTGGCTGGAAGGGGGGAATTCTGCTCTATGCCACGGGAAGCGGTTTTTGCCCAATATGAGCGATATTGCGCCGAGGTAAACTTGGCGCCCGTGAAAACGAGCCGTTTTCGGCAAACTTTTAAGAAAAGTTTTCCCTCGCGTTTAGATAAGAATCATGTTCTATATTTTATAACTAATTCTGTTGTAAGGGCTTGCATCTATAGCTCCTCTTTTCTTCCTGAATTTCTATGTACTCATTTTGAATACTTTTATGTTCTCCTTATTTCATTTAAGATTATAATTTTAGTATGTTTTTTGAAATTGGTATCTAAAATTTGAAAAGAAACTATAATCGTTCTCTAAGAGGGAATGAATGTTGTTCCCGCTGCACACCCCTATATATGTACTACATCAAATTAGTATGTGCACCACTGTGATACGAACCTAGGATACACGAAGAGAATCGGGGGTACTCGAAGAAACACAAAGGAGATATTTCTAAGACGCGCACGATAAAATCGCTCTCTTGGAAGCAGCATCGACGATACTTGATCAATTTAATAAAATACCATAAAATTCTTTACTTCAATATTCTACTGTAAACTGTAAATAGTCTATCAAGACAAAGTGTTTATCTCGTATTAAAACTTCGCTGCAAAGCAACCATTATACAACAATATATATGCTTCAATGTATATTAAATTTCTGCGTTATAGTCTGTAGGACAAAAATCTGCGAAGGAGGCTGAAACAAATTCAGCTTTTGAATCAAATCCAGGTTCATCAACCTATGCCACAGGTATTAAGTATAGATTGATATTGAAATTATAATTTGAATGTTTCAAATGTTGATCAAATGGAGATTTTGAATGTTTGAATTCTATAAAAATATGCTTTTTATGCGTAAACGTTTTGTCTTTTCATAAATGCTTCTTTATTAATTTAGACAAAACAAAAATTAGAATTTTGCAAGAATCTCTAGATTAATTAACAATGGTAATCGGAAAAATATGCTATGAACTTATAATTATTAAGAAAGAGCAACACGAAATGTTGCTCTATGTGAGCGCACAAAAGCAAAATTATTCATCAACTTCTCATAATCCCATTGTCATTTCTTTTGAACTGCCCATTACAGATGCCTACAGTTGTACAGGAAATGGAGATGAAATTAAGTAATGATGATGTTACTGTGGAATTGGTAAGAAGTTCGAATTTTGTAAATAGCATATGTATCAGCAATGAAAATGGGAATGCTTAAGACATTATGTAATTTTTAAATGAATTGTCTTTCGTTATTTCATTATATTTATTAAAGACAAGCATTATCTTCTCAAACATTATAGTAATTTTCCAGGCTTTTCTTTGTTTGATACTTTCTCCACTTCTTCAACAATAAATAAAGTTACAAATTATTTATATATGAAGTGAGCATTGCACTAAAAGTGCAAAGAGTTATATAATAATTTTTTAGGCTTTTCTTTGTTTGATACTTTATCCATTTCTTCAACAATAACTAAAGTTACAAATTATTTATACATTAAGTGAGTGTTGCACTTAAAGTGCAAATTAATAATAATAATGGGTAGTGCTGCACTAGGGCAGGTCCGTGAGCTAAGTCATACACCAACTCGATTAAAATTAAAGTGCAAAGTGTTATATAATAATTTTTTAGGCTTTTCTTTGTGCGATATTTTATCCATTTCTTCAACAATAAATGAAGTTACAAATTATTTATGCATAAAGGGAGCATTGCATACAAAACATATTTTATATGTATGAAACATCTGTACTGATTACCCGTGTCACGGTACATGAAGTTTTGATTATTAAAACTAATTTGAAAGTTGTTCATAACATTGAAAAATTTAACATATTTAGGTCAAATTTTTAAAGCTTGGAATAACGTGAACTGCTATAAAAAGTCTTAATTTTTGCTTTATAAAGATGAGATTCAATTGATTAGATTTTAAATAATTTGCATTACTTTGAAATTCTTTCTTTACTATATATTGTCTAGATGTATTGTCCATCTATTGTCGTTAAGTTAAAATGGCGCCGAATCCATGAACAAGCCGTGTTTTGCTTGTAAATGGGGTTATATTTGGAGTAATAATCGTTGTAATATATTTAAAGTGTATTTGTACAGTTGCTAATATAAAAGATTTCAGTATATATGTATAGATATATATATGCGGCGACACCCAAGTACAGCCCTGCATTAAGTACGGCCCTGTAGCATTTGGGAATGCACACACATCAAGATGGGCGCCTCCGTCCGATATAAAAGAGAGAAGACCTAAGTAAAAAGCCTATTCTGAAATCAAAAGTAACAAACAAACAATGGTACGAAGTAAAAAGAATAAAAAAGAAAACAGGCACCAGTCACTTACTGACCGAAGTGATATGGATACCGACCTCGAACTAGAAGAATTTACAAAGGTTAAGTCAAGAAAGCGTGGCCAAAAGCAAGAAACAATGGAAATCATACAAGGGAATAATGACACGAAACCTATAGAAGTAAAGGTACCACCGATAATAGTAAAACATAACTTAGATCTCAGGGCCATAAACTACATCCGAGATGTTACGAAAGTTAATTTTACCATAAGGTAAAAGACCCAGTTATTGACCCTGGCCCAGTTTCTGACCTTTTCAACTTTTTTTGGAATTAATTAAAAAACTATACATTTAATGTGAAAATAATTTTTTTTTTAATTGACAGTAATTTATTCTATGCCTCATTAATGTCAATTAAAAAATATAAAAAATATTAACTAAATAAAAAAAATTTTTTAAACCAAAAGTGACTGTGGAAGCCATTTTTTAGCTTTAGTCTAAACAGTTTATGTAAGGAGCTACGACAATTGAGTTCGTGCACAAATTATGATGTAAGTACGAAAATCTAACTAAAAATATACAAATAAGTCAATAATTAATTAAAATTTATTTTAAAATATTTATAAAACATATTAAATTTAGTTTTATTACTGAAATTTGAGGGTCAATAACTAGGCTCAATTTTAAGTGTATGTCACAGTTGTTGACCCTGCAATTCTAACCTTCTAAAAGCTAGGTTATCTGTCTCATGTTTTTAGTCACTTGTTCATTAAATGTAAAAATAATAATATTTATTGTTATCTTATATTTTTTTTACTATTTTTCGTAGTAAAGTGATAAATTTACATTTAATATTCATTGGTATAAATAAAAGATTGTATTTAAATCTTGTAAATACATCTTTTAAGTGATAAAATTATTAATAAAAAAATGTCAGTTTTATCAACGCTTAAATTATGACTGTTTCAGTTTACTAATATTTTTATTATTATACAATTATACAATTACAATTAATTAAATGAAAATTAGAAGAAGAAAAAGAATTGAAAAAAGCTGAAAGGTCTCCAAAAATAAAGCTATCAAGGAGGCAGAAAAAATAATTAAAAAAGAAAAACTTGAAAAAAAAGAAACAAAAAGCTCTTAAAATAAAAAAAAGTCCAAGTAATTTAAATAATTAATTTTAATTTTTTGTTTGTGTAATATGTTATAACAAGACTTGAACTATTTATACGTTAAATTTTAACAAACTGTATATTTTTAGAATAAATATTTATTTATTTTAATAATAATTTCAGTTTATTTAAAATTAGTAAGCACTTCATAACCTAATCATGATTAAATTTGAGGGTCAGAAATTGGGCTACGGTCAGGGTCAGAAACTGCCACACGAAGAATTCTGAGGGTCAGAAACTGGAGCTCTTAATGTCAATTTTTAAAACGTCAATTTAAAATATAAATTTAGTTCAAATAATTTTTTTATGCACATTACTTTATTTTAAAAATCTTAAACTAATAGATAAAATTATAATTTTCTTCATTAAGTTAAGTTTTATATTAATTATTATAGTTTAACCTCCACCGTCACTCTAAAAAGGTCAGAAACTGGGCCCCTTACCTTACAATATATTAAAACGCATACCCATAAAATATATACTAAGACACTAGTAGATCATAACAAGATAAAGAGTACATTAAGAGATTGCAGTTACCAATTTTATACGTATTCCACTGGAGAAACAACAAAGAAAATCACGCTTACAGGCTTACATCCAGCAATTACTGAATTAGAGGTATTTGAATTACTGAGTGTACGACGTATTCTCGTGCAAAAGGTCATACAATTAAAGAAAACCTATTCGGATGGACAAAAACATAATCTACCAATTTATATAATTATGCTTGACAAATCGCAAGACATGTCAAAAGTAAAAGAAATAACGAACTTAAATGGTCACATTATTGAATGGGAAATGTGTAAGCCAAATTTCAAAATCCTACAATGTCATAAATGCTTAAGTTTTGGACATACGTCTTACTCGTGTGATATGAAATATAGATGCATTAAATGCACAAAAGCACATTCTCCTGGCTGCTGCCAAAAATTATCAGAAGAAAAGCCCCAGTGCGTTAACTGTAAAGACTATCACCCAGCAAACTATTCAAAGTGTACATCCTTACTGAATTACAAGGCTAAAAAACAGCAGATTCATGCAGCCATTGAACCTAAACCTATGACAAGAAGCTATTCTGAAATGCTGAAGCCGAGAGAGACCAGACACACTGTCCAGATGGAACTACCAAAATTCCAAGCTATTCCTGAACAAAGAAGTATACCATCAACTTCATCGAATCAAGATCCTGATTTTAACTCCACCGAGGGCATTTTTGCTGCAATAAGACAAATCAAGTTGCTTTTTTCAGATCCTGAGGTAATAAAAATTTTCAGGGAACTTTATGCACTTACAAAGACTATAAATACTAACATGACATACAATGAAAAATATACTACAATTTTAAACTTCCTTACTAAATGCCCATAATTGACAAGTATGGTATAAAAATAATGTTTTTCAATTCAAATGGAATAAAAAATAACATTGATGAACTCAGACAAACGATCGTTACAATGGACTTAGACATCGTATTAATAAATGAGACGCACTTAAAACCCACTGACAAATTATACATGAACGACTACAAATATACCGGAATGACAGAAACATGGCAGGATGGGGTGATACAGCAATATTTATAAAAGCTTGTATCAGACATGAAGAACTACCGTTATTATCTGTAAAACACTCTGAAATTACTGCTATAAATGTGTTCAATAGAGGACGTAAAATAACTATTGTCTCCATATATGTTCCTTCTGCAAAACTATTGCATGCAGACTTACATAAAATATTTAACTTAAATCCAAGAGTTATTGTAGCTGGTGATTTTAATGCGCAACACATAATGTGAAATTGTAAATATAATAACACAAACGGACTCAAACTATTTAAGTACTTAAACAAAAACCATGATACCATTCAACTACATTATCCTCAGACTCCAACTAGATTTCCTGCGATACCAAATCAAGACCATAGTACAATAGATTTAGCCCTTACAAAAAATCTATCTATTCTTCTGAACCTATAACCGAATCTTTATTTAACTCAGATCATAATCCAGTCTTTATAAGTATCTCAAACCCACTTGACGACAATCCTCAATCCTACAAAAATGTTTTAGATTATAATAAAGCCAATTGGCTGCTCTATAAGAAAATAATAAATGATAATATATGTCACACACAGACAAATTGACAACAATGATAGTATAGATCAAGCTGTAGAACACCTAACAACTACTGTTACTGATGCCATAATTCCATTGCGAAAACCATTTCAACCATTGCGAAAGTCCACCTTCAACAATTAATCCACAATTAGTTAAAAAGTTGTGGAAATTATATCCAAAAGAACATTAAACAGGCTTAAGAAATCAAATTAACAAAGTTGTGGCAAAAATCAGGTGCCACGTTCCTCAAAGAACATTTAAACAGGCTTACTAGAATAATTACTGAGGACATTAGGGTTTATCGTAATAAAATATGGGCTGATAAACTAACAAATATTAACTATTATCCAAATAAAATTTGGTACACTGCAAAAAGACTGACCCAAACTTTTGCTCCCATACCATATTTACATACAAATTCCAATAACTTTGCAACAACGCCCGAACAAAAGGCCGAAATTTTAGCATCTAACTTCGAATTAGCACATCAGTACAATCTTTCTATTACTCAAAATGCTTTTGAACAGACTATTAGTTCCAGTGTAAGACAATATATAAACAATACTTATAACAAAAATCACAAAATAGAGATAGTAACTGTTGCGGAAGTTAGAAATATTATTAAGAAACTGTCTAATAAGAAAGCTCCAGGACCAGATGGTATACAGAACTTAGCAATTAAACAGTTACCTATTAAAGCTATTATCCTACTTACACGAATAAAAATAAAATTTTTAAAAATGGATACTTTCCTGTGTCATGGAAATTTTCTAATGTGGTACCAATATTAAAGCCAGGAAAACAACCAAATCTACCACAAAGCTACAGACCTATAAGTCTATTAAATACAATAAGCAAAGTAGTTGAAAAATTGCTGCTTGTTCGATTTAATAAATTTTTAAGTGTTAATAATATCATACCAGAAACGCAATATGGTTTCAAACATGGGCATTCAGTTCTGCATCCACTAGCACAGCTAGTTGAAAATACTGTACTAAATTTAACAAAAAGACACACACTGGTCTTGTACTAATAGATTTTGAAAAAGCTTTCGATACAATTTGGACAGATGGACTGTTGTATAAATTAATAAATTTACAATTTCCACATTACATAACAAAAGTCATTATTTCATATCTTAAAGATCGTACATTTCAGGTTCAAGTAAATAATAATCTTTCAAATCCTAAACGTATAGTAGCTGGAGTGCCTCAGGGATCCTTGCTAGGACCAACATTGTTTAACACATATATATATGATATCGCTACTGACAGCAAAACAAATACATTAACATTTGCGGACGATACTGCTGTGTACACATCATCCAAATCAGTAGCGGTGATAGCTAACAAGCTACAAAATCACATTGATAATATAGCAAAATATGCAGAAAAATGGCACATAAAAGTAAATCCCTTAAAAACGGAAGCAATAATTTTTTGGAAAGGAAATAAATTGAAAGAAAAGCCTATAGAAATAAAAATTTTAGGACAAAAAATTAAATGGACAGATAAAGTTAAGTACCTAGGAGTAACTCTTGATAGGAAACTTAACTTTAATAAACATATAAAAAAGAAATTGGCGCAAACATATGGGCTTCTAAATCTTTTAAGACCATTATTGAGCACAAAGAGTGTATTAAATATGCGTAATAAAAGAAGAATATATCTAACGCTGATCAGGCCATGTCTGATGTATGCTGCCCCAATATGGAACATGACATCGAGGACAAATATTAAAAAACTACAAATTTTACAAAACAAATCACTGAGACAAATACTGAACCTGATACGTGACCCAACTACCGGACACTACTACTCAACAAAGCTCTTACACGAACAAGCAGACATACCGACTGTGATTAACCACATTAAGAAAATGACGGAAAACTTCTACGAAAAATGCAAAGACCATATCAATAATAATATTGGAACCCTCGGACAGTACACGCCTGACATCATATGGTACGGCAAATATCCAATGCCGAACTACATTCTGGACAACACAAATAAGAGTATCTAATAATTTAAAGAATGTAAATTAAATATATATTTAAAGATTGTGATTTTTTTTGAAGAATGTTTGGTCTTTCTTTTTTTCTTTCGATCACAAACCATTATTTTATTTTTAAACAACAATGTATATTTTAAAGTGGATAGTTTGTAGTATTAAATAACAATGGAAAATCAAGTAGATGAAAAATCCGTGCCAGGCCCTGCCAGTGAAAGTGAAGCGACAGTAACACTATGTATAGCTAGACAAATTCCGCAATTTTGGTACGACAAACCGCAATTATGGTTTGCTATGATCGAAGCCTATTTTAATAGAAACGAGATAAAAAGTGAAGAACAAATGACACTATTTTCATGAAATAGACAAATATCAATACAATATTTTGAACTAAAAATCATATTCATAGAGAATAAGAAGAGAATGAAGACATCACAATCAATCCACCGGCGGTCGACCCACACACAAAGTTAAAACAGAAGTAATTAGACGGCTATCGCTCTCGGGAGATCAAAAAATTAGACGACTCCTGTAACATGAAGAATTGGGAGAACAGAAGCCATCGCAATTCCCAAGACATTTTTAAAGTCGTTATCCGGTAGAACAATTGATCAAGGATTTCTAAAAACGCTTTGGCTTCATCAATCAATGAGTGCACCTGTGGTTACCGAGATCAAACAACCTACAAACGATATTGCATGTTACGTAACCAGGTAGAGGTCGTCGACGCTTTCGATGAAGAAGCCAATCGCGTGTTCGTAGTATCAGTAGAGGACATTACAGATTATGCTGGTATCACTACAAGTTTGGAGACAAGGTAAAGAAATGCTCTCAACCATGTCTTAAAGCGAAAAACATGGGGCAAGCACTAAAAGCGGCTAGTGTTTGCCTACCGTCATCCCGCCGCATGTTTGTTACTGAACAAGACACAAAAATCCAATTTTTAATAGACACCGGCAGTGATCTCTGCATATACCCTCGATTACTAAGTACTCACAAGGTAAAAGAAACAGATTATATGTTATCGGCTGCAAATAATACTACCATTCGCACTTATGTAGACATAAAATTACAATCGAATAGCATTGAAGCAAAGTTTTGTGGAAGAAAACTGATTCATACGTCGTCATATCATCCGGAATCTAGTGGCCTCATTGAAAATATACGTCGAACATTAAAGTCTGCCCTTATGTGCCACGAAAATAACTCGTGGTTAAACCACCAGGCACGGAAGCAGTCTAGAGGCAAGTGGAACACGTGTTGTAAGGTTATGTCACACCTTATACAATAACAACACAAGACACTGTCATACAAGGGTTTGGAGCACGGGAGTCCATAGCGGGATAGCGGGATTATCCTAGCCCAGAACCACATGGCGTGAAAGCGATATTCAAGGTATTTGTAACTTGTAAGGTTAGGTACAAATAGTATAATTAATGTACATGTTATCTAGCATAACGTGTTACTGATTACCTTTGTATATTTTGAATAACATAACTGTTAATGCCACAGAGTAATTAGGCACATTATATAAAGTTTCGGTTATATTTTATACGAAATAGTTATTTTTTCACAAAACTATATTGTGACATTTTCATAAAAAGTCATTAACGATTGTGACTTACTGTGTTAGCATATATATTTATCTATTAAAACATGGCTGATTTAAATTCATTCATCATATATATTTATCTATTAAAACATGGCTGATTTAAATTCATTCATCGTAAAACATAGAACATTAAAAACTCATTTTGGCACCATTTTTGAATTTGTTACCTCGGGTCAAAATGATTCCAATACTGAAGCATTAAAAAGACGAAAACAGAGGTTAGTAGAGCTGTGTCATCAGTAGGAAGTGAATTACATAGAGTTAGAGGTGGCTCAGCCTGGAGAACGTTCAAAAGAGTACTTTGAGTTTAGATCCTCTTACGAATATTGGTACCCCATCACTGTCTAGGTAGGCAGATTCAAGTCCATTCTTAGATGTAAAGTTACCAGAGATAACGTTACCCAAATTCAACGGTGATTATAGTGAATGGACCCAATTTATAGATCTTTATAACTCGTTAATACACAATAACACAAAGTTGCTGGAAGTCCAAAAGTTGCACTATCTAAAGGGAGCTCTACTATCATCTGCTGCAAAATTAATATCATCTTTAAGCTCAACGAATGAGAATTACACTGTGGCCTATGAGTTATTGTATAAGACTTATGACAATAAATTTTGAATACTGAATTCCCATTTGCAGCAGATCGACAGCATACCACAGATACACAAAGGAACACATGAAACTCTGAGCAATTTTCTGTGCAGTGCGAGGCAACAAAGAGCCCCACAACACTTTTATTCATGATGAAAATAGTTCTTCACCAACTCTACTTTCCACAGTCTCTCTATATGTTTTCGATGCAAATGGCAAAACCCATTGTGTGAGGGCTCTACTGGATAGTGGTTCTCAAATAAATTTAGTTACAAGTTCTTTAATAAGGAAACTGAAATGTCCTACTATAGCTTCGCTGAGTAGGATGAACATGTAGCAGGGACAATCTTCTATCAGACAGCAAGCAGGAAGAATTAAAATCAGATCCACTGAGTATCAACGACCATTCACTGTGTGGTGGTCGATCATATTACACAAAACCTACCCATCAGCTTTATAGACTACCATGATTGGAAGATACCGAATAATGTAGAGTTAGTTGACCCAATAGTTCAATGTTTCCTCACCCGTCGAGTTGTTAATAGGTGCTGAGTTGTATTTTGATATAATGCAACTGGGTTGCATTCGGCTAGGTCATTGTTTGCCGGTGTTAAGAAAGAGTCAGTTTGGATGGTTATTATCTGGCATTTACAAAAATTCTGATGTTACAGCTCATGTTGGGTTTATCTCTAATAAAGACCTCCACAATAATCTAACAAAGTTCTGGCAACTTGAAGTTTCTTCAATGTTGCGCTGAATGGGTCAGACAGGTTTTGTGAGGAGCATTTTGTCTCTAATGTAATTAGAAAAAATGACGGTGTGTTTGAGGTTGCTTTACCATTCATATCAGGTAAACAGGGCGGCCTAGGAGAGTCGTTCAACAGAGCAAAATGCAAATTCGAAAATTTAGAAAGACGTTCCAGTCGGGATCCCAATTTGGCAAAGGCATACTCTGATTTTATCCATGAGTATATCATGTTAAGGCATGCAGAGCGCATTGATTTAGATAGGGTCCCGGTAGAGTCGTATTTTATACCGCATCATGCTGTATGTAATAGAGGAAGGTAATTATAAAAAGATCAGGGTGGTTTTCGATGCATCGTGCAAGACAAGTTCTGGGGTGTCGTTAAATGATACACTACATACAGACGCAAAACTGCAACAAGACTTATTTTCAATTTTCTGTCACTGTCACTTATGTCTCAAAATGTTAGCCTCAAATAAAAATTCTTCCAACACCCGAGCGTCCGAGATATTAGATAGGGATTGTTATGTGGACGATATTATTACCGGTGCAAACTCCACAGCAGACCACTTCGGTATAAAAACACATTTATTGTGTTCAAAGTCTAAGGTAGCTCCTCCAAAAAATGTACCCCGTCTAGAGTTGTCAGCAGCATTGCTTCTTGCTAAACTATATAAGCGTGTGGTAAGAGACATTTCAGAAATCATCAAAATCAGTGCAATGGGAAGTATTTGGTAAGCCAGATGAAAGTAGAAAACATTAAGAAACTAAAACCATTAAATCCGTTCCTTAATGCTAATGAGATATTGAGAGTAGGTGGTAGGCTGGAAAATTCGGATATTCCCTTCGAGCACAAGCATCCAATCATCCTGCCTAAAAGGCATGCAATAGTTGAGATGTTTTTACGTTCTGAGCATGAACGACTATTGCATGCAGGAACTCAAACGGTTTTAGCCAACGTTCGGTTGAAATATTGGCATATAGGTTGGAGGAGCACTTTCAAACAAATAATAAATGCATTAAGTGTATTAGATTCAAAGCTACTACAGCAGAGCAGCTGATTGGCAATTTACCGATAGATCGAGTCACCAGGCAACGTCCCTTTCAGGCTGTAGGAGCCGTCTACGGAAAGCACCACGAGTGAAGGCCTACATAGCCTTGTTTGCGTGTATGGTCACAAAGGCGGTGCATTGCGATCTGGTAACCATTTACAAGTCTTCTTTATGATTTAATAGAAAACCTATTTAATAAATATGACTCAATTACCGTGTGTGGAGATTTTAATATACATTTCGATAAAGCTTCTAAGCCTTGTGAAAATCTTCTACAAAGTATGAAATCCTTTGATATGAATCCCATGATTAAAAAACCAACTAGAATTACAAACTCTTCCGCATCTTGTATTGACAATTTTTTTACAAACTTATCCAACGTTGGATCTTTCGTTATAAACACTAGCCTCTCTGACCATTACGGCATTATTCTTAATATCCCAAACATAAAAGAATCATCAAAAGCTATCTTTAAATACAAACGCAAATTTAACGATACAAATAAATTAAAATTTAGAACAATTATAGAGCAAGAATCATTATTAGCATTGGATCAAAATATTACATTTGAGGTATTTATTACTTCTTTTTTGTCTAAATTTAATCTCGCATTTCCAATATTAAAGTCTAAGAGTACTTTAAGCAAAGATCTGCGCACTTGGTCCACCAAAGGATTAAATATCTCTTATAATAAGTTACTGCAATTAGAAAGAATATCCAAAAACAATAACAACGTAAATTTCATGATTTACTTTTTGAAATATAGAGAAATATTTAATAACTTACTCTAATAACTTATGTAAAATTGCTAAAATTATGTATAATGACAATATTATTACGAAATCTAGCAACAAACAAAAAGCAATGTGGTCTCTCATTAAATCTGAAGTAAATTTAAAATTGTGTTCCTCTGAAATAGATTTTCTAACTATAAACAACGTCAAAATTCGAAATAAACAAAAAATTGCAAACTCTTTGAATAATTTTTTTTATTAATGAAGCATTCAATATGACATCAAACATTGTAGTCGACCCAGTTATTTCCAGCGCTTTTTTTTCAAAAATCGCCGTAAATTCCAAATCATTATATCTTTACCCTATTGCTAACACAGAACTCTCTAACGTTATCTTAGCTCTCCAAAATACCTACTCTTCTGGTCCTGATGGAATACCATCGGATATTCTTAAATCATTTTTTCCATTTTGTATTGATAAACTTTCATTATGTTTCAACAATGCTATCAGTGAAGGATCATATCCTAATCATTTCAAGCATTCAAAAATTAGACCAATTCATAAAAAAGGTCCCACTGATATTTGATATCCTCTTTTGAAGAATGTTCTTATTGCGTAACAGTATTTTGTGATCTTTCTAAGGCTTTCGATAGTATTTCTCATGAAATCCTTATTAATAAATTAGAAAAATATGGTGTGCGTGGTTTACCACTTCAACTATTCACATCTGATCTATCTAGCAGAACACTATCAGTTTATCTTGATGATCAAGACTCCACAGTAATATCTAATAAGTTAAATATAAAACTCGGAGTCCCACAAGGCTCTATTCTTAGTCCCTTATTATTCTTAATTTATATTAATGATTTGCCAAATTGTGCCGATCTTTGCAAAATTATTCTTTTTGCCGACGATACAAGTTTAATTATTAAAGGAATGTCTTTTGAGGAAGTCAGTTTTAAACTGAATCAATCAATGATTGCAGTTTTTAATTGGTTCAACTCTAATAACCTTTTATTTAATAACGATAAAACTAAAATAATGTCATTTCGAACAGTCAATAGGATTAATAACGAAATCAATTCCCTAAATATTAACGATGTTCTCCTCAATTTTTCTGCCGTTTCTAAATTCCTAGGAATTCAAATTCAAAAAAAATTTAAATTGAGATGATCATATTTACTCGTCATTAATACCTAAACTTTCCAGAACTTGTTTCATGTTAAGAGTGCTTTAATCTAAAATTAGTTTAAATTGTCTTCTTTCTATCAATTACTCCAACTTCTACTCGCATTTGGTCTACGGCATTCAATTTTGGGTTTTTTCAGCATCCTTAAAACATGTTTTCAAGATTCAGAAAAGAGCGCTAAGAATCATCTTCTCTCTTAACTCGAAGACAAGTTGTAGAAACATTTTTCAGAACTATAACATTCTTACCGTTCCTAAAATATTCCTACTTATTACACTTCTTTTTATAAAAAATAATCCCCAGTACTTTAATTTATCTTCCATGTCTGATTCCCACAATGTCACAATAAATAGAACTATCAAAGGATCGACTTTTAAGCTTAGTAGTACTTTTAATTCAATTGATGGTTTTGGTATTCAACTGTTCAATTTATTACCTTTACAAATACGTCAACTTTAAAATTCCACAACGTTTTGATTAATTTACTAAAAGCCAACAGTTTTTATGACATTTCTGAATATATTAATTTTGACTTCAAAAAATACAGTGGTACCATCTACTTCATATTATAAATATCTATTGTTACTAATTATATGTGATATCTTACAAATACAGTAATTTTTGGCTATCACTGAGTATTACTTAGCTGCTAAACTTTTTAATAATTTCTGCAAATTAATGGATAAACAAGACCTCAACTTTTGAAGATGCTCTAAACGAAGACGAAATATCAAGTTTCATAAAATCGAGACACAAAATTAAATTAGTTTAGCACTCTTTTATTTGTATTTTATATTTGGTTGTTTTGTTATTTAATTGTAAAATTGTGAATTGTATATCTAATACATCTAATAGAAGTGAGTGCCCAGGAATCAGATGGCAATACATTCCGTCATATTCACCACATTTTGGTGGTCTATGGGAAGGGTCCATAAAGTGCATGAAGCACCATATTCGTAGAGTGATAGGGTCGTACTGTCTGACATATGAAGAGTATCTCACGGTCCTCACTCTGATTGAGGCAGTCTTGAATTCAAGACCACTTTTAGCTTTTAAGTTAACCACAGTAAGGTTTTTAAGCAAATGACTTCAATGAGAGACCGATTTTGGAAGATTTGGTCTACTCAATATTTAAACAATAGTTGAGATGGCAGAAACAAATGGACAATTTCCCAAGCTAATATTAACGTTAATGACATTGTTTTGATAAAAGAGGATAACACTCCTCTTTTACAATGGCCATTAGGTCGGGTAACAGAATGTAGAGTAGGTCAGGATGGAAAGGTTAGGGTGGTTGTAGTAAAAACCACTACTGGTCATCACACTAGACCAATTGTAAAGATTGTGCCATTACCCTGTGCCGACTAATTAAACTGTAATAATTAATTCTTCAAATATCTTAAGTTACCATGCAATGCATGTATAATAATTATATCAATGTTAAGAATTAAGCAATTTGTTAATGATTAATTTAAGTTATTTAACTACACATCATATTTATCGACTGTCTCATACTTATTTCCATACACGTAGTTATTCCTATTTTGTAATTGATTTATAATAATTATTTAAGTAATTTTAAGGATGTTAGATTGTAAACAATATTACTTCATTTATTACAGTCCACTTTATCATTAAGATTTTATCGATTAAGCTAATATGTATGTAAATATCAGTTTTCTATGTTGAAACAATATTATATTTTTTTTGTTATACCTTATATACTTTAAGCCAGTTTAGATGTTAAAAATGGACCTATAAGGAAAGTATTCATTCTAAGAAATATGGATGCTTGGCATCGCCAGGGAGGATGGACGATTAAATTTTGTATTCAAATTTCGCGCCGCTCTGTAACGGCCTCCCCCACTACTAGGAGAGTGTCTTAAGCTAGGATTGCACTACGCTTTACACAAGCACGTCCTGTTCTGTCTAAGCCGCCTAACAAACAACAAGTCTTCGCAAATATAAAATTACTATTTCTGTGTGTTCAATAAACTCTGTATATAATTTCTTCGTGTGTTTCTTTTATACCAAAGGTAATAGAGGAATTAACTTAGGAGACCTTATAAAATATAAAAAAAATATGCGAAGAAAAAGAATAGAATATATATATGCATTCACAAAAGTATACATATATACATATATGAACACGCAAATGAAAGTATTAAGATGTGCTATGCATATTGTAAAACTTATTTAAAGCATTATGGTAAATACATATACATATAAATATTTTTCAAAATTTGATGAATTTTTGGAATTAAACTACTTGTCTTAAGGCCGTAATATTTCAATAAGTTCTGTAAGACCATGATATGTCATCAAAAAAAGTTTCATAAGAATCGGCCTAAATTTTTTTTCAACTATTACTTACAAGAAAACGGCTCGGTAGATTTTCACCTAAAATTAATCAGTATCATTCCCAACTAATATCTTTCGCACAGTTCGATTTTTTAAAATCGATTCGGTAGTATGAGTTTAAATGTGGACGAAAAGTTTAACTATTTTTTCCAAATTACTAAAAAAACGGCTCAGCCGATCGTCGCAAAACGATCAAACGAACTGACAAACGATAATCCTCATGGCTTTTAAATTTCTGAAATCGGTTCAGGCGTTCTCGGTTCAGGTAGTTTTGAATTATAAATATTGGATAAAACTGAATAAAATACTATTATATCTTACGCATTATATGGAGTGTTGTTCATTGAATATTTAAAATCAGTTAAATGTAATTGATTGCATTTCGAATTAATTTTATCATCCAAGAATATCTTAATAGTTGCAAAAATCCATCCAACTTTTTGACATCAATTTCAAATGTCGTTGAGTGAGTACGCATCGCTCTCACTAAATCTTACTTTTTATTTATATAATATGTATGTTGCATGACATATGTCAATGTATATATTAATTATATGAATTATGATAGATGTATAAAAATTACGGTCATTATACAAATAATTCGGTGAAGATTGATATCAACTTGGACCAGAGATCAGATAAGTCAGGTGAAGGTTCAAAATTTATTTCATGATCACTTTTGAATTGAACGAATGAATCTGCACTACTTAGAAAAATTTCTGTAAGTAGTATTAATATATATTCGTTTCTCAATAAATTATATGATACAAACATTTCTTCCATAGATAACAAATCCGAACCATCCTCCTGATTGATTTTGTATAGAGATAATTGAAGGACAAATGCCTTTAAGATATTGCTGTTTATTGTGGTGTCAGTTTTTTTTTAAATATATCAATATCATTGAATGTGTCCCATGCCAATGATTATTGTAAATCAAATTTCTCTATTGTCGCATATAATTCTGTGTGACTTGTGAACAATAAGACAAACACACATCTGAAGATCTTCAGCCATAGAAATCCTTATCATATTTCATTTGATATATGAATCGTAATTATTATGTATATTTATATCTAAATACAGAAAAGTACAGAAAATGCAATAACTCGCATTTACGTGTTGAGTCAATTTTAATTTCTTTCATGAAGTATTTTATTTTTCATGTTAATTCATGTAGAAGCAAAACTATGCAGCATTTGCTTTTAATCATATTCATATCGTCGTCATTCATATCGAAATAAGTGTGTCCTTACAATACCAATTCAACATTCTGCTCACTATTTCCCTAAAAATGAGATTGTTTCACTTCCAGTAATACTTGTTTCCAGTAATTGTTCTTTATCTGGTTGCAATGAAATCTCAATTTTATATTATATTATCAGTAGTTACTAGTTAGTATCAACCATCATTCATAAGTTATTGTTAATAAACCGAGAAAATTATGCCTACGATTATTTTTATAGCTGTCGTATATTGCAACTATGTATGTGCAAATACTTCAAATTCACTAGTCCATTATAATTTGTTTGACCACAATGTATTATTCTAACATCTCTTGTTATTAATATCATTTTCAAATTTGTTTGCATTCAACAAATAAAATATCTATTCGAGTCCAATATATTTTAACAAATTTTACGTATTCAATGACCACACACACATTACTTTCGAAAAGTCATTATTCAAGGAAACTACCAAAACTTTAACGTTAACAATACAATATACAATTTGAATCTTTGGTAAACTGTACTTTAACTGATTTGCCAACGCACATGTTATAGATTTATTTTCGCTAACAAGAAACTCATGAAAAAAAATTATACTTGTTCAAATACTAGCACATGTAACTAACCGATTCAATATAATCCGAAAAATTTCTAAATTAATATAAAAAATGGCACTTTCAAACGATTTGCTCGATTCACCTTATATGCTTTTTATGTGGTGGTTTGTTATGCAAAGTCTACCAATTGATTAAAAAATTATTTCAGTGTAATATATTTTACTGAGCAGTTAATATCTTTCAGGATATATTTTCATATATTTTTAACTTCCCGTAGGGTAAGTTATTGTAATGGGCCGAAAATCGAAATTGAAAATTTTCACATTTCTCGACGTTTTGAAGGTTTCTGAACATTTTGGCATACCTCAGAAAAAATGGATGTGTGTGTGTGTATGTATGGATACAAATTTCCAGTCACGTTTCCGGGCGCACGGATCAACCGATTTGAATGGTTCAAAAAACATTTGATTCCTATTGATAAGGAGAAGAGCTGATTAGTTTTTGGCAAAGGCAGGTCCAGCCGTTTCGGAGATACGGAGCAAAAAGTCCAAAATCGAGTTTTTGAGAGAACGAAGCATCCGATTTGAATGATCTAAACAACATTCAATTAGTAATGATTGGGAGAAGTGGTTATTAGTTTTTGGCAAAGGCAGGACTAACCATTTCTGAGATACAGAGCTAAATGTGCAAAAAATGGCAGTTTTTGAGAGAACTAAGCGTCCGATTTGAATGATTCAAAGAACTTTCTGCTTGTTTTAACAAAATAATTGATTTTGGAAAAAAAAATTTTTGTTTCAATATTTTTTTTTAAATTTTTTTCTTCAAAAAAATTTCTTTTTTGTATTTCGAAAATAATTCAGATTTTAATCGTAATTCTGACTAAAGTACTAATGTACTTTAAACAAATATGTATATCTTTACAATTCAGTTTATATAATTCTTATAAATATTAGACAATGTTACAATATTTATACTAATCTATTTGAAAACATTCAATATTTCTCGAACATTTCGTTATGGTACGGGAAGTTCCACCAATTTGCCTTAAGGCACGATGCCATACACCCCACTAGTTTCAAATTTCTTTTATTTAAAAATGTATAATTTGACATTTTGTGAATAAAGTTTGTCACCTACTCAGAAATTGAAATTTCCTTGAAATCTTTAATTGTTAATCTCAAGAAATTCGCCAAATGTGTGCGCCAAAATTTGTAGTAATAAATATTAATGACTCTTAAAAGAACCATTTTATATCGGAAAATGAAAATGTGATTTGAAAAGAGTACTGTGTTCATGCGGACTGATTACACAGCATTTAAATGGATTGGATGGATCAACATAATGAGAAGAAATATACGATGCCAGAATATATTATAAAAATAGAAGATGAAGTATCTACATTCACAATAACTAGCGACATTCCTCCGGGCGGGATACATTTCAGATGTTGGAATCGAGTATAAAAGCAGTTCACAAAATACTTTTCATATAAAACGTGAACCATATTGTCCAAGATACAAAGCTTTAAACTTTGCTATAATGTGCGACAGATTTGAAAGAATTAGTCAGAATTAAAAGCCTATGTTAGTGAATAAAATTAAAAAACAATCTTCTCAAATTAAAGTGACTAAAAGGGCAAATGAAATAAATACTATTAAAGAAATGACTGCCAACCCATCGACATCGACGCGCTCGAGAAAAACCACAATACAACTACACGATGAGTTTCCAAAAGGCAAATTTTTTGTGTTAATAACAACCCTTAGCTTGTACTAACGTGAGCTAAGAAGTGGCTAAAATATTAAACAAAGACAATATAAATAATAAAACAAATAGTGTGTGTGATGAAAACAGTGAGAATGCAAAAAGACGCCGTATAAATTCGGATACAAATGATGAGCAAAGTGTTAAAAATAGTAAAAACGAAGTGAACACGCGCGAAAGCGATCCTATACCCTCAGAAATGCCACACATTGTTGTTAATGACGATTTTAGTGATTATAAAAGTATTTAAGTGAGTGCAAACAAACAAAATTCATGACTTTAAAATAGTGCATGATAAACTAAAAACATTCGAATAGAAAATTTTTCACGTTTTCTCATAAAGACCAAACACTCCAGAAGATTGTAGCCACGGGCACACCACCAAATACCGATCCCGAAACAATCATGGCCGAATATTTAAATGATTACTGTCGTGCAAAACATGTAATAAAAATGACAAAAGTGGATAGATAGTCTTCCAGTTTATGCCATATTATTAGACAACAAACATGCAAATAATCCGAAACAAAGAACTTCTAACTTTCTTGGTTAAATGTGAGCGTTACAAGTTAAACGGTAACGTAATCCAATGTTACATTTGTCAAAACTTCGGACACACGGCTGGTTACTGCAATATGGACTTAAGATGTGCCAAGTGTAAAAACCAACATAGGCAGTTTGAATGTACCAAAACGACTTCAGAAAAACCTACATGCGTGATTTGTAACAGAGTTCATTCCGCAAATTACATGCAATGCTCCACGTGCATTGCCTAAAATATAATTTATTATTATTGATTACGGCTTGCTAATGAATAAATACGTGTTAGATGAACGGAACATGCAGGAATACATACAAGATGCGATGACTTATGTACGCTATTATGGACGACCGGATTTGTTTATTTCGTTCACGTGTAATTCTAATTGGAACGAGATACAAAGCTTACTATGACAAGGACACCATACTAATTATCAGCATGACATAACTGTGAGAGTGTTTAGACAGTAACTGAAATCATTAATTGATGGTTTTGGTATTCAACTGTTCAATTTATTACCTTTACAAATACGTCAACTTTAAAATTCCACAACGTTTTGATTAATTTACTAAAAGCCAACAGTTTTTATGACATTTCTGAATATATTAATTTTGACTTCAAAAAATACAGTGGTACCATCTACTTCATATTATAAATATCTATTGTTACTAATTATATGTGATATCTTACAAATACAGTAATTTTTGGCTATCACTGAGTATTACTTAGCTGCTAAACTTTTTAATAATTTCTGCAAATTAATGGATAAACAAGACCTCAACTTTTGAAGATGCTCTAAACGAAGACGTAATATCAAGTTTCATAAAATCGAGACACAAAATTAAATTAGTTTAGCACTCTTTTATTTGTATTTTATATTTGGTTGTTTTGTTATTTAATTGTAAAATTGTGAATTGTATATCTAATACATCTAATAGAAGTGAGTGCCCAGGAATCAGATGGCAATACATTCCGTCATATTCACCACATTTTGGTGGTCTATGGGAAGGGTCCATAAGACTACATAGATAAAGGATATGCAAGAAAATAGTTATTGAAATCAAATTGAGAAAATTCAGTAATGTCATAAAAAACTAATTCTTTAAAAAGTTTAACCAGGGAAGCATGAAATCTCTTGCTGTCTAAGTTTCGGATATTGAGTGGAAGTTTATTCATAAGCTGAATACCTAGACCGTCGATCGTATTGAAAGAGCTGGCTAATTTATATGTGCGCGCCTTAATAAGTTTGTGTCTAGTGTTGTAGTTTGACGAGGACGAAGTCATATCAAAAAGTTTCGAATTGTTTTTGATGAAAGTTAATGTTACCAGCAGAAAGATGCATGGGACAGTTAGAATATTGTGTTTTTTGAATATGGGTCTGCAGGAGGCTTTACTGGGCAAGGAAAAAATTATTCGAATAGCTCTTTTCTGAGGCTTAAATATTTTAATTAGTTCGGATGAAAAACCCCAGAATTGGATGCCGCATGAAACGTGAGAATAAAAGTTGCTATAATAAACTGAAAGTAAGCAATTTAAACCGAGTTTGGGTCTTAGGGTGCGCAACCTGAAACATGTTCTAGATGAAGTTGGTGATAGTGAAATAGAGATATGATCAGACCACTTTAAATTATTATTAATATGGATACCAAGAAACTTTGGTACTTGCGAAAAATTATATGCTGAATTATTGATGGTTAAAAAAGTAATATTATTGGATTTTTGGTACAAAAAGATATGATTTGGGTCTTATCATTATTGAGGACTAGATTATTTTCACAAAACCATTTCGTTATTTCTGACATAACCATACCTAATTTATGTTGTAAATCATTAAGAGATTTGGCCTTGATGATAACGCTGGTATCATCCGCAAAAAGAATGAAATCACAAAGATTTGTACAATGGGGTAAATCATTAATATATATGAGAAATAAGAGAGGTCCTAAAATTGATCCTTGGGGCACACCCAATGTACTTGTCAATTTATCCGAAATTATTTAAGTAAAAGCTTTGTGTTCGATTCGACAGGTAAGATTCAAATAGTTTAAGCGGACGTCCGCGAATACCACAATTTTCTAATTTGTCAAGAAGTCTTTGATGAGAAATGCTATCAAAAGCTTTAGACAGATCGCAAAATATTGCAGTACAATATGTGGCTTCTTCGAAGGAGTCAATGATGTTATGAACTAAATTATAAATTGAGTGGGAAGTAGAATGGTTCTTTCGGAAACCATGCTGATTCTTGAACAAAATATTATATTTATTGAGAAAAGACGTTAATCTAGTATGCAATATTTTTTCAATTATTTTATCGAAAGAGTTCAAAAGGGAAATGGGACGGTAATTATTTATCTCGTCTTTATTATTTTTCTTATGAAGTGGAAATTTTGTTGAATGCTTGAGGTGGGATGGAATATTCCTTCATCGAAGCATTTATTTAAACATAATATAAATTTATCTACGAAAAAGGGATAGAATTCTTTAAGAACAAGACTAGGTATCTGATCCGGACCCGCTAAACTGGTAACTTTTATCGACAGAAAGATTTGCTTTAGTTCTTCTAAATTTACAGGATAAAGAACGAATGTAGAATTATTTCGCGCGGATAGAGATTTAGTCGAACTAATGGTGATCGAGTTGATTGCGCTTGTTAATTTAGACGCTTCGGTGACAAAAAAGTGATTAAATTTATTTATTAGATATGACTACCTTATCAATAATCTTGTCGCCATTATTTGTAAGGCAATCAGTCTATGAAGATTTAGTTTTTGTATTAATTTCCGAGTTAACTAAGCACCAAATTGTTTTCTGTTTATTTGCTGAATTAAAAATCAAGTTCTCGTTGAATTTGATCTTCGCTATATTGATTAGATCACTTAAAGTTGCCCTATATTTCAAAAAATAAATTATAAAAGCCATGTTATCATTATGTACCGATAATCTCTCAAGAAATGCTAATCTTTTAAGTGAAATTCTCAACCCTTTAGTTAGCCAAGGAGTTGCAGTACTATTTTTGGGGTAAACGGTTTTCTTAATGAGAGGAAAAGGTTGATTGAAGTTAAATAAGAATGTAGAAATAAAGTTGTCGAACATTGTATTTGAGTCTTCGGACTTGTTAAGTAAGGTCCATGATTCCTTTTCCAAAAGTCATTTGAAAATCAATCTATTTGATTTATCGAAATACCGTTTGTGTAAGATAAAGGTACATTTAGAAGTTGAAAAATTACAAAAATTTAATATTATGCCTCGATGGTCTGAAAGAGTGGTATTTATAACACGCGAATCGAAGTCTTTTAAATTGGCGAAGAAATTATCAATGCAAGAAGAAGATTGGTGCGAAAAACGAGTAGGTTCATGTATAGTACGAGTTAAAACAAAAGATTGCATATTCAAATTGAATTCAAAGGATGGATTCGATTTCTTATCAAAGTGTATATTAAAATCGCCGCAAATAATGATTTTGGAATTTTTGTCAAAAAGGTTATGAATCAATTCGTACATCAGCGAGATGAACATATCAACATTCTGGTCAGGTGATCGATAAACGCATATAATACACACGACGTAATTTGAGAGATTAATTTCAACAGCGCAATATTCAAAAAGTTATATCGAGTTCGACAGAAATGAGAAGATAAATTATAACTTTTAATTTTAATTAATTCAAGATCCGACTTTTTTAACCAGTGCTCAGCAAAACATAATATTTGGGGTTTATATTTATCTATAACTACTTCTAATTGTTTCAGTTCATTGGATAGTTTTTGTATATTTTAAAAAATAATTGCAAATTTGTTATCAGCTTTAAGCACGAAAGGAATTAGAAACCGAAGGTTTCATTCCCGCCACAGCCTTGATACTCAACAACTCGTTTGCTACAACCCTACATAATTTTCTTTTCCCATTGAAAAGAAAATGCAAGCCATGCCTGGTGTAATCGGATAAACCAACATGCTTGTTGACATCAAGAATCCGAAGACTACTGAACTTTCCTTGACTGTAGTCTCGGTTGATCCAGCAATTGGCATCGGAAATCAGCCCGTTGCAACGCACGTCGTCGTATCTGCACGTAATTGTCATCAAACAAAGGTTTGTCTTTTGACATGAACGACGAGCCTTTTCCAAAGCGCTACGAATAGCGTAATTGGACGAATCGTCATTCGTTCCAGCCAGAACAACAACATGGTCACCCGGACCAAAGTCAGATACCAGACTCTCGATATCCCCAACCACGCCAGGAACGAATAGGTGGCTATCGAAAAGAAACAAAATTTTACTGTTCTTAATAGAACCTAATAAATCATGATTAACGCGTTGCTCGAGGTGCTTTGCTTTGGACTCTAATTTGGTGAATTCATCCCTAAGCTGTTTCAAATCTATGTTCCGTTTTTTTATTAAACCAGATAACTCATTACAGAGTTTTGAAAAAGAACGTGAAAATGTGGACGACTCTTCAGCAATCTTGAGCTGAAGATTCTGGTTCCCTAACTTAACCTCAGACAATTCTTTTGTCAGCATATCAATTTTAATATCTCTTTCGTGAACAAGAGATTGTAAATGAAAACAATTAGAGCAAAGAACAGTAGAATTTAAATCGATTGAGTCGTCCAAAACTGTGACACTTGTATCTAAGGACTGACTTGGCACTTGGCTCCGTGTAACAACCATTTTGAAATATTTAATAAAAAATAAGTAAACTATATAAAAAATAGAATAAACAGATCAAACGATATAAATTATTTAAATAAATTCACAAATCACAAATTTAATAAACCCAAAGTACTGGAAAAACACTCGCGCAGGTATAAAGAACTACAAAAATAACGGGATTTAACGGTAAATTCAGGTAAAAATAAATAAAAACTAAAGGCAAGAATTAGATGTTGACTGTACCGAGGTTGATGATAGACTGATAGACTATAACGGTTGTAACTAAATCTTTAGTTTTAGTAAAGCGCATTAAATCTAACACTTGCCTTGCAATTTTCCAGAATTTAAAATGTACAGAATTATTATTAACCCCTTGCCCGGGAATAACGTGTGTGGCTCGTGACGATGTAAAAGGCATCTCGGGCAATAACGAGCTGCGCACGTTACCGATTGCAAGAATATTGTTTGCGCATTGCAATTTAAATGATCTCTTTCGGCACTGTCCAAGCTAGATTAATTTCCCGGTTAAGGGGATGGCACAACGAAATATATTGCCATTTGTTGAAAATTAAAATAAACCATTAACACTATCAACAAGGTAAGTCATGAACACCAAAAATTTCCCAGTACCTACCGAAGTAGCACTCGCTTTAGCTTCGTGTACATGTACAATGAAATATTGAAGCTACACGTTTAGAAAATACTTTTTTTTTCATTTTTATTTCATCAAGGTGGTGCACTGGCGAAACATGCCCAAATTGCTATCAAAGTCATAATGATCTCTGATATATTTTTATCTATAAATCTAACGTTATACTTAATAAACTTATTTCTCATATATTTTAGCGAATGTGGAGGATCATACAAAGGAACTCTTTCATGGGCATTTAAAATATAAGTCCATACAATTCGAGATTTCGTTCTTTATACAGTTCTTCAGTATCTCTAAAAAGCATATTTATAGCTTTGCAATTAGCACCATTTGCTAATTTGTGAGACACAAACTGTTGCCCTTTTGGCTTTTTAGTTCTTTTAGTTGACTTAACATAAAATTACGAGCCCTCTTATTTAATGTTGCTGGGATATAAGCAAAATTTTCAGCACATTTGAGACTTTCTTGTAACTTCTGCCTCAACGTTTTTTTTTTGTATATTTATTCTCCTTACTTCCTTTCTCAACACATTTGTTACACGGTATAAATTTTGTTTTTTGCATATCTGGTCTCTGTAGTGCTTATATCTTGAGTTAAGAACCTCTGCTGAAACAAAAATATCTAGAATCATACACATAAATTGTAGTATGAAAAATTTTAAATAACACTATCTAAAAGGCCTTTCTCCAGTACGTGTCCTAAACCCATCAGCCTTTGCTGATATTGCCGAAGAGCAAAAATTTATTCCTGCATCCGAAAACATTTAAAATTATGCATGCATACAGTTAGCAGACAATTTATTTTAATAATAACTAATATTGATGAATAAATTATAAATAAATAAATAAATATGATAACATCGTATTTTTTATAGGTTTGAAAACATTTGCGGCAATATTTGGTATTGTTTATTTTTGGTTTGATCAGTTTTTTAAATTAGCTTTGGAGACATTTATAGCTTGCACCAGCAATCTTTTTCCTCCCAGTTGAAACGCACTGTGACTGAAGTGTCAATGATACAAATGATAAGCACATTTGGATTAACAGCTCGACCAAGACTCAATCAGATTGATGAACAGATTCAATCACTACTTTCGTTGAGAAATGCCTCATAATTTGTGCATTATGCGAACGACTTTCAACTAATAGAGTTCCCAGTCTCTGCTCTATAAAACAAACAAGAATTTTATAATTTACATAAAACAAATATATGCTGCTAGGCTGGCTATGTCGCGAATATTGTACAGAAATGCCAGAGACCACTAATTGCAATTGGTTGATCTTTCTGTAGTATATCTACAAAACTACATTGTAGTGTAGCAAGCATTTTATCCATCGTGTATACTCCTGCCTTAGACCAGTTATAAAACTCAATAATTTTCTTTTATTTTGCACTAATTTTAATTACAATGTTTATTACAACTGTTAAATAGTTAACATCTAGTAATATTGATAAATAATAACATAAATTTAAATAAATAAGAGAGCATAATAATATGATGCATTGATGATAGCATAATTACTACTTTGTTTTCTTGGCACATTTACTACCATAGGGTACCTTTTTTATGAAAGCCAAACACAGTGGATAATTCTACTCGCGCGTTTGATACAGCCACTGCTGGTAGATTGTAAGCTTTATTCTTGTTCAAGGTGCCAACAATTGTCAAGTTCCAAGATAGTAAAAATTTTGCCAGTGGATGACTACTGAAGTGATTATCTATTGTAATGTTTTCACCGGATCCTTTAATACGGTCCCACTAAGTCTTTGACAATTGTTTACCCAACGTTTTTCTCCGGACCAATTTTCGATTTCCCAGTGTACATATAGTAGATTCGAATTTTCAGCATCACGTATCTACCACCAAACTTTAATTCCGTATTTAGCTGGTTTGGACGGAATATACCGACATGAGTGAATCTAGTTGGACCTCGGTATGGATAAAGTTGCTCGTGGATTGTCAGCTTTTCTGTTGGCTTATAATGTTTAGCTAAACTATTCAATGTTGTCTAAATGTCTCATATTGAAACAACTTTATCACTTTCTAAGCGCTGAGCTTGAGTATTAACATCATAACAATGAGACTTTTTCTCATCGACTGAAATCAAATGAAATTTGTCATGAAATTAGTAGAATTTCTGAGAGACTTTCTAGAATAATTTAAAGTACTCCATGTATAAGAAATATTATCTAAATTTTCTTTTTAATTTACTCAATTCAAAACAAGATTACATTGATGAAACTGAATGTGTTTCAATAGAATTTGCTAAAACCAATTACAAACGTAAATATTGCTTAGAAAAACTTATCAATTTTAATATTTGTCCCAAATCCAACTAAAGATGAGTGAAACAATACTCTTATGATACAATTTTTTTCAAGGACATCCTATCAAGATAAATACTTGCTGTTAAAGTATCACTAAGTTGTAGTACTAATGGTGCGACATGTGGAACTCAAAATCTAACAATATATTAGTAGATAGATATATTAGTAGAATGAATGAAGGCAACATCAAATTATTCATCTTGAAGTAAAAGAAAATATAGTTTTTGTATTGAACACATTAGGTGAAAGATGTTCACTGTCCGGTAAAATAAATTATAGTCCTGCCAATACCAGATAAAAAGCATACTCGTATATAGTAAATCTTGAAAATGCTCAGAATGTGACGATTTTTTACTTACATGAGCTACTATTTTACATATAATTTTATTTGCTCACGAGTTTCTTGTTCAGCGAAAATAAATCTAAAAAACAAGCGCCTTAGTAAATCAGTATTAGGGAATGCAATACCGATGGAAAATTTCAATACCGGCATTTCGGTAATTTTTTATTTTAAAACCGGAATACCGGTAAATTACCGGTATTTTTATTATCTTAAACAAACGTAATTAAAATTGAAACTTACAAGTTCAAATATATAAAAATGTATATACGACTACAACTATATTCAACTAAACAATAAAATAGAACAATAAGTTTATTTTTTTAAATAATAATTTAACAAAAGTGTATGCAATTTAATTAAGTCATTATCACTATCGAGTATATTGAGAATTTTTCACCAAAGACAAACGTATGAGTAAGAAAGACCAAAAACTCATAAGAGATCATATTACATTATTATAATAAACTGTATTGTCTGTATCCGATGTGTTAAATTAGCATAATCTTTCTTCACTAATTTGTCGAGATAAATAATAAGTTACTATAATTGTTGAGTATTGTTATTTAAAACAATGTGAGGCTTCTATAGTATTTTCAAACTTCGAACGCTTTCGAAAAATAATATTTTATAATTGTAATAAAAAGCAAAAAATAGTTAGTAATTATCATAATTATTATGTATTAAGTTAGAAAAAAATAAAGATCACGCAGGGGTAATCTGTATGATATAAAATATTTTGGCGCAAATATCACTTAAAAAACCGTTACATTTTTACAAAAGATTAAACAAACATCATTATCTATCAATCCAATTCTATTTATTGTAACACGATATGAAGCCCTTAGTAAAGCAATAAATATTCAGTTTAATGACGAGTTGAGATAATATTTGACATTTGTTTATCCTATAGAATCATTTGAAGATATAGTTGTTTATGCGATTATAAATTTAAAGATAAATTTGTTCCGAGAAATTTAAACTTTAGTGTATTATGTATCAAATAGCGCTTATGTAAAAATACCGAAAATACCGGTATTTTTGGGGTAAATATCGGTAAAAATACCGCCGAAAAATCGGGCGATTTACCGGTAATTCGGTATACCGGTATACCGGTATTGCATTCCCTAATCAGTATGTACTGTATTGTAAATTTTAAAGTGTTGGAAGATTTCTTGAATAGTGATTAGTTTCTCGAAATCAATGTTGTGACAATAAAGCTAAATAATGTGTGTGTTAGTTCTTGAATATGTAAAATTAGTTAAAATATATATCTCGATAACAAACTTTATTTGTTGAATGCTAACAAAACAAATTAGGAATAATATAAAAAATAGATGTTACATTAATAGATTATGATGGTAGGAGTGTTAAAAATGAAATGAAAAATCATTATGTTCATCTACATAATGGCACAAAGGATATTGACTTCTGAATTTGAAGATGCGTTTACTCTTATTGAGGTTCAACAATAACTAACGAATGATAATATAACATCAAATTGCGATTTTAATGGAACTAGAACAATTAAGTATTTCTGGAAGTTAAACAAAATAGTAAGCGATATGATTACTTACTATAATGGCTCATTTATTCCAATATGAAAGACGATATGAATATGGAAGAAAGAAAATGATACATAGTTTAGCTCCTACGTGAAATAACATGAGCAAAACATTAAGAAAACAAAGAATTAAGATTGATTCAGACAAATGCATCGCCCGAGGATTTAGTCTATAATACACGGCATTTTATGCCCAATATTGATTTCGATAATGATCTTGGCTGAAGATCATTAGATTTTTTTTTGTCTATTTGTTCAAAAGTTACGCATGACAATGAAAAGGGATATTTGATTTATATTGATCATTGTGATGGTAATGATTTGATGGCTTTATTATGCCAAACTATTTGAAATATGTCTTTCGTTAGTAATCTTGCCAAGCATCCAATCCAGTCAGAGATTCATGTCTTTATCTTTATGATTGTGAACTACAAGTAGTTTTCGACCAAAAAGAAAAAAAAACCTGGATTAATGATATTAGCCAGACATCAAATTTGGATGCATATTATGAATTGTATCTCATATTTCAACAGATTTTATTTAATTTTGGATCTCTATTTGGCTACTAGATTATTTTGGTCTATTTGGCTACTAGATTATTTTCTTTAGTAGATCAATACCATATGTTAAAATGATTGCTGCATAAAGAATTTTGACACATTCAATAATTTTGAGATATGGAAAAGGAAAAGGTGATATCACAATAAATAGTATTAAATTGAATTGAATTAAATTAATCACAATAAATAGCTTTGAATTGAAAGGCTTTTGGCTATCACCATATTTAATCAACCACAAAGTCTTTTTTAAGAAGTTTTAATTTGTACGGATTTCTTAACCATGGATCAGATAAAATGATATAGTTTATTGGCAAACGAAGATATTTCTTCACTTAAATTATTGAAAGTCGTGAAGATTGATTTGTCCAATTCAATTGTGATTGTAAAATCTTTGGACCTTCGCACGACTTAACTGATCTCTGGTAAAAGTTCTTCCCAATCTTTACCAAATCATTTATGTGTATAATATATATATTACCAAATTTGTTGAATTGATATATGAAGAAGTTTGAAACTTGTCATGCAGCCTGGACATTATATAAAGAAAAACTGATAAAGAATAAAATCGATTCGCACTCGAAATCGATATTATGAATTTGTGTTGATAGATGCAAATATCAAGAAATTCTTGAAGACTAATTAATTTTTAATGCAATAAATTATATTTAACTAATTTGAAATATTCAATGATCAACACATGTAACTCGTAGGATAAACCTATAAGATATAATAATATTTTCTTTGTTTTTCATTAATACCTACAATTGGAAAACTATAAACAGTCGTATATATTTTTACAATATATACATATGTTTCAATGTGGTAACTTTAAAATGAATGTAAAATTATAAAAATCAATTCAATAATATTATAATTATGGTTACCAATAGCACATACTATCGCTATAGTGATAAAAGTAAAACATGTATCTTATAATTTTACTTTCACATTTTTTCTATTTGCTACTATATTAAATCTACATACGCTATTTAAAAAGATTTATTTTTGACCATACAAGATACTGCACAATTTTGTAATTAGTTAAGTTTTTATTTCTACATTAAAAACGAAAATACTTAATCTATAATGATTTTTGGTTTAGATATACGTTTCAATGTGTGTAGCTCAAATTTTAGATTTATATTTTATCTAAGTATGCTTTTTATGTCGTTGCTTGTGCCGTGTAAACTCTAGTCAAATATTTTATTTCTTAAATCTATACAATTTATTCATTTAAAAAAAAAGGAATGTCTTCCACATGTGCGCGCACCACTTTTCTTTCGATTTCATGTGACTTGGCTTTTGGCTTCAATGTCTTTACGAGCTATTTCACGTTTTTATAAACTAATTACTAAAATAACTTTAGTTGAGTAGTATCAACAGCTGATTAATTATTTTCAGGTTTTACAAAAAAATATTGTCTGTATTTATTAAAATATATCTGAATATTTCATAGAATAGCATACGTTTCAAGTCTTGGTTTAACTCATCTTCAGTGCTCCATTTAAAAGAATTGCAAGGTATAAATAATACATTTTTTAAAAAATTATGATAATCAATGTTAAAAGTAATATGGTAAAAAACTGGAAAAGATCTATAACATGAAGTAAATATATTAGAGTAATTTAGCATACAAATAATCAAAACAAATCACAAAAATGGGAAACACTAATGATACACAATTCAAGACTTGTAACGGTACTTGGAATCAGACCATGGTACATTGGAATTACACAGCATGTGCAACGCAAACCAAATAGAATTGCGCACATGCCCACTGCAAGCGTGATAATCGAACTATACGACCTGAAAATGATAAAATATTTATTTGTATTGTCGCCCGAGAACGATCTTATTAACCCTTTAACCGGGAAATTAATCTAGCTTGGACAATGCAGATAGAGATCATTTAAATTTTTTATTCATTTTCTTAGAATATAAAACAAATTGACAAGAAATGAAATAGAATTTATTCAAAGAAATTAAATAAATAATAAAATTAGTAGTTCTGAAGAGAGTGGTGTTTTTCGAAGTAATCCGGTGCATGTAAAGCTACAGGACAAGACTTACCTTATCAAGTTGTTTTGCTTCTTTTCCCACCCTTAGAGCATACTTTGCATATTCTCGATGGTTTTGCTTTATTTGTTGTTGGCGGAATATGTTAAGGGAAATGTAGATGATTTTCTAATAGTAAATGCAAGCGCATACAACATTCTTGCATTCGTGTATAGCTCGTTTTTGCCCGAGATGGCACTTGTACATCGTTACGTTATTCTCCCGGCAAGGATTTGGGGAAACACCAAAATGCTGATCGGGATGAGCTCAGAGCAACTCAATTTCACTGTCACAGTAGCTACATGCCTTTTACAAATATTCATATACAAAACATGCATGAAAATCGAAGAAAAATGGTTAAAAATACGTGTTATCGTAGCCTTTCGTTTCACTCGATCATTATTTATTATTGATATGAATATATTTTCCAGTTATGTGCCTATCAACGAACTTACACCAGACAGAACCTTACACAAGTAAAGAAGGTATCGCAAAATATTTTTTTCAAATCGTGAATTAAACAAGTAAAGGGTATGGGCGCATTGCCATACAGAATCGGCCCCACCCTGGTAAAAAATTTTTACGCCATTTTATAGGTCTATTTGATAAAAACCGATATACCAATTTTCAACTTTGTACCTTATGGCCGAGATATCATTGAAAATATGTCAAAGTGGCCTCTTTTTTCAAACTTACTTTTTGGCGCAACCATAAAATATATCGAAAACATTTTTACGTGATTCTACCCACATTGACTCAGACTCAGACCACATTATGTAGAACAATCGATGCCAAAAAATCGTTTATTATTACCTGAAAAAGACAAAATAATTTTTTAATTGATGGTTTCCAGTAGTGCGCTTAGTTGGACGACTTTCTAATTAGCGTTATTCGAAAGCCTATTGTTTTTTCTTTGAGTGTTGCAATTATTGTTCAAATCAATTTTAATCGCTAATAGTCCTGCAATTGCATGCAGTTCGTTCGGACGCAAAGCAGTGCGCGATGCTAGACATTGATACGGAACCCATAGAAATGTAAATTGAATTTGTTCTTATTATTAAAATCTCTAGAAAATATCAGATAATTTGACGTGGATATATCTAATGATCATTTTGGACCGCCAAATATGTCATTTTTTTACTTTTTCTTATTGATTCTCCGTAATCGCTAGACCTCTAGACCTGTCATCCCAAAAACAGTTCTTTGTTTAGTCAATACAAATATAATGTTTTTTCAATTACTTAAAACGGACGCTTCGTTCTGTTCTCTCAAGAACTAAATTACAATTTTTGGCTTTTTTGCCCCGTATCTTTGGAACGGCTGGGCCCGTTTTGCCAAAAACTAATTAGCACGTTTTATCAGTACGAATCGAATGTTTTGTCCAAATAGGTTGATGCGTGTTCCTACAATCATCGACAAAAGTTTGTATCTAAACACACACACACATCCATTTTTTCTAAGATATGCCAAAATTCAGTAACATCTGAAACGTAAAGATATATAAAATATTTCACTTTCGACATTTTTGCGATTACTATATATAACTTACCCTACGGAAGTTAAAAAATTATTAAGTTATTTAATCAATATTAATTAATACACGGAGTAATTTTTTTCAGACATATTTATATGCACTCGTATTTATATAATGCCCTAAGGTTTTGCAGACCTAGCAGACCCCGCCTTCCGACAGCCCTGTTTTTTAAAAGAAAAATTGATGATTTAAAAAAATATTGATAAATCACTTCAAAGTAATCATATAAACTTTTCAAAAGAAATAACATTTATAAGCTGATATACAAAATAGGAAAAATCGCTGAACAAAATCGTAAAGATGATTATACGAATTCAACGAATTTTAATGAATACAATAAAATAAAATTATTAACCTGTTCTTAAATTAGAATTCAAAATTTACACAAATATACATTTATATACACCGAGGAATAAAATTCTAAATCATATGGTTAATCATAATTTATATAAATCAAATATTGACAATAATAATAATCATAATGATCATTTATAATTTAAGAAAGAAAACTAGTTGGTACTGGTATTTTGCCTTGAGGCAAGTTACATGAACTTCCCGAAATGTGTAAATAATCGACTTAATCAATAAAAAATAAATTAATTTATGAGTGATTAAAAGTATTCCGAGTGGATTTATTACACATCATTGCAAACGAACGAACAAACATGTTAACTCGGAGTATTTTCTAAAAGCAAATTTTCAAAAATCAATCATTTTAATTAATCAATAATTATAATTGAACCAGTTTCCGTAGGACTTTAATGGTTTACTATGTTTAAGACCAAGTACACTATCGTTATACCAACTAAATCATCTTATTTTATTTTTAACAAACGCCAAAAAAACATCTTATCTAACTTTGATAAATTTTTAAAATTAAACTACTTGTAATAATTCAGTAAGTTCTATAAGGCAATTATATACATCGCCAAAGAAAGTTTCATAAAAATCGACTTAAATTTTTTTCAACAGTTAATTACAAGAAAACGGCTCGGTAGACTTTCACCTAAAACTGATCAGTATCAATCCCAACTAATATCTTCCGAACAGTTTTTAATTTTTTAAAATCTGTTCGGTAGTATGAGCTTAAATGTGGACGAAAGGTTTAACACTTCTTTCCAAATTACAAAGAAACGGCTCGGACGATCGTCGCACAAAACTGAGAAACGATATGCCTCATCGAGATACATCAAATGGTTTTTAAATTTCTGAAATCGGTTCAGGCGTTTTTGAGAAAACGTCGATCAAAGGACAAATGCCAAAAAGACAATACTAATTTTTGCCAACTTTGACGAATTTTTAAAGCTAAACCAGTTGTCGTAGGACCGTAATATTTTAGTATGATCTAGAAGACTATGGTATCTACCGTCAAAAAAATAATCATAAAAATTGTCGAATTTTTTTTTAAAAAACTTTATTAAGAAAACGGCCCGGCCGATCTCTACCAAAAACTAATCAGATTAAATTAAACGATTCCCAACTAATATCTTTTGAACGGTTTTTGAATTTTCAAAATCAATTCAGAATTGCAGGCTAAAACGTAGACGAAAAATTTTTCACTTTTCTGCGATTTATAAAGAAACAGCTTGGCCGATCGTCGCACAAAACTGACAAATAATAATCCTCATCGAGATACATCGAGTGGTTTTTAAATTTTTGAAATCGGTCTAGCCGTTTTTGAAAAAACGACGATTTACGACAAAAAATCTGTTCGCATACACACACATACCTTTTCCAAATTTGGGCTCATTCGATTCAGAATGGCTTGAAACGTCGAGAAAACATAAAATTAGCGATTCGGATTTTTTGATGAAAACAAACTTCTCCTTGGGGAAGTTAACTAGTGGTGTATGGCATTGTAAGTTAAGGCAAATTGCTGGAACTTCTCGTACTGTAATGATATATTCGAAGAAAATTAAATGTTTTCAAATATATAATTATAAATACTGTAACTTATATATGTTAAAAAGTAAATAAACAAAACTCAATTACATATATAAACTGAATTACAAAGTTAAAATTATTTATTTCAAGTATATAAGTGAGCATTTGAACTTTAGGTAGAATTCAAAATAAAAACCACGTAGAAAGTTTTTTGAATCATTCAAATCGGATGCTTAGTTCTCTCAAAAACAGATATTTTTTGCACATTTTGCTTGGTATCTCTGCCTTTGCCAAAAACTAATCACCACTTCTCCTCATCATTACAAATTGAAGTTTTTTGCATCAATCAAATCGGATGTTTCATTCACTCAAAAACTCGACTTCTATTTTCTGTACCATCAAATCGGTTGATCGGGGCGCACGAAAACCTGAACGAAAAAATGCGGACACACAAAACACACACACTTCCATTTTTTCTGAGGTATGCCAAAATGTTCAGAAACCTTCAAAACGTGAAGAAATGTAAAAAATTTCACTTACGATTGTCGGTCTATAACTAACCCTACGGAAGTTAATAAATATAAAATGAATAAGTTTCTTTTTTTTTTTATTATTAATTTATTGGCTTTATAAACTGGTACATTAGCCATATACTAACTTACATAATATCTACACTATCTCTTACATATATATCATTGTTTTATGTAAATTGCATTTATAAGTTGCTTTTTACAACTATGTATAAATAAACTAAAAAATGCCGCCCCAAAATAAGTGCCGCCCGGGGCGGACCGCCCCCCCCCCTAGGTACGCCACTGCGCGCACTGCTTTGCGTCCGAACGAACTGCATGCAATTGCAGGACTATTAGCGTTACGCGCGGGTGTGCTGGCTCCGCTTTTTTCAATTTTCCACCAAATTGATTTGAACAATATTTGCAACACTCAAAGAAAAAACAATAGGCTTTCGAATAACGCTAATTAGAAAGTGGTCCAACTAAGCGCACTACCGGAAACCATCAATTGAAAAATTATTTTGTCTTTTTCAGGTAATAATAAACGATTTTTAGCATCGATTGTTCTACATAATGTGGTCTGAGTCAATGTGAGTAGAATCACGTAAAATTTTTTTCGATATATTTTATGGTTACGCTAAGAAGTGAGTTTGAAATCTCGGCCATAAGATGAGGTACAAAGTTGAAAATTGGTATATTGGTTTTTATTAAATAGACCTATAAAATGGCGTATAAATTATTTAAATACCAGGGTGGGGCCGATTCTGTATGGCAATGCGCCCATAGCCTTTGTATTCGAATAAAACATGCTTGTGAATTGATGTGTATTTTTTAGACTGTTTTCGACACATAGATCCTGCATAAAAAATCGATTACATTACTGCATTTCCTGAACAAATCATAAATTTTTTTCCTTAGTACGAAAAGAGATTTTCCAGTGTGATCTCTTGCTTTAATGAAGGAAGCCCTGGTTGATTGGTTCTGATAAGATATCAGATATACATGCCGAGCATTTTTTTTAACTAATTCAATTTGCTATTTCTCCGTACGAATGCAAATGCCTGAAGAGAAAAAAATCTGGAATAATTTTTCCATGTCAATGGCTGCAATTTCATTTGTGTCTTTATCATCAATTAAAAATGTTTTGAAAGGGCCGAATTCATTGACAAATTATTAACAATTTAAAGTTTTGAAGGCTTGAATAAACTTGAAGCAGTTAAAATTTGTGTTACAACCGTCCTGGCTTCTGATACTACTAAAAAAATCCAATGTATCTTGGTTAAAATATCTTAAACATAAAGTATCAAACCCTGTCTTATTTAATTTTGGCCAAATATATTGCTTATAAACGCTTAATAGTATTAATCCAATTTTTGACGCATGGTCAAATCAAGGAATTTAATACTTGCTCCGCATCAAACCAAAATTATGTTCAGATTTATTTGTTATAGCACATCGGAGTTAATTACTAGTTTATGGGGTTACTGACACGCCGTTTTAACGCTATCAAACCACCAGTCGATGAACAAGTGCCATAGGTAGTTGCCGAAACATCTACCCTGGTAAAATATGAATTTTGAAGTCCAATGGCTACACGATTTGAGAAAACTTTTGCCGCTAATGATACTTTAATGACTTTTAAAGATTTTTGGTAAATATGTCAAGTGATTAAAGTGGGAAAACATCGATATATGCTTAACTTAGTCATACTCATTAAAACTCAGAATATCACTCCGAGCAGCTTCGTGTTGTAGACCTTTTGTGCTGGTAAATTTGACATTGCATTTTGCAAAGTTATTCCTCATACACTTCAATATATGAGGACGATCAAATACCGAAACTGTTGGATGGCCATTTGTTTCAAATTGAAATCTGTGATCATCATTTTTTCTACGATGATGTTTATTTGTTTCATTTATAAGCATGCTAACAGCTTTGCGATCTACACGGTATTGATCGCAAGCTGTTGCCACAGTGTTTAAACCAATTCTAAGTATATTTTCTACTTCTTCAATGCAACATTTCAAATTGAGAGCATTAACACCACCATGAGTAAAATAAAAATGACTGGTTCTTTCCACTTTTCCTTCAAGCCCTTAATCATAAACACCAGTGCATGATCGGCAGATGCTTCAATTCTACCATTAGCAAGCTCTTCGAAAATTACACCATAATCTTGAAATTATTGAAATTTTATCAAACATCATTATGCAATATTTATCTTTATCATCACTTAGATGATGACTGCAATGTTGGGAAAGTTCTTTCGGAAAAGCCACTATGCATCGGAACGTTTGTAAGTAACTTTCGCAAAGAAGTTATTGAAGGCAAAATAAATATGTCTCCAGAATCTATATGTTTTTGGACTTTTTTAGGAGGACTTTTGGATTTTTTTCTGCGGATTATGTTGTCGTAAATCTGGCAGAATCAAAAATTCATCCAATTCTTTAAAATAATAGCAGACGTATTCAAAATTAGAAATTAATTAATAATTTTTAATTTAATTTATAAATACCTGTGTCTATTGAAAGCCTATACTAGATGACCCGACAGACGTTGCCCTGTACCCATCTACATTTTTTCAACATCCTGTACTAATATTTACCGTTCAATTAAAATTAATAATTATTGTTTTTCGAATTACTATTACCACCAATATATGAGTGTATGTAACACTGCTTCAAATAAAATGATGATTCTCAATTCCCACGGTTAACACTTTAATTATCCCTTTAAAAAATAATAAAAAATGTTCAATAAAATTGTATATTAAAAATTATACATTGCAATTTATAGAACAAATTTATTTCCAATAGCTCGATTTATTTTAGTGCCAAGGTTTATCCAATATTTTTAGTCATACCTGTAGATGTGGATGTACAAATGAACGATTTTTTGTTTATTGGCGACACAAAAAATCATCGTCTGCTTTTGTGATGTATTTATGGTCATAGCATAAGATACACGTGTTGAAAATGGAAGTGTTTTAAAAGGTATAACAAATTCAGAAAGAATTAATGTATAGCATACGCGGTAAAGGTACAATATCACCTTGGATTTTTCTACCAAAATAATTGCTTCAATAATGTTGCCTATAATTTTTATAATTTCGAACCATATTTTAACTGGCTTTTAGTAATTTTAATATCAAAATTACATTTTTTTCACTAAAAATTCAATGTACATTGTTTTTAAGAACATATTTGCAGTGAATTAATCTTTCAAATCTTGTTCACATGTTCTCTATTCAACCTACGATCAACAAATTATTGCAGTAAACGGAGAGGAAAAAAAGCATGTGCCCTGTGATTTTTTTTACTGTGCCCAATTTGCTTGATATTTTGATAATATGTTAATCTTAATCTTAAGTTCAGAAGTGAAAACAATTTGCACTCCGTCACCCCCCCCCCCCCATTAATTGGATTATAACTATTTTAATTCTGATTTTATCATAACTTGTAATATACTATTTTAAAGGTAATTAAATGAGCTACAACTTTCTCTATCATAAATTTTACCGTAACTTGTTTTATTTTGAAACGGCGAAGGGTCAAAGGGCTCGAAAGACACTTTGGTTGGGCATCCGTGCACTTTTTTTGGGTAACAGAAAAATAATAAAAAGCAATAATTAGTCAGAAAAGGACCTTCAATTTTCTTCTATTTCCATTCATATGTATCTTCTATTCTTTCAGAGATATAATAATGAGAAGTTGGTTGTTTATTTTGAATGGATTTTTTTTTCATGAAATCATGAGTTGTTTGAAAATCATTTTTACTAAAGTTGTGGTATTTTCTAGAATCCATCAAAATCTCTTAAACCAAGTTAATTGTAGATGGAATACGATAATTTTTAATTTTGGTGGAAAAAATAAACTTGAAAATTTCATTCAGATGGAAAAAAGCATTGTATGCGTCTTTTATTTGCATGATAGCTTTTACACGCAAAAGTACTCATTTTAAAACTATTTTGAGCACTATAAAAACCCATTTTCATATCTAATTTAATATTGTTCCTAGAACACTATAAAACAGCGATTTATTAAGATTTTAATTTATATAATTTTGTTTATTCCATTATTTTCGTTGAAATGTATATTTTATATTGAATTATAATTGTATGTTTGAGACGTAATCACTGACATCTAGTGATGTGCCAAGTCGAATCAAGTGATTCGAATCATTCGAATCAAGCCTTTAACGACTTTATTCGAATCAGATTTTACTTGATTCGAATCAACTCGTATCAAGCCGCGAAATATTTACTGTGATAAAACATGTGTGAACACAAAGTTTCATAAATATAAAAAAAATGTTTTAATTTAATTCAATATTATAATAATATAAATAATAATAATAATAAATATAAAAAATAATAATAATAAATATAAAAAATAAATCTTGAAATAAATCATGCGAGTCACCCGCCTTTCAATAAATCACCCGACTCCAATTTATATGACTTTAACCGCATTCAAGTCGATATGAATTCATCCGAGTTCCTATGACTCAAACCGACTTATCCCGACTTCAAGTCGTTATGAATTGATTCGAGTTCCTATGACTCAAACCGACTTATCCCGACTTCAAGTCGGTATGAATTTATCCGAGTTCCTAAGACTCAAACCGACTTATTTCGACTTCAAGTCGCTATGAATTCATACGAGTTTATATGACTCAAACCGAATCATCCCGAGTTCAAGCGGCTTGAACCATATGAGTTCGAAACATGTGTCTGTGTCTTAGCGTATCGACTTATCGACTTGCGTGTTTGTTTATTTTTGACTAAGCGCTGAGAGCCAATTTGTTCATGAAATACAAAAAACTCATTTAGATAATAATAAGTACGCGTTTTAGATTTTAAATGTTATAACATTTTATCAACTACACAACGAGTTTCATACACATACAAAATTATCATATTTTAATTATGTAAGTAATGGCAAATTCACACAAATGAAATATTATTAATCTTTACAGTAGTGGATTGATTTTTAAGTCATTCATAAGACGTTAGATTCAGCCCCCTGTTTAGATTAGATCTAAACAATCAATAATATAAACATTCATTCGTTCAACGTAAGATTAAGAATATTGTTTTATATGCTTTAGTGAAAGAGAAGTGCTTGGTTATATTTTACTGTAAATTCATTTGAAAATTTATTTGACCGTCTATTAAATATTATTTAATAATTTTTGTAATATATTTTAATCGATAGTAATTTGTGTTTACAATCGTTACTTTATTGAGTCAGTGTGTGTTTGCTTTTCCCGATTTTCACATAGATTTTGTTTTTACTGGCTAATTATAATTATTAAAAATGCCTCCCACTAAATCAAGCGTCGCTTGGCAGTTTTTCACAATTAATGCTGATAATAATAAACTGGTGTGTAAATTGTGCTCATTAAGCTATTGTAAATCTGGAAGTACAACCACTCTCGTTAATCATTTAAAAAACAAACATATTATTGAATATAGTGAAGCTGTAGCAGCTAATCCAGTGACATTTCAAAATGTGAGATCTGCTGTTAATGTGGTTAATCTTATAACGCAACCTGTAGTGCCAAATGTCTCACAACCAATTTTGAGTACTGAGGCTCCTGCAAAACGTTTGAAACAAATGCGGCTTACTATTCCTGGTAAAATTAATCAAAAAGCTGGCGATGATGCTTTAATGAACATGATTCTTTTAGATATGCAACCGATACAGATAGTGGAAAATGATGGATTTAAAAAGTATTCGCGAATTCTAAATTCAGATTATGTATTACCTTCCAGAAAAGTACTCACGCGTATGTTAGAGGAAAAATATGAAATGCATAGTGCGGAAGCAAAGGCAAAACTTACATTTGTCGAAAACATTGCAATTACGACTGATATATGGAGTAGCGATAGCCAGAAAAGTTTTCTTAGCGCATCTGCTCATTTTATTAAAGATAGCAAATTAAATTCATTAGTCATAGCAACAATAGAACTCAGAGAAAATCACACGTCACAAAATATTTCTAATGGTTTGAAATCTGTGTTAATTGAATGGCAAATCTTTGATAAAGTTGATATTGTTGTGACTGATAATGCGCCGAATATGAAGAAAGCTATTACTTTATTTTTGAATAAAAAAAATTTATCGTGCGTAGCTCACACATTAAATTTAGTTGTTAAAAATTGTTTAGATAAAGACAAGGAAAATTGTGAACTTCTTATCGCAATCACAAAAGCTAGAGCGATTGTAGCACATTTTAAACATAGTGTGAAATCGTCAGGTATTCTGCAAGGATTACAAAAGCAAATGAACTTAGATGTTATTACTTTATCACAAGATATACCAACTAGATGGAATTCTACTTTTTATATGTTCGAAAAGTTATTGAGGGTTAAAGTTGCACTATGTGCAGCTTTGCCTTAATAGATTCTCCTCCACCAAACCTGAGTTTTGCTGAGTGGGCTATTTTAGAATTGTGTGAAAATTCTACAGCCACTGGAAATTGCAACCAAACATTGTCAGGTGAATTTATCCCACCTTATCCAGTGTAATACCTATAATTCAAGGGGTAAAAAATTCTATAAATAAAAGACCGCCAACAACTAATGCCGGGAAGAATTTGCAACAAATCTTGTTGAGAAATATAAGTCAAAGATTTTGGTTATTTAGAAAATGATGAAATTACACACAAGCAAACGCCACAATTCTTGACTCCAGATATAAGAAAAAGCCTTTGATATAGAGAGCTGTGCGGATAAAGCAATGGCTTTGGTTTTAGATGAAGTAAAAGAAATGACTACGGCAGAACATATTGAAGAGGCCGAAAATAATGAACCATTATCAGTACCGTCAAACCCTAATATAGATGATGAAATCTGGGAAAATTTTGATATGCGTGTGGTTCAGACAATAGAAACAAACTTCAATCTCTCTTCCAGAAAGATT
>NW_020537646.1:47716977-47757537 GCF_003426905.1 Ctenocephalides felis
TTTTGCAACCAACTTAATTCATTTTTAAAATTTGACATTTCTAACATTCATCAACATAAAGGAATTACTCAAAGACATCCACTTTTGCAAATCCTTTATCAAACAACACCCAGAAATTGTTGTTACCAGGGCAGATAAGGGTAACCATCACGGTTATCATGAACAAAGTTAATATATTTCCAAATCCATGTCCCTCCTAGCTGATGTAAACATTTACGAACTTATAAATTCAGATCCCACCGACCTTATAAATCGGAATACTTTGAAATTCATTGATTCACTCATAGAAAACAAACAAATTCCCAAACCCTCTCTCTACAATTAAAAAACTTACAATCCCATTTCCCCAAAACTTGTCTTCCCAAAAATCCACAAAGATGGTTTTCCTCTTCGACCAATAGTTGCTGACTTAAAATTCCCCTCTTTGCAAATTATCCAAATTTATTAGTTAAATTTATCCAATATCACTCATAATTCTCCCCATTTTGTCAAAAATTCTTTCGAACTCATTCCCAACTTAACTCCCTCAATGTACCATCTGATTTTTCCTTTATAAGTTTAGATGTTGTTTCCCTCTTCACTAACATTTCACCTGACCTTATCCTCTCTGCCATAGACCATAAATGGGTTGATATCAGCAAACACACAGATTTCAATTTTTCTTGGTTCCTGAAATGTATTAAATTCATTATTTCCAATACTTTTTTTCGTTCAACGACTCCTTCTTTAAACAAAATTTGGCACTCCAATGGGTTCCAGTTTGAGTACCCACTTGCTGAACTTTGTATGCAGTTCCTAGAGAACTCTACTCTTAATACCTTGTCTTATGTACCTCTTTTTACAAACGTTACGTTGACGACATTTTAACTTGCATTCCTACTTATAACATAACCAATTTCCTAAATTCTTTTAATAATTTCGACACACACCTTTGTTTTACCGTAGAGACACAACTTAACAACTCCATTAATTTTTTAGATATTACCCTTTTTATAAATAACAACTCCATCACTACATGTTGGTATCAAAAATCCACTTGGTCTGGACGTTATTTAAACTACCATTCCTATCACCCCAAATCTACTAAGATTGCATCCATCATCAACTTACTAGATCATGCCATCCTTCTTTCTCATCCATCACATTGAGAAAAAAATATTAATTTGATATATTCTACCCTTCAAAATAATTCCTATCCACTACAACTTTTACGCTCAGTAATAAATAATAGATTACCCTTTCTTCGTAATAAATTCCGTACATCTTCCTTATTTACCTCCCAATCACAACAAAATAGTATCATTTCACAAAACCTTAACCCTGTTCCTGAAAATTCACTATCTCTCAATTCCTTCATCTCATTATCGTACATTGACTGCCTTTTCCACTCACAGAAAAAACTTTTTTCATCCGTTGGTCTAAAGCTAGTGTGTTCGACTGGACGCACTCTCACAGACTTATACACTAATTTAAAAACTCCTACTCCTATTTCCCGCACGTCAAACGTCGTATATGTCATTGATTGTAATGATTGTTCAAGCTGTTATGTTGGAGAAACTTCACAATTTCTCTCAAAAAGAATGCGCCAACACGAACTTAATAGTTTGAACAGGAAACAAAATAAAACCATGATCACCGAACATGTCTCCAAATTTAAACATTCTTTTAATTTCACCAATCCAAGAGTTATTCATCGAGAAGCCAACACTTTACGCAGAAAGTTCGCTGAGAGTATTTTCATACAAATATTACCTGCTATTAACAAACGATTTGATTCGGCTTCTCTTTGCAATATTTACCGCGATGCTTCAAATAATTTTTTCAATATGCGCAATACATCCTAACATTTCTTTTATGTATGTATATATATATATATATATATATATATATATGTATGTGTATATATGAGTATATGTGCATGTATATATATGTTTACATGTATATTTTGTAGATATATATGTGTATGCACATGTGTATGTATATGTATATATATGTATGTGTTTACATATATGTTGTATATTTATGTGTGCATGTGTTTGCATATATCTGTATGTGTATGTGTATGCATATATACATTTATTGTTTTGCGTATATATACATATATATGTTATGTTGTAATTTTTTATATAACTATTATCGTTCCATAACTATTATCGTTTTTCAGTTAATATCTATACTTTTTCTTAATAAATTTCTCTTCATCACATATTTTTTCATTTTTACATTGTCTATCATGGTTATATTATGGGTGCGTTCGACTTGGACGCTTACGCGCTGTGAGCGCGCCGTGAGCGCGCTTTCATCGTTCGACTTGGCGCTGTGAGTGTAGCATAAGTACGCTCGTAGCATCATCGTCAGTTGTTTTTACTATCTGTCAAAACGAATGCAACTTAAGAATATGCTAACCCTAATTTCATTTATTCATAGTTCAATAATTACGCAAAAATGGCGAGCTGTGCATTACAATTATTTTCTGTTGATCTATTTGATTCAGAAACAAATAAAAATTATAGAATTACTGTTACGGATCAAGAATTAGAGCGACTACGAACAGGTATATATCAATTTATTAATTAAAAGGGAAAATATTCAAGATTTTTATTACGTTTGGTTGAAGGTTTTATTACGTTAACGTAAGGATGAAGTTTTGTTTCAATTTTGCTTTTTTACACCCTTAAAAGGCTAGAACATTTAAAATTATAGACTTTAGAATTATAGAATTATAGATTAGAATTAAGAATTAAAATACTATCTATACTAGATATAAACAAGATTGACCCTATTAGTTAAATATGACTCTTATACTTAATTTCTTATATAAAATGTGATATTTTAAAATAAAATAATATGAAATAGATATAGGCATAAATGTATAAAGCAATCCATAATCTCTTATACCAGGCACCCCCGCCTGTCTGAGAATAGGATATATCAAATGTTTATATTGCTAAATAAATAAATAAAAAAAAATCTACTTTGTTTTAATCCTTAAGTAATAAGTGACTTAATCGATTCCATCAATTGTTGTACTATTTAAAAATCTTATTTTTTTGGGTGAAATGGCTTATATTAATTTCAGATGCAACTTTTGTAAGATTGAAAATACTAGAGGCTAAACAATCTGCTCGTATTGTTAGCGATAGGTTTCATTAATATTTTGGGTTTTAATGTCCATGAAATTGTTAAATACTTTAAAATAATTTGATTGTCATGATAAGTTTAAATTTGTATTATTAATTCAATTTTCATCTACGCAATGGTAAATATTTAGAAACCGAAATAGATGAACCTGAAACTTCACAATCTTTTTTAAATGGCGATGTAAGTATTGAATTCATGAGAATTGAAAGTGAAGAATCAGGTAATTTTAATCAGGACAAAACAAAATCGATTAATATGCATATAATTTAACAGCCAATTGTTTATTACAGCGTTTAAATGGCCCCACGAAGCAATTCTTTTGCTTCTCGATGAATACGAAAAACGACAAATGAATTTTATCAGTGGGAAAATGTCGCAAAAGAAATTATGACAGGAAATTAGTGCAGTACTGAATACTCACGGATACATCATCACAGGTCCTCAGTGTTTATCCAAGTTTTCAGGGATGAAAAAGACCTATAAGAAAATAAGAGACCACAATAACAAGTCTGGAAATTCAGCTAAGTATTGGCCATATCTGACTGTAAGGGTAACTCTGTTTATATTTCCAGAAAACCATAATTTTTTAAATTTTTTATTTTTTAAGTTAATGGATGATCTGATCGGGAATAAACCTTCAATAACACCTGTATCGACTTGCTCTTCAACTGGGAAAAAAAGGACTTTATCCGAAGCTAGTTGCGGGAGTAGCAGTAGCAGTAACATGGATATTGAAGCAAACCGTAAGGATATTTAATTTGTTTTGAAGATTTCTCTATGCTAATAATATAATTTTTTTTTTGGCAGGAAAAAAAGCAAAAAGTACCCCCGCCAGCGATGTAATTGCTGCATTAGAAGAAAGGTCTAGGATAAGCGAAGAAAATGAGGACCGTCGCTTCACATGGCGTTTAAAGAACAAAAAGCTAAAGAATCAAATAAATATAAACAACAAGCTTTAGAGTTATTAGAAAAGCTTGTAAAAGCTAATTCTAATTCTAATAATGCTAATTTACATGATTAAATAATTTATTAAATGTATAATATTATTTGATTTTTAATTTACAATTTTCTTGTGTATATAATTATAAAAATCTTATCATAGTTTGTTCATGTTCATTTCTCATAATTGTAATTTTTAGCTATTGAAATGACTTATAGTTGCTTTCATTAAACATTTCTTATAATTAATTGCTCACATATACGATTTCGTTTATCAACACCAGCAGCAGGTGAAATTCTATTATAATAAATTTCATTTATGTTTCCAATTTGTTTCTTTTACTTCCTCCACCGGTAATTCATCGTTTTTTAATAAACATATATTATGCATGACACAAAAAGCGATTATGTACTCAGGAATTAAATCAGTTCGATTCATGTCGAGAACTGTCAGTAAACTGCGAAATCTTTTTTTAAGTAATCCAAATGCACGTTCAATTGCTATACGTGCAGATGAATGACAAAAATTATAATTTTTTTGTCTTGCTGATAAGTGCCCATTATCTCGATATGGTGTAAGTAAATGTTTGTGAAGAGGGTAAGCTGCATCGCCGACTAAATGAGATTCGTTCGGGAATTTATGTTCATCGTTGAGGTAATCATTCACTTCTGACAGACGTAATACTCGTGCGTCATGTACAGAACCAACATTTCCAGCATAACAATGAATAAATTTACATCGAGCATCACAAATAGCCTATTTTTGAACAAACAGTAAAAATGAATATTTACAAATGTTGTTAATTCACATGACTGCTTACTTACTTGTAATTGAATTGAATGATGTCCTTTTCTGTTGACATAACATTCCGGATGCTCTCGAGGTGCAGGTATATTTATATGTGTTCCGTCAATTGCACCGATAACATTGGGAAAGCCGCTTGTAGCTTCAAATTCAGTAGAAATTTCAGCAAGCTTTTCATTTTCAGGCCAGATAATAAAATTTGGAGCTATTTCGACTAGAGCTAATGTAACCCTTCGCACACTCCACCACGCTGTTGCAAAACTGACACCAAACCTTTGGCAAATTGAGCTTAAAGAACAATGTATTAGGTTAATATTTAATTTTTAATAATTATAGTTATTCAAAATATAAGTAAGATTTTTTAATTATACCGATACGAATCTGGAGTAGCCATTTTCCATAAAGCGATAAATAATTGTTTGTCTGGTGATTTCACATCCTGGGGTTTTTCTGATCAACGATGGTTCAATTTTTTCACGAACAAAATCAAATGTTGATCGGAACAGTCTAAAATTTAAAAACATATTATTTGCATGTAATTAAACTGAAGGGTTAAGATAATTTTTTGTTAACTAAATCCTCAAATTGAAATAAATATTTACCTAAAATGAGATTTAAATTCATTATCTGAAAATGCTGGTATAACCTCTTCCACAAAGTTTTTTATTCTTGGTATAGGTTCTTTTTTTAAAGATAAATTCAAATGAGCTTCGCAATACTTCCATTCCATATCATTATCACTATCTTCAATCATATCAAACTCATCACTATCATCAGACTCATCATTGATAATTTCTAATAAATTATTTATTATTTGACAGACAGTTGCCGCCATTTTGATGCTTATTGACGCTCACAGTATCCAAAACGAACGGAATTTAGTTATCGATTCTGAGCGCTTATCGGCCAAGTCGAACGCTAAAAATTCGTGCTTATAAGCGTGAGCGCTCACAGCGCGTAAGCGTCCAAGTCGAACGCACCCTATGTTTTTTATATTTTCATTTTGATCCACATAGTGTGTTTAACCGTTGATTATGGATGTATATTTTTTCTATGTTCCTACTGCGCATGATCGCTGAGAAAATCTTCGTAATATGAAACCACTAAAATTCTCTCTATCCCGTTCTCTCATCCAATGACGATACAGTTTCCACTATTTTCCGCAAGCACGTACGCACACATTTTACTCTCGTACACACACGTAACACATTTTCCAAACTGACAACATGTTCGTTTTATTTGGAATTATTTGGAATAAGCTTTTTTATAATAAAATATATAAGGTTGTCAAATATCTCCCTTTCGCTTTTTTGCTCTTTATTCAATGCTTTATAAAAAGTATTACAGTGATCGGATTTAGTTCAAATATGCGCCGTTTTGTTCGATAATCTGTTTCCATCTAGACGGCAACTTCATAATACCTCCCTCGTAGAAGCCCCCCTCCTTATTTGCGAAGAACTCGGACAGCCACTTTTCACAAGCCTCTTTTGAGTTCAACTTTACACCACCAAGGGCATTCGCCATGGACAGGAACAGGTGGTAATCACTTGGCGCTATGTCCGGGCTATATGGTAGATGCGATAAAACCTCCCATCCGAGCTCCCGTAGCTTCTGACGAGTCATCAACGAAGTGTGTGGTCTGGCGTTGTCCTGGTGGAACACTACACCCTTCCCGTTGGCCAATTCTGGACGCTTCTGGTCGATCGCCTGCTTCAAGCGGTCCAGTTGTTCGCAGTAGATGGTAGAATTAAGCGTCTGGCCATATGGGAGCAGCTCATAGTGGATGATTCCCTTCCAATCCCACCAAACACACAGCAAAACCTCCCTGGCCGTCAATCCCGGCTTGGCCACTGTTTGGGACGATTCACCGGCCTTCGACCACGACCGTTTTCGCTTGATATTGTCGTATGTGATTCATTTTTCGTCGCCAGTCACCATCCGCTTCAAGAATGGGTCGAGTTCGTTCCGTTTCAGCAGCATATCGCAGGCGTTGATTCGGTCCAGAAGGTTTTTTTGCGTCAAATCATGCGGCACCCAAACATCAAGCTTTTTTTTGCATCCAGCCTTCTGCAGATGGTTTAAAATGGTTTGGTGACTAACTCCCATCTCCTGGGCGATGTCACGAGATGCCACATGCCGGTCTAACTCGATGTATTCCATGATTTGATCGGTATTTGTCGTCACAGGTCTTCCGCCGGCTGGCTTATCCATGGTGTCGTTTTCACCGGCTCTGAATCGTCGAAACCATTCCTCCGCGGTTCAAAGTGATAGAGTACCATCCCCCAAAACACCATTAATCTCACGGAACGTTTCTCTAGCGGATTTGCCTTTAACGAAGGAAAACTTTAAAATAGCGCGAATTTCGGCGTTAGTGAACTCCATGTTCACACGTCTATAACTGTTGAACGCAATATCCAAACTAATCATGCATAGCGTCGTTTGTAGGTTATGTCAAGACCTTTCAAATTATGTATAGTATTGCCAGATACGAGCTCTGTAGCGCTTTGTACATAGCCGCGAAATTCAAAAGACAAAAAGGCGGAAGGGAGATATTTGACAACCTTTTATCATTTATTTTAATTTTACAATTTTTTTAAATTTTCATAACTCGACGTTTCATCAATTTTTTATTTCATATTTATTTTTTTCGTGCAATTTTGTGTGTTTTTGTGTTATTTTTCAAAGTTTATTTGTATGGTGAGTTTCTTTACATTTGTTTATTTTATTGTTGTGTTTCATATATACTTTTCATATACATTGTTTTACTTATTTTTGTCTGTTAAATATGTATTTTTTATATTGTTTTAATTTGTAACCCTGAATTATTTAATTGTAGCACTGAAGATGGGTCAAATCAAGACCCGAAACGTATGTTCTCTAAATAAAAACATTTTTCATTAAAACTGTTTTTTAATTACTGGATGGATGCCCAAGAAACATTTTTATTATATATATATATATATATATATATATATATATATCTTATATATAAAATTCTTCTATAACAATGTATGAATGGTTAATCCTCCTAAACTATAATACGGATTATCATGAATCTTCCTGAAGTTTGTTCGGCAAATTTTCTAGAATTTTTAGATTCATATAAATATAGTTAGATTGTAAATACATGGAAAAAATTACAAAAACCGCTCATCATTGTTTGACCTTGAAAATATTTAAGGCATAGTTTGACATTGAAAACAAGTGAAGTCTGTCATTTGCCAAACATTTCTATTCACTTATAGGCTAAGACAATATTAAAATATAATATATTTATTATTAAGAATAAGAAAAATGTAATGTTTACATTGTTATTGCCGAAAAGCAGCTGAGACGTGCTAAAAATTAAAATAATATAATAAGATAGAGTCAACATGCGTCTGACAGGCGATGCAGTCTGCGCATGCGTCTCACGGTTGGATGTCAGTGATTGCGTCTCAAACATACAATTATAATTCAATATAAAATATACATTTTAACGAAAATAATGAAATAAACAAAATTATATAAATTAAAATCTTAATAAATCGGTGTTTTATAGTGTTCTAGGAACAATATTAAGCTAGATATGAAAATGGGTTTTTATAGTGCTCAAAATAGTTTTAAAATGAGTACTTTTGCGTGTAAAATGAGTGAGCTATCATGCAAATGAAAGACGCATACAATGCTTTTTTCCATCTAAATGAAATTTTCAAGTTTATTTTTTCCACCAAAATTAAAAACTATCGTATTCCATCTACAATTAACTTGGTTTAAGGGGGGCGATACATGTAATCGCCTTAATTTTTACCATTTTTTGAGGACTTTTTAAACTGGGAAGGAATGATTGAATCTTTTTGAACTTTTTTAGGGTTATTTATTATATATTAGAATACACAAAAAAATTTTTTTTTAATTTTTTTTTTTTAAATGGCTGCCGTAAAAATAAATCTGCCAAGACCCTCTCGGAAAACGCCATCAATTTGCGGGCGTTCTCACTTTTCGTACGGTGATCTGAATTTAAAAAAAATAGTTTGTACGTGTTCATAAAACATATATCTTCTAGTTAAACCGAAAAAAAATTAAAAAAGTCACAAAATCGTAAATTGGCACACCTTAGAAAAAGAAGTTCGATTTTTCACCTTTTTTTCAATGGTTTTTTTGGTAAAAGGGTTAATTTTTGAAAATTTTTTTGGAATGTTTGAGGTTTAACTAGAAGCTATTACTGTAAAGTAGATGTGTGCAAAATTTCATTGGAATCGGTTGAGAACTTTTTGAGTTATCGCGCCCGCAAATTTCAAAAATGTCGTTTTGAGAAAAACGCGTTTAAAGTTTTGACACAGAAACAGATAAGAGTACAATAGCAGTCAAGCGTCGAGTTGAGGCGTGGCACTTAAATGAGTTTTTATTGTATAAATAATGATAATTTTGTTTTGAATATTTACAGGCATATTTTTGAGATGTTATTGTAACGATTTATGAAAAAAAAATCGATTTTTTTTTCTTGTTACATGTATCGCCCCCCTTAAGAGATTTTGATGGATTCTAGAAAATACCACAACTTTAGTAAAAATGATTTTCAAACAACTCATGATTTCATGAAAAAAAAATCCATTCAAAATAAAACAACCAACTTCTCATTATTATATCTCTGAAAGAATAGAAGATACATATGAATGGAAATAGAAGAAAATTGAAGGTCCTTTTCTGACTAATTATTGCTTTTTATTATTTTTCTGTGACCCAAAAAAAGTGCACGGATGCCCAACCAAAGTGTCTTTCGAGCCCTTTGACCCTTCGCCGTTTCAAAATAAAACAAGTTACGGTAAAATTTATGATAGAGAAAGTTGTAGCTCATTTAATTACCTTTAAAATAGTATATTACAAGTTATGATAAAATCAGAATTAAAATAGTTATAATCCAATTAAGGGGGGGGTGGTGGTGATGGAGTGCAAATTGTTTTCACTTCTGAACTTAAGATTAAGAATCTTAATTTAAGATTAACATATTATCAAAATATCAAGCAAATTGGACACAGTAAAAAAATCACAGGGCACATGCTTTTTTTCCTCTCCATTTACTGCAATAATTTGTTGATCGTAGGTTGAATAGAGAACATGTGAACAAGATTTGAAAGATTAATTCACTGCAAATATGTTCTTAAAAACAATGTATATTGAATTTTTAGTGAGAAAAATGTAATTTTGATATTAAAATTACTAAAAGCCAGTTAAAATATTGTTCGAAATTATAAAAATTATAGGCAACATTATTGAAGCAATTATTTTGGTAGAAAAATCCAAGGTGATATTGTACCTTTACCGCGTATGCTATACATTAATTCTTTCTGAATTTGTTATACCTTTTAAAAGACTTCCATTTTCAACACGTGTATCTTATGCTTGACCATAAATACATCACAAAAGCAGACGATGATTTTTTGTGTCGCCAATAAACAAAAAATCGTTCATTTGTACATCCACATCTACAGGTATGACTAAAAATATTGGATAAACCTTGGCACTAAAATAAATCGAGCTATTGGAAATAAATTTGTTCTATAAATTGCAATGTATAATTTTTAATATACAATTTTATTGAACATTTTTTATTATTTTTTAAAGGGATAATTAAAGTGTTAACCGTGGGAATTGAGAATCATCATTTTATTTGAAGCAGTGTTACATACACTCATATATTGGTGGTAATAGTAATTCGAAAAACAATAATTATTAATTTTAATTGAACGGTAAATATTAGTACAGGATGTTGAAAAAATGTAGATGGGTACAGGGCAACGTCTGTCGGGTCATCTAGTATAGGCTTTAAATAGACACAGGTATTTATAAATTAAATTAAAAATTATTAATTAATTTCTAATTTTGAATACGTCTGCTATTATTTTAAAGAATTGGATGAATTTTTGATTCTGCCAGATTTACGACAACATAATCCGCAGAAAAAAATCCAAAAGTCCTCCTAAAAAAGTCCAAAAACATATAGATTCTGGAGACATATTTATTTTGCCTTCAATAACTTCTTTACGAAAGTTACTTACAAACGTTCCGATGCATAGTGGCTTTTCCGAAAGAATTTTCCCAACATTGCAGTCATCATCTAAGTGATGATAAAGATAAATATTGCATAATGATGTTTGATAAAATTTCAATAATTTCAAGATTATGGTGTAGTTTTCGAAGAGCTTGCTAATGGTAGAATTGAAGCATCTGCCGATCATGCACTGGTGTTTATGATTAAGGGCTTGAAGGAAAAGTGGAAAGAACCAGTCATTTTTATTTTACTCATGGTGGTGTTAATGCTCTCAATTTGAAATGTTGCATTGAAGAAGTAGAAAATATACTTAGTATTGGTTTAAACACTGTGGCAACAGCTTGCGATCAATACCGTGTAGATTGCAAAGCTGTTAGCATGCTTATAAATGAAACAAATAAACATCATCGTAGAAAAAATGATGATCACAGATTTCAATTTGAAACAAATGGCCATCCAACAGTTTCGGTATTTGATCGTCCTCATATATTGAAGTGTATGAGGAATAACTTTGCAAAATGCAATGTCAAATTTACCAGCACAAAAGGTCTACAACACGAAGCTGCTCGGAGTGATATTCTGAATTTTAATGAGTATGACTAAGTTAAGCATATATCGATGTTTTCCCACTTTAATCACTTGACATATTTACCAAAAATCTTTAAAAGTCATTAAAGTATCATTAGCGGCAAAAGTTTTCTCAAATCGTGTAGCCATTGGACTTCAAAATTCATATTTTACCAGGGTAGATGTTTCGGCAACTACCTATGGCACTTGTTCATCGACTGGTGGTTTGATAGCGTTAAAACGGCGTGTCAGTAACCCCATAAACGGGTAATTAACTCCGATGTGCTATAACAAATAAATCTGAACATAATTTTGGTTTGATGCGGAGCAAGTATTAAATTCCTTGATTTGACCATGCGTCAAAAATTGGATTAATACTATTAAGCGTTTATAAGCAATATATTTGGCCAAAATTAAATAAGACAGGGTTTGATACTTTATGTTTAAGATATTTTAACCAAAATACATTGGATTTTTTTAGTAGTATCAGAAGCCAGGGCGGTTGTAACACAAATTTTAACTGCTTCAAGTTTATTCAAACCTTCAAAACTTTAAATTGTTAATAATTTGTCAATAAATTCGGCCCTTTCAAAACATTTTTAATTGATGATAAAGACACAAATGAAATTGCAGCCATTTACATGGAAAAATTATTCCAGATTTTTTTCTCTTCAGGCATTTGCATTCGTACGGAGAAATAGCAAACGCACATGTTGCTGGTTTTTGTGCTAAAATTTGTTTGAATTAGTTAAAAAAAATACTCGGCATGTATATCTGATATCTTATCAGAACCAATCAACCAGGGCTTCCTTCATTAAAGCAAGAGATCACACTGGAAAATCTCTTTTCGTACTAAGGAAAAAAATTTATGATTTGTTCAGGAAATGCAGTAATGTAATCGATTTTTTATGCAGGATCTATGTGTCGAAAACAGTCTAAAAAGTACACATCAAAATGTGATTCACAAGCATGTTTTATTCGAATACAAAGGCTATGGGCGCATTGCCATACAGAATCGGCCCCACCCTGGTATTTAAATAATTTATACGCCATTTTATAGGTCTATTTAATAAAAACCAATATACCAATTTTCAACTTTGTACCTCATCTTATGGCCGAGATATCATTGAAAATATGCCAAAGTGGCCCCTTTTTTCAAACTCACTTCTTAGCGTAACCATAAAATATATCGAAAAAAATTTTACGTGATTCTACTCACATTGACTCAGACCACATTATGTAGAACAATCGATGCTAAAAAATCGTTTATTATTACCTGAAAAAGACAAAATAATTTTTCAATTGATGATTTCCGGTAGTGCGCTTAGTTGGACCACTTTCTAATTAGCGTTATTCGAAAGTCTATTGTTTTTTCTTTGAGTGTTGCAAATATTGTTCAAATCAATTTGGTGGAAAATTGAAAAAAGCGGAGCCAGCACACCCGCGCGTAACGCTAATAGTCCTGCAATTGCATGCAGTTCGTTCGGACGCAAAGCAGTGCGCGCAGTGGCGTACCTAGGGGGAGGGGCGGTCCGCCCCGGGCGGCACTTATTTTGGGGCGGCATTTTTTAGTTTATTTATACATAATTGTAAAAAGCAACTTATTCATTTTATATTTATTAACTTCCGTAGGGTTAGTTATAGACCGACAATCGTAAGTGAAATTTTTTACATTTCTTCACGTTTTGAAGGTTTCTGAACATTTTGGCATACCTCAGAAAAAATGGAAGTGTGTGTGTTTTGTGTGTCCGCATTTTTTCGTTCAGGTTTTCGTGCGCCCCGATCAACCGATTTGATGGTACAGAAAATAGAAGTCGAGTTTTTGAGAGAATGAAACATCCGATTTGATTGATGCAAAAAACTTCAATTTGTAATGATGAGGAGAAGTGGTGATTAGTTTTTGGCAAAGGCAGAGATACCAAGCAAAATGTGCAAAAAATATCTGTTTTTGAGAGAACTAAGCATCCGATTTGAATGATTCAAAAAACTTTCTACGTGGTTTTTATTTTGAATTCTACCTAAAGTTCAAATGCTCACTTATATACTTGAAATAAATAATTTTAACTTTGTAATTCAGTTTATATATGTAATTGAGTTTTGTTTATTTACTTTTTAACATATATAAGTTACAGTATTTATAATTATATATTTCAAAACATTTAATTTTCCTCGAATATATCATTACAGTACGAGAAGTTCCAGCAATTTGCCTTAACTTACAATGCCATACACCACTAGTTAACTTCCCCAAGGAGAAGTTTATGTTTTCATCAAAAAATCCGAATCGCTAATTTTATGTTTTCTCGACGTTTCAAGCCATTCTGAATCGAATGAGCCCAAATTTGGAAAAAGTATGTGTGTGTATGTGAACAGATTTTTTGTCGTAAATCGTCGTTTTTTCAAAAACGGCTAGACCGATTTCAAAAATTTAAAAACCACTCGATGTATCTCGATGAGGATTATTATTTGTCAGTTTTGTGCGACGATCGGCGAAGCTGTTTCTTTATAAATCGCAGAAAAGTGAAACATTTTTCGTCTACGTTTTAGCCTGCAATTCTGAATTGATTTTGAAAATTCAAAAACCGTTCAAAAGATATTAGTTGGGAATCGTGCTGATTAGTTTTTGGTAGAGATCGGCCGGGCCGTTTTCTTAATAAAGTTTTTAAAAAAAAAATCGACATTTTTTATGATTATTTTTTTGACGGTAGTCTTCTAGATTATACTAAAATATTACGGTCCTACGACAACTGGTTTAGCTTTAAAAATTCGTCAAAGTTGGCAAAAATTAGTATGGTCTTTTTGGCATTTGTCAAAATTAGACCTTTGATCGACGTTTTCTCAAAAACGCCTGAACCGATTTCAGAAATTTAAAAACCATTTGATGTATCTCGATGAGGCATATCGTTTCTCAGTTTTGTGCGACGATCGTCCGAGCCGTTTCTTTGTAATTTGGAAAGAAGTGTTAAACCTTTCGTCCACATTTAAGCTCATACTACCAAACCGATTTTAAAAAACTAAAAACTGTTCGGAAGATATTAGTTGGGATTGATACTGATCAGTTTTAGGTGAAAGTCTACCGAGCCGTTTTCTTGTAATTAACTGTTGAAAAAAAATTTAAGTCGATTTTTATGAAACTTTCTTTGGCGATGTATATAATTGCCTTATAGAACTTACTGAATTATTACGACAAGTAGTTTAATTTTAAAAATTTATCAAAGTTAGATAAGATGTTTTTTTGACGTTTGTTAAAAATAAAATAAGATGATTTAGTTGGTATAACGATAGTGTACTTGGTCTTGAACATAGTAAACCATTAAAGTCCTACGGAAACTGGTTCAATTATAATTATTGATTAAATAAAATGATTGATTTTTGAAAATTTGCTTTTAGAAAATACTCCGACTTAACGTGTTTTCGTTCGTTTGCAATGATGTGTAATAAATCCACTCGGAATACTTTTAATCACTCATAAATTAATTTATTTTTTATTGATTAAGTCGATTATTTACACATTTCGGGAAGTTCATGTAACTTGCCTCAAGGCAAAATACCAGTACCAACTAGTTTTCTTTCTTAAATTATAAATGATCATTATGATTATTATTATTGTCAATATTTGATTTATATAAATTATGATTAACCATACGATTTAGAATTTTATTCCTCGGTGTACATAAATGTATATTTGTGTAAATTTTGAATTCTAATTTAAGAACAGGTTAATAATTTTATTTTATTGTATTCATTAAAATTCGTTGAATTCGTATAAGCATCTTTACGATTTTGTTCAGCGATTTTTCCTATTTTGTATATCAGCTTATAAATGTCATTTCTTTTGAAAAGTTTATATGATTACTTTGAAGTGATTTATCAATATTTTTTTAAATCATCAATTTTTCTTTTGAAAATCAGGGCTGTCGGAAGGCGGGGTCTGCTAGGTCTGCAAAGCCTTAGGGCATTATATAAATACGAGTGCATATAAATATGTCTGAAAAAAATTACTCTGTGTATTAATTAATATTGATTAAATAACTTAATAATTTTTTAACTTCCGTAGGGTAAGTTATATATAGTAATCGCAAAAATATCGAAAGTGAAATATTTTATATATCTTTACGTTTCAGAGGTTACTGAATTTTGGCATATCTTAGAAAAAATGGATGTGTGTGTGTGTTTAGATACAAACTTTTGTCGATGATTGTAGGAACACGCATCAACCTATTTGGACAAAACATTCGATTCGTACTGATAAAACGTGCTAATTAGTTTTTGGCAAAACGGGCCCAGCCGTTCCAAAGATACGGGGCAAAAAAGCCAAAAATTGTAATTTAGTTCTTGAGAGAACAGAACGAAGCGTCCGTTTTAAGTAATTGAAAAAACATTTTATTTGTATTGACTAAACAAAGAACTGTTTTTGGGATGACAGGTCTAGAGGTCTAGCGATTACGGAGAATCAATAAGAAAAAGTAAAAAAATGACATATTTGGCGGTCCAAAATGATCATTAGATATATCCACGTCAAATTATCTGATATTTTCTAGAGATTTTAATAATAAGAACAAATTCAATTTACATTTCTATGGGTTCCGTATCAATGTCTAGCATCGCGCACTGCTTTGCGTCCGAACGAACTGCATGCAATTGCAGGACTATTAGCGATTAAAATTGATTTGAACAATATTTGCAACACTCAAAGAAAAAACAATAGGCTTTCGAATAACGCTAATTAGAAAGTGGTCCAACTAAGCGCACTACCGGAAACCATCAATTGAAAAATTATTTTGTCTTTTTCAGGTAATAATAAACGATTTTTTGGCATCGATTGTTCTACATAATGTGGTCTGAGTCTGAGTCAATGTGAGTAGAATCACGTAAAAATGTTTTCGATATATTTTATGGTTACGCCAAAAAGTAAGTTTGAAAAAAGAGGCCACTTTGGCATATTTTCAATGATATCTCGGCCATAAGGTACAAAGTTGAAAATTGGTATATCGGTTTTTATCAAATAGACCTATAAAATGGCGTAAAAATTTTTTAAATACCAGGGTGGGGCCGATTCTGTATGGCAATGCGCCCATACCCGATTCACGATTTGAAAAAAAAATTTTGCGATGCCTTCTTTACTTGTGTAAGGTTCTGGTGTAAGTTCGTTGATAGGCACATAACTGGAAAATATATTCATATCAATAATAAATAATGATCGAGTGAAACGAAAGGCTACGATAACACGTATTTTTAACCATTTTTCTTTGATTTTCATGCATGTTTTGTATATGAATATTTGTAAAAGGCATGCAGCTACTGTGACAGTGAAATTGAGTTGCTCTGAGCTCATCCCGATCAGCATTTTGGTGTTTCCCTAAATCCTTGCCGGGAGAATAACGTAACGATGTACAAGTGCCATCTCGGGCAAAAACGAGCTATACACGAATGCAAGAATGTTGTATGCGCTTGCATTTACTATTAGAAAATCATCTACATTTCCCTTAACATATTCCGCCAAGAACAAATAAAGCAAAACCATCGAGAATATGCAAAGTATGCTCTAAGGGTGGGAAAAGAAGCAAAACAACTTGATAATGTAAGTCTTGTCCTGTAGCTTTACATGTACCGGATTACTTCGAAAAACACCACTCTCTTCAGAACTACTAATTTTATTATTTATTTAATTTCTTTGAATAAATTCTATTTCATATCTTGTCAATTTGTTTTATATTCTAAGAAAATGAATAAAAAATTTAAATGATCTCTATCTGCACTGTCCAAGCTAAATTAATTTCCCGGTTAAAGGGTTAATAAGATCGTTCTCGGGCGACAATACAAATAAATATTTTATCATTTTCAGGTCGTATAGTTCGATCAGTTCGTTTCTGACCGTCGAAGGGAAAGGATCGATATGTTTATTGTGACAGAGCGTGTGCGTTTAGTGTAGTTAAAAATAAGTGATCAGTGTATGAGTGCAGGCAGAAATCTGCTAACATGTTTCCCGTCGGAGGGACCGGAGACTCAGGTAGTAATCCTATCGTTGAAGCTCTGCGTGTGCTCAACGGGATGGATGTTTTACCAGACCCAAATGTGACAATGAATTACCCAAGCGGTTCAAATACAAACCTCGAAGTGATAAAAAATATTTCAGACACAATCACTCCTTCAACTTCTACTGAATATAATCATTCTAGCGAACCAAATGAAAATAACGGCTGGACCACAGTTCGGTCAAGACAAAAGCATCATAATGACAATTCTACAAATTCGAATAACAAAACCTCTAACCAGTACTGGTTAAGTCCGACTCCAATAAATAATTACTATGACGTATTGAATACACTACCTACGGATCCAAAACCGAATATACCACCTCCAACTCCACCAATTCATAAACCACCTCCTATATTTGTTCATGGAATAGATGATATAAAACCACTTACGACCTTACTTAATGAGCATGCTAAAGACCTATATCATTTAAAAATTGTGGGTATTAAACAAGTTCGCGTCCAAATGTTTGACTCTACAAATTACAACAAAATAATTAAACACCTAAAAGAGAGAGGCACTTTATTTCATTCTTATCAAGACAAAAATAATCGAACTTACAAAGTTGTCATAAGAAATCTTCATCATAGTACCGACATAGATGAATTAATTAAAGAAATCACCACACATAAACATAATGTAGTCAACTTATTCAACATTAAACATAGGGTCACAAAAGCTCCTCTCCATCTCTTTTTACTCGAAATTGAACAACAAGATAATAACAAAGAAATATTTAATATTGAGTATCTCAATAGAGTTAAAGTGGTTATAGAGCCTAAAAAACCAACAAAAGAGGTTGTCCAATGCTCCAGATGCCAACAATATGGCCACACAAAATATTATTGTAATCATATACCACGTTGCATTAAATGCGCCGACAAGCATCTTTCACGTGATTGCCTTTGGCGCGATCCGATAAACGAAAAAGTGAAATGCGTCAATTGTGGAGAAAATCATCCAGCAAATTATAAAGGCTGTAAAGTATATAAAGAAATAATTTCCCGAAAATATCCGCCTCTAAGACCGAGAATTATTCCATCGACGCGCTTGAATACCAATAATTTGACACGACCCAACTTCTCTTACGCACAAATGACTCGCTCCAACGAAGAATCTCAAGAAACACAACCGGAAAGTACCCACAATGCTATACCACCGAAAAGTACCCACAATGCTACACCACCGGAAAGTACCCACAATGCTATACCACCAGAAAGTGATATCTCTGAACTCAAAAACATGGTGAAATTCCTAGTTAACCAAATGAGCACTATGCTTCATATACTAACATCCTTTGTAACAACTAAGATCGGTCCATGAATTATTTCATTAGAATAGCTGTATGGAACGCCAATGGGTTGGGAAATCATACCCAAGAAGTCGCCCATTTCCTTAATCTCCAAAAAATTGATATTTTATTAGTCTCGGAAACACACTTCACATCCAAAAGTTTTTTCAAAATCCCTTTCTACAGCTTTTACTCAACAAATCATCCTGATGGAACAGTCCATGGAGGTAGTGCTATACTAATAAGATCATCCATTAAACACTACATGGCTCAATCATATGCCGAAAACTTCTTACAAGCTACTAATATTGTAATAGATACTTCTATTGGTGCGCTAACAATTAGTGCTTTGTACTGTCCGCCTAAACATGTTGTGTCATCCCAACAATTTAACGAGTATTTCAAAACATTAGGACCAAAATTTCTAACCGGAGGGGACTTTAACGCTAAACATCGCTCATGGGGTTCAAGACTAAATAGTCCAAGAGGCAATCAACTGTACGACGCCATTGCAGTTTATAGACTTCAACATATATCTACAGGTGAACCAACATACTGGCCAACTGATCCATCCAAACACCCAGACCTCCTAGACTTCTGCGTATTCAAAGGGCTCTCAGCTGAGAACCTTAAAGCGGAATCGTCCCTTGACCTATCTTCTGATCATAGTCCGATTATCATTACATTCAGCACAAAGTTTAAGTTGCAGTCTAAAAACCCTTCTATAACCAATAAAAGAACAAACTGGGAACAATTTTGTAATTATATTGATGACAATCTGCATTGTAATATTATGTTAAAAAGCAAAGATCACATAGACAAAGCATTGGAATCACTCAATAAAAACATCATTGATGCGGCTCTTACCTCTACGCCTCCACATGCTACTACAGAGCGAACTTTCTGCCCCCTTGAAGCAAAGAAGTTAATAGCCTATAAGAGAAAACTGCGTAGAAGATGGCATATCACTCACTTCCCTGGCGACAAAGAAAAGCTAAACAAAGTTACTCGAGAATTCAAGCAATACCTGTTTGAACTAAAAAATAAACACATGGAGTCATACTTGAGTAATCTGTCTATAGATGATCACTATATCTGGAAAGCGACGAAAAATGTGAAGAGACCAATTACTTCTGTCTCACCTATCAAAAAGGACGATGGTTCGTGGGCCAGATCAGCGGAAGAAAAAGTGGTCACTTTTGCCAATCACTTAGAACAAATTTTTACGCCTTTTCCGTGCAACGTTTCAAATGACCAATTTATTCTTGACTACTTGAACGACGGCAACAGTACAGACAAACCGATACCAAAAATCAAAGCTAGCGAAGTATGTGAAGAAATAAAAAACACTAAGTCTGGAAAATCCCCAGGTCACGATTGTATCACTTCCATATTATTGAAACACCTACCTAATAAAGGATTGAGGTATATAACAATTTTGTTCAATAGTATAATCCGTCTAAACTATTATCCATCCCAATGGAAACTGGCTAAAATAATCTTAATCCTAAAGCCAGGAAAAAATCCTATTGACGCAGCTTCCTACAGACCAATTAGCCTTTTATCATGCCTCTCAAAAGTCTTTGAAAAGATCATTCATAAAAGAATTAGCCATATACTGGAGGAGATAAATTTTCTGCAGAAACATCAATTTGGATTCCAGAGAAAACACTCTACCATCGGACAAGTACACAGAGTCGCTGATTTCATATATAATGCCTTCCACCACAAAAAATATTGTTCAGCAGTCTTTTTGGATATTAGTCAAGCATTTGACAAAGTCTGGCACCAAGGCCTATTTTACAAACTGAAAAAGATATTGCCATATAATTACTACCTCCTGATAAAAGAATACTTGACTGAAAGAAAGTTTATTGTCAGCTATAAAGACGAGACTTCCAGCATCAGAAATATTTCCTCTGGGATACCACAGGGTAGCGTCTTGGGACCACTGCTGTACATCATTTTTACCGCAGATATACCAGTAAATCCAAATACAATGATTGCCACCTTTGCCGATGATACGGGTATTTTAGCCCAACACGATGACCATATACTCGCATCCACAGTTTTACAGCAGCATATCAACCAGCTAGAAAATTGGCTAAATACCTGGAGAATAAAAGTTAACACCACTAAATCTGCGCACATTACTTTCACCCTCCGCCATAATTCGTGTCCCACAGTCACATTTAATAATGTGCCGGTACCTCAAACAAATGCAGTTAAGTATCTGGGGATCCACTTGGATCGGAGACTCACCTGGCGAGAACACATAATCAAGAAACGCCAGCAGCTTGAACTTACGCGCAGGCAACTATACTGGCTAATTGGCTGGAGATCGAAAGTTTCCATTGAAAACAAAATACTAATTTACAAAACTATTATCAAACCAATTTGGACTTACGGCTTGCAACTCTGGGGAGCGGCCAGCAAGTCAAATATTACAATTTTGCAGAGATTCCAGAATAAAATTTTAAAACAGATTGCAAACGCCCCAAATTATGTTCCTACCTGGCTGTTACATCGAGATCTGCGCATACGAACCATTGAGGAAGAGATTTTCCAGTATTGCACCAAATACAAGAACCGACTAACACATCATCCCAACCAATTGGCGAGTGACCTGCTCAGACCAGTTCCACCTAAGCGACTTAAAAACAAACTTGCAACTTGCACTACATAATATTAATTGAATATATAAATATATATAAATATGTGTATTAAAAGAATATTTTATAATTATTAATTAAGACATTGTAATTAGAAGGAGCTATCAGTGGGTAGTTATCCTTCTCACGCCATTTTCCATAATTGTCAAAAATTTTAGCCTAATGTACATTGTATAGATTGCTATGATAAATAAACAAAAAAAAAAAAAAAAAAAAAAAAAAAAAAAAAAAAGTATAGTTCGATTATCACGCTTGTAGTGGGCATGTGCGCAATTCTATTTGGTTTGCGTTGCACATACTGTGTAATTCCAATGTACCACGGTCTGATTCCAAGTACCGTTACAAGTCTTGAATTGTGTATCATTAGTGTTTCCCATTTTTGTGATTTGTTTTGATTATTTGTATGCTAAATTACTCCAATATATTTACTTCATGTTATAAATCTTTTCCAGTTATTTACCATATTACTTTTAACATTAATTATCATAATTTTTTAAAAAATGTATTATTTATACCTTGCAATTGTTTTAAATGGAGCACTGAAGATGAGTTAAACCAAGACTTGAAACGTATGCTATTCTATGAAATATTCAGATATATTTTAATAAATGACAATATTTTTTTGTAAAACCTGAAAATAATTAATCAGCTGTTGATACTACTCAACTAAAGTTATTTTAGTAATTAGTTTATAAAAACGTGAAATAGCTCGTAAAGACATTGAAGCCAAAAGCCAAGTCACATGAAATCGAAAGAAAAGTGGTGCGCGCACATGTGGAAGACATTCCTTTTTTTTTAAATGAATAAATTGTATAGATTTAAGAAATAAAATGTTTGACTAGAGTTTACACGGCACAAGCAACGACATAAAAAGCATACTTAGATAAAATATAAATCTAAAATTTGAGCTACACACATTGAAACGTATATCTAAACCAAAAATCATTATAGATTAAGTATTTTCGTTTTTAATGTAGAAATAAAAACTTAACTAATTACAAAATTGTGCAGTATCTTGTATGTCAAAAATAAATCTTTTTAAATAGCGTATGTAGATTTAATATAGTAGCAAATAGAAAAAATGTGAAAGTAAAATTATAAGATACATGTTTTACTTTTATCACTATAGCGATAGTATGTGCTATTGGTAACCATAATTATAATATTATTGAATTGATTTTTATAATTTTACATTCATTTTAAAGTTACCACATTGAAACATATGTATGTATTGTAAAAATATATACGACTGTTTATAGTTTTCCAATTGTAGGTATTAATGAAAAACAAAGAAAATATTATTATATCTTATAGGTTTATCCTACGAGTTACATGTGTTGATCATTGAATATTTCAAATTAGTTAAATATAATTTATTGCATTAAAAATTAATTAGTCTTCAAGAATTTCTTGATATTTGCATCTATCAACACAAATTCATAATATCGATTTCGAGTGCGAATCGATTTTATTCTTTATCAGTTTTTCTTTATATAATATCCAGGCTGCATGACAAGTTTCAAACTTCTTCATATATCAATTCAACAAATTTGGTAATATAATATATATATTATACACATTAATGATTTGGTAAAGATTGGGAAGAACTTTTACCAGAGATCAGTTAAGTCGTGCGAAGGTCCAAAGATTTTACAATCACAATTGAATTGGACAAATCAATCTTCACGACTTTCAATAATTTATGTAAGTGAAGAAATATCTTCGTTTGCCAATAAATTATATCATTTGATCTGATCCATGGTTAAGAAATCCGTACAAATTAAAACTTCTTAAAAAAAGACTTTGTGGTTGATTAAATATGGTGATAGCCAAAAGCCTTTCAATTCAAAGCTATTTATTGTGATTAATTTAATTCAATTCAATTTAATACTATTTATTGTGATATCACCTTTTCCTTTTCCATATCTCAAAATTATTGAATGTGTCAAAATTCTTTATGCAGCAATCATTTTAACATATGGTATTGATCTACTAAAGAAAATAATCTAGTAGCCAAATAGACCAAAATAATCTAGTAGCCAAATAGAGATCCAAAATTAAATAAAATCTATTGAAATATGAGATACAATTCATAATATGCATCCACCTCAAATTTGATGTCTGGCTAATATCATTAATCCAGGATGTTTTTTTCTTTTTGGTCGAAAACTACTTGTAGTTCACAATCAAAGATAAAGACATGAATCTCTGACTGGATTGGATGCTTGGCAAGATTACTAACGAAAGACATATTTCAAATAGTTTGGCATAATAAAGCCATCAAATCATTACCATCACAATGATCAATATAAATCAAATATTCCTTTTCATTGTCATGCGTAACTTTTGAACAAATAGACAAAAAAAAATCTAATGATCTTCAGCCAAGATCATTATCGAAATCAATATTGTGCATAAAATGCCGTGTATTATAGACTAAATCCTCGGGCGATGCATTTGTCTGAATCAATCTTAATTCTTTGTTTTCTTAATGTTTTGCTCATGTTATTTCACGTAGGAGAAATGAGCCATTATAGTAAGTAATCATATCGCTTTCTATTTTGTTTAACTTCCAGAAATACTTAATTGTTCTAGTTCCATTAAAATCGCAATTTGATGTTATATTATCATTCGTTAGTTATTGTTGAACCTCAATAAGAGTAAACGCATCTTCAAATTCAGAAGTCAATATCCTTTGTGCCATTATGTAGATGAACATAATGATTTTTCATTTCATTTTTAACACTCCTACCATCATAATCTATTAATGTAACATCTATTTTTTATATTATTCCTAATTTGTTTTGTTAGCATTCAACAAATAAAGTTTGTTATCGAGATATATATTTTAACTAATTTTACATATTCAAGAACTAACACACACATTATTTAGCTTTATTGTCACAACATTGATTTCGAGAAACTAATCACTATTCAAGAAATCTTCCAGCACTTTAAAATTTACAATACAGTACATACTGATTAGGGAATGCAATACCGGTATACCGGTATACCGAATTACCGGTAAACCGCCCGATTTTTCGGCGGTATTTTTACCGATATTTACCCCAAAAATACCGGTATTTTCGGTATTTTTACATAAGCGCTATTTGATACATAATACACTAAAGTTTAAATTTCTCGGAACAAATTTATCTTTAAATTTATAATCGCATAAACAACTATATCTTCAAATGATTCTATAGGATAAACAAATGTCAAATATTATCTCAACTCGTCATTAAACTGAATATTTATTGCTTTACTAAGGGCTTCATAAAGTGTTACAATAAATAGAATTGGATTGATAGATAATGATGTTTGTTTAATCTTTTGTAAAAATGTAACGGTTTTTAAGTGATATTTGCGCCAAAATATTTTATATCATACAGATTACCCCTGCGTGATCTTTATTTTTTTCTAACTTAATACATAATAATTATGATAATTACTAACTATTTTTTGCTTTTTATTACAATTATAAAATATTATTTTTCGAAAGCGTTCGAAGTTTGAAAATACTATAGAAGCCTCACATTGTTTTAAATAACAATACTCAACAATTATAGTAACTTATTATTTATCTCGACAAATTAGTGTAGAAAGATTATACTAATTTAACACATCGGATACAGACAATACAGTTTATTATAATAATGTAATATGATCTCTTATGAGTTTTTGGTCTTTCTTACTCATACGTTTGTCTTTGGTGAAAAGTTCTCAATATACTCGATAGTGATAATGACTTAATTAAATTGCATACACTTTTGTTAAATTATTATTTAAAAAAATGAACTTATTGTTCTATTTTATTGTTTAGTTGAATATATAATAGTTGTAGTCGTATATACATTTTTATATATTTGAACTTGTAAGTTTGAATTTTATTTACGTTTGTTTAAGATAATGAAAATACCGGTAATTTACCGGTATTTCGGTTTTAAAATAAACTAGCTGTAAGTGGAATTCTGTCTTGAGGCAATTATGGCATCGTGCCTTAAGGCAAATTGCTGGAACTTCCCGTACCGTAACGAAATGTTCGAGGAATACTGAATGTTTTCAAATAGATTATTATAAATATTGTAACATTGTCTAATATTTATAAGAATTATATAAACTGAATTGCAGAGTTGAAATTATTTATAAAGTATATTAGAACTAATAGTCAGAATTAAAAATAAAATCTGAAATATTTTCAATATTCAAAAAAAAAAAAAAAAAAAAAAAAAAAAGTTGGAACAAAATTTTTTTTCCAAAATCAATTATTTTGTTAAGACAAGCAGAAAGTTCTTTGAATCATTTAAATCGGACGCTTAGTTCTCTCAAAAACTGCCTTTTTTACATATTTAGCTCCGTATCTTCAAAATGGCTGGGCCTGCCTTTGCCAAAAACTAATAAACACTTCTCCCAATCATTACTAATTGAATGTTTTTTAGATGATTCAAATCGGATACTCCGTTCTCTCAAAAATTCGATTTCTATTTTCTGCACTCTTTGTTCCGTATCTCCGAAACGGCTGGACCTGCCTTTGCCAAAAACTAATCAGCTCTTTTCCCTATCAATAGGAATCGAATGTTTTTTGAACCATTCAAATCGGTTGATCCGTGCGCCCTAAAACGTGACTGGAAATTTGTATCCATACATACATACACACACACACACACACACACACACACATCCATTTTTTCTGAGGTATGCCAAAACGTTCAGAAACCTTCAAAACGTCGAGAAATGTAAAAATTTTCAATTCCGATTTTCGGCCCATTACAATAACTTACCCTACGGGAAGTTAAAAATTACCGAAATGCCGGTATTGAAATTTTCCATCGGTATTGCATTCCCTAATACTGATTTACTAAGGCGCTTGTTTTTTAGATTTATTTTCGCTGAACAAGAAACTCGTGAGCAAATAAAATTATATGTAAAATAGTAGCTCATGTAAGTAAAAAATCGTCACATTCTGAGCATTTTCAAGATTTACTATAACAATACGAGTATGCTTTTTATCTGGTATTGGCAGGACCATAATTTATTTTACCGGGCAGTGAACATCTTTCACCTAATGTGTTCAATACAAAAACTATATTTTCTTTTACTTCAAGATGAATAATTTGATGTTGCCTTCATTCATTCTACTAATATATCTATCTACTAATATATTGTTAGATTTTGAGTTCCACATGTCGCACCATTAGTACTACAACTTAGTGATACTTTAACAGCAAGTATTTATCTTGATAGGATGTCCTTGAAAAAAATTGTATCATAAGAGTATTGTTTCACTCATCTTTAGTTGGATTTTGGACAAATATTAAAATTGATAAGTTTTTCTAAGCAATATTTACGTTTGTAATTGGTTTTAGCAAATTCTATTGAAACACATTCAGTTTCATCAATGTAATCTTGTTTTGAATTGAGTAAATTAAAAAGAAAATTTAGATAATATTTCTTATAAATGGAGTACTTTAAATTATTCTAGAAAGTCTCTCAGAAATTCTACTAATTTCATGACAAATTTCATTTGATTTCAGTCGATGAGAAAAAGTCTCATTGTTATGATGTTAATACTCAAGCTCAGCGCTTAGAAAGTGATAAAGTTGTTTCAATATGAGACATTTAGACAACATTGAATAGTTTAGCTAAACATTATAAGCCAACAGAAAAGCTGACAATCCACGAGCAACTTTATCCATACCGAGGTCCAACTAGATTCACTCATGTCGGTATATTCCGTCCAAACCAACTAAATACGGAATTAAAGTTTGGTGGTAGATACGTGATGCTGAAAATTCGAATCTACTTGCTAGACATATGTACACTGGGAAATCGAAAATTGGTCCGGAGAAAAACGTTGGGTAAACAATTGTCAAAGAGTTAGTGGGATCGTATTAAAGGATCCGGTGAAAACATTACAATAGATAATCACTTCAGTAGTCATCCACTGGCAAAATTTTTACTATCTTGGAACTTGACAATTGTTGGCACCTTGAACAAAAATAAAGCTTACAATCTACCAGCAGTGGCTGTATCAAACGCGCGAGTAGAATTATCCACTGTGTTTGGCTTTCATAAAAAAGGTACCCTATGGTAGTAAATGTGCCAAGAAAACAAAGTAGTAATTATGCTATCATTAATGCATCATATTATTATGCTCTCTTATTTATTTAAATTTATGTTATTATTTATCAATATTACTATATGTTAACTATTTAACAGTTGTAATAAACATTGTGATTAAAATTAGTGCAAAATAAAAGGAAATTATTGAGTTTTATAACTGGTCTAAGGCAGGAGTATACACGATGGATAAAATGCTTGCTATACTACAATGTAGTTTTGTAGATATACTACAGAAAGATCAACCAATTGCAATTAGTGGTCTCTGGCATTTCTGTACAATATTCGCGACATAGCCAGCCTAGCAGCATATATTTTGTTTTATGAAAATTATAAAATTCTTGTTTGTTTTATAGAGCAGAGACTGGGAACTCTATTAGTTGAAAGTCGTTCGCATAATGCACAAATTATGAGGCATTTCTCAACGAAAGTAGTGATTGAATCTGTTCATCAATCTGATTAAGTCTTGGTCGAGCTGTTAATCCAAATGTGCTTCATCATTTGTATCATTGACACTTCAGTCACAGTGCGTTTCAACTGGGAGGAAAAAGATTGCTGGTGCAAGCTATAAATGTCTCCAAAGCTAATTTAAAAAACTGATCAAACCAAAAATAAACAATACCAAATATTGCCGCAAATGTTTTCAAACCTATAAAAAATACGATGTTATCATATTTATTTATTTATTTATTATTTATTCATGAATATTAGTTATTATTAAAATAAATTGTCTGCTAACTGTATGTCTGCATAATTTTAAATGTTTTCGGATGCAGGAATAAATTTTTGCTCTTCGGCAATATCAGCAAAGGCTGATGGGTTTAGGACACGTACTGGAGAAAGGCCTTTTAGATAGTGTTATTTAAAATTTTTCATACTACAATTTATGTGTATGATTCTAGATATTTTTGTTTCAGCAGAGGTTCTTAACTCAAGATATAAGCACTACAGAGACCAGATATGCAAAAAACAAAATTTATACCGTGTAACAAATGTGTTGAGAAAGGAAGTAAGGAGAATAAATATACAAAAAAAAAACGTTGAGGCAGAAGTTACAAGAAAGTCTCAAATGTGCTGAAAATTTTGCTTATATCCCAGCAACATTAAATAAGAGGGCTCGTAATTTTATGTTAAGTCAACTAAAAGAACTAAAAAGCCAAAAGGGCAACAGTTTGTGTCTCACAAATTAGCAAATGGTGCTAATTGCAAAGCTATAAATATGCTTTTTAGAGATACTGAAGAACTGTATAAAGAACGAAATCTCGAATTGTATGGACTTATATTTTAAATGCCCATGAAAGAGTTCCTTTGTATGATCCTCCACATTCGCTAAAATATATGAGAAATAAGTTTATTAAGTATAACGTTAGATTTATAGATAAAAATATATCAGAGATTATTAAGACTTTGATAGCAATTTGGGCATGTTTCGCCAGTGCACCACCTTGATGAAATAAAAATGAAAAAAAAAAGTATTTTCTAAACGTGTAGCTTCAATATTTCATTGTACATGCACACGAAGCTAAAGCGAGTGCTACTTCGGTAGGTACTGGGAAATTTTTGGTGTTCATGACTTACCTTGTTGATAGTGTTAATGGTTTATTTTAATTTTCAACAAATGGCAATATATTTCGTTGTGCCATCCCCTTAACCGGGAAATTAATCTAACTTGGACAGTGCCGAAAGAGATCATTTAAATTGCAATGCGCAAACAATATTCTTGCAATCGGTAACGTGCGTAGCTCGTTATTGCCCGAGATGCTTTTTACATCGTCACGAGCCACACACGTTATTCCCGGGCAAGGGGTTAATAATAATTCTGTACATTTTAAATTCTGGAAAATTGCAAGGCAAGTAATGCGCTTTACTAAAACTAAAGATTTAGTTACAACCGTTATAGTCTATCAGTCTATCATCAACCTCGGTACGGTCAACATCTAATTCTTGCTTTTAGTTTTTATTCATTTTTACCTGAATTTACCGTTAAATCCCGTTATTTTTGTAGTTCTTTATACCTGCGCGAGTGTTTTTCCAGTACTTTAAGTTTATTAAATTTGTGATTTGTGAATTTATTTAAATAATTTATATCGTTTGATCTGTTTATTCTATTTTTTATATAGTTTACTTATTTTTTATTAAATATTTCAAAATGGTTGTTACACGGCCAAGTGCCAAGTCAGTCCTTAGATACAAGTGTCACAGTTTTGGACGACTCAATCGATTTAAATTCTACTGTTCTTTGCTCTAATTGTTTTCATTTACAATCTCTTGTTCACGAAAGAGATATTAAAATTGATATGCTGACAAAAGAATTGTCTGAGGTTAAGTTAGGGAACCAGAATCTTCAGCTCAAGATTGCTGAAGAGTCGTCCACATTTTCACGTTCTTTTTCAAAACTCTGTAATGAGTTATCTGGTTTAATAAAAAAACGGAACATAGATTTGAAACAGCTTAGGGATGAATTCACCAAATTAGAGTCCAAAGCAAAGCACCTCGAGCAACGCGTTAATCATGATTTGTTAGGTTCTATTAAGAACAGTAAAATTTTGTTTCTTTTCGATAGCCACGGCAGAGGGTGGTCAGAATGCTTGAGAGAATTGCTTGGACGAAAATTTGAAATATTCAGCATAGTCAAGCCGGGGGCCGGATTTGCTGGCGTGGTTGGGGATATCGAGAGTCTGGTATCTGACTTTGGTCCGGGTGACCATGTTGTTGTTCTGGCTGGAACGAATGACGATTCGTCCAATTACGCTATTCGTAGCGCTTTGGAAAAGGCTCGTCATTCATGTCAAAAGACAAACCTTTGTTTGATGACAATTACGTGCAGATACGACGACGTGCGTTGCAATGGGCTAATTTTCGATGCCAATTGCTGGATCAACCGAGACTACAGTCAAGGAAAGTTCAGTAATTTTCGGATTCTTGATGTCAACAGGCATGTTGGTTTATCCGATTACACCAGGCATGGCTTGCATTTTCTTTTCAACGGGAAAAGAAAATTATGTAGGGTTGTAGCAAACGAGTTGTTGAGTATCAAGGCTGTGGCGGGAATGAAACCTTCGGTTTCTAATTCCTTTCGTGCTTAAAGCTGATAACAAATTTGCAATTATTTTTTAAAATATACAAAAACTATCCAATAAACTGAAACAATTAGAAGTAGTTATAGATAAATATAAACCCCAAATATTATGTTTTGCTGAGCACTGGTTAAAAAAGTCGGATCTTGAATTAATTAAAATTAAAAGTTATAATTTATCTTCTCATTTCTGTCGAACTCGATATAACTTTTTGAATATTGCGCTGTTGAAATTAATCTCTCAAATTACGTCGTGTGTATTATATGCGTTTATCGATAACCTGACCAGAATGTTGATATGTTCATCTCGCTGATGTACGAATTGATTCATAACCTTTTTGACAAAAATTCCAAAATCATTATTTGCGGCGATTTTAATATACACTTTGATAAGAAATCGAATCCATCCTTTGAATTCAATTTGAATATGCAATCTTTTGTTTTAACTCGTACTATACATGAACCTACTCGTTTTTCGCACAAATCTTCTTCTTGCATTGATAATTTCTTCGCCAATTTAAAAGACTTCGATTCGCGTGTTATAAATACCACTCTTTCAGACCATCGAGGCATAATATTAAATTTTTGTAATTTTTCAACTTCTAAATCTACCTATATCTTACACAAACGGTATTTCGATAAATCAAATAAATTGATTTTCAAATGACTTTTGGAAAAGGAATCATGGACCTTACTTAACAAGTCCGAAGACTCAAATACAATGTTCGACAACTTTATTTCTACATTCTTATTTAACTTCAATCAACCTTTTCCTCTCATTAAGAAAACCGTTTGCCCCAAAAATAGTACTGCAACTACTTGGCTAACTAAAGGGTTGAGAATTTCACTTAAAAGATTAGCATTTCTTGAGAGATTATCGGTACATAATGATAACATGGCTTTTATAATTTATTTTTTGAAATATAGGGCAACTTTAAGTGATCTAATCAATATAGCGAAGATCAAATTCAACGAGAACTTGATTTTTAATTCAGCAAATAAACAGAAAACAATTTGGTGCTTAGTTAACTCGGAAATTAATACAAAAACTAAATCTTCATAGACTGATTGCCTTACAAATAATGGCGACAAGATTATTGATAAGGTAGTCATATCTAATAAATAAATTTAATCACTTTTTTGTCACCGAAGCGTCTAAATTAACAAGCGCGATCAACTCGATCACCATTAGTTCGACTAAATCTCTATCCGCGCGAAATAATTCTACATTCGTTCTTTATCCTGTAAATTTAGAAGAACTAAAGCAAATCTTTCTGTCGATAAAAGTTACCAGTTTAGCGGGTCCGGATCAGATACCTAGTCTTATTCTTAAAGAATTCTATCCCTTTTTCGTAGATAAATTTATATTATGTTTAAATAAATGCTTCGATGAAGGAATATTCCATCCCACCTCAAGCATTCAACAAAATTTCCACTTCATAAGAAAAATAATAAAGACGAGATAAATAATTACCGTCCCATTTCCCTTTTGAACTCTTTCGATAAAATAATTGAAAAAATATTGCATACTAGATTAACGTCTTTTCTCAATAAATATAATATTTTGTTCAAGAATCAGCATGGTTTCCGAAAGAACCATTCTACTTCCCACTCAATTTATAATTTAGTTCATAACATCATTGACTCCTTCGAAGAAGCCACATATTGTACTGCAATATTTTGCGATCTGTCTAAAGCTTTTGATAGCATTTCTCATTAAAGACTTCTTGACAAATTAGAAAATTGTGGTATTCGCGGACGTCCGCTTAAACTATTTGAATCTTATCTGTCGAATCGAACACAAAGCTTTTACTTAAATAACGATCACGAGCAAATAATTTCGGATAAATTGACAAGTACAATTGCTTACTTTCAGTTTATTATAGCAACTTTTATTCTCACGTTTCATGCGGCATCCAATTCTGGGGTTTTTCATCCGAACTAATTAAAATATTTAAGCCTCAGAAAAGAGCTATTCGAATAATTTTTTCCTTGCCCAGTAAAGCCTCCTGCAGACCCATATTCAAAAAACACAATATTCTAACTGTCCCATGCATTTTTCTGCTGGTAACATTAACTTTCATCAAAAACAATTCGAAACTTTTTGATATGACTTCGTCCTCGTCAAACTACAACACTAGACACAAACTTATTAAGGCGCGCACATATAAATTAGCCAGCTCTTTCAATACGATCGACGGTCTAGGTATTCAGCTTATGAATAAACTTCCACTCAATATCCGAAACTTAGACAGCAAGAGATTTCATGCTTCCCTGATTAAACTTTTTAAAGAATTAGTATTTTATGACATTACTGAATTTTCTCAATTTGATTTCAATAACTATTTTCTTGCATAATCCTTATCCTTTATCTATGTAGTCTGATCATTTGATCGCCTGTACAACCATGTTTTTTTATTGTTATTTTATTAATTCATTCATTGTTCGGACGTTAAAGCGAACGCATCGTCAGCAGTAGAATTAAATTGTAAGTGTTACATAATCTCATAATATTATCTTGATAAAACGGAGTGCATTCAAATTATACGTGTATTGTTGACATTCTAAATGTGCGCATTCCCCTTGCGGGATATGCTCGGATTATAAACAAACTACGTCTATCAAAAGTGTTAAATTCAGTTTATATATATTGAATATAATAATATTAATATAGTGTGAAATATTAATCAGTGTTTTAGTGTATGTGTTCTTTATCAAATATGAATACGAACGACCCTTCGGAGTGTCCATCAACATCATCGTTGCCAATAATGGAAGTCAACAAGGTTTTGCAAGACAATACCCGTAATAATACCGAATTAGTTATTCAGCAAATGAGAGAATTCCATGAATATTTGGAACGAACCAAAAAAGTAAACAACGACAGCAATGCAATTATAAATACATCCGAAATGGACACAAGCGATATCATTCATCAAGACACCAGTGCCGATCAAGTCGGGGATGTACAACTTGCGTCATCCAATCAAGAACAGGGCTGGACAACAGTTATGCATAAAAAAGGCATCAATTTGATAATATCAATGATACCAATATAGCTAAATTAGTTAAAAAATCAACCAGGAATGCAAAAATGAATGAAAACGATACAAATAATTCCACAAGTTCCGTCTATTGGCTCAACCCAACCCCTACTAAAAATTCTTTTGAGATTTTAAGTAGGAAAGAAACTGCGAACATACAAAATACTACTAATGTAATAAGACCACCACCAATTTTTATCCATGAAGTTCGCGATATCAAGCCCCTTACTCAACTGCTTGATACTGAAGCCAAAAATTTACATAAAATTAAAATTATAAATGCGACACAAGTGAAATTAACTTTAGAAAATGCAGAAACTTATAACAAGATCTTAAAACTACTAAAAATCAGAAATACCCAAATGCATTCTTTCCAAAACCGAACTAAAAGGCCACTGAAAGTCGTTGTTAAAAACTTGCACCATAGCACAGATACGGAAATGTTAAAAACTGAAATTGAGAAACTAGGACATACGGTAATAAATATCTCAAATATAAAAAGTAGGTACACAAAATACCCGCTTAATATGTTTTCAATAGATTTAGAGCAGAAGCCAAACAATACAGACTTTTACAAAATTAATTTCCTCTACAATACCAGTGTTGAGATTGAGCCAAGACACTTTGCCCGTGAAATACTACAGTGTTCAAACTGTCAACGTCTAGGACATTCCAAAAACTATTGTTTTAGATTGCCTAGATGTGTAAAGTGTGCAGGAAATCATTTAACCAAAGATTGTTCCTGGGAAGATAAAATTAATAAAAATGTTAAATGTGTTTTATGCACAGACGGAAATCATCCAGCCAATTACAAAGGATGCAGAGTCTACCAAGAGCAACTTGAAAGGAAATTTCCAATTCTTCAAAGGCAAGAAAATAATTTAGTGCAACCAGGAAAGAGCTTCGCTTACGCAACTCGCCAAGATACGGATACAAATCAAACTTCAACGGATAACGCCAATGTAACGAACAACAATACCAACAACAACAACAATAACAACGACATTTCAGAACTAAAACAAATGATCAAAACATTAACAGAACAAATAAGTATAATCCTCAATCTATTAACAACCATCCTTTCAAAAAATAAGTAATGGCTACATCACGGAAAATTTGTTTATGCAACGCCAATGGCTTGTATCAACACATACAAGAACTTAAATATTTTCTATCACACAATTCAATCGATATGCTACTAATATCAGAAACTCATTTAAAAGAAAAATGTCATTTAAGAATACCTAACTTTACTATCTATAGCTCTGAACACCCAGATGGAACAGCACACGGTGGATCGGCAATAATAATAAGATCTAATATTCGTCATTATGAGCTAGAACCAATCTGTGAAAATTATTTGCAAGCAACATGTGTTAGCATTGACTTATCATTGTGCGCGGTCACTTTTCAGCTCTCTACTGTCCTCCGAAGCATATTATTTCAAAAAATCAATTTTCAGACTTTTTCAGTAAATTGGGTAATAAATTTATAGCAGGAGGTGATTACAATGCCAAACACACTTCTTGGGGCTCGAGGTTAATTACGCCACGTGGTCGTGAACTTCTTAAATCAATCGACTCAAATAACTATAATTCTATTTCAACTGGGGAACCGACATATTGGCCAAGTGACTTGAGTAAATTACCAGACCTTTTAGACTTTTTGTAGTTAAAAATATTAATGAAGATTTACTGAGAATTGAATCTTGTCTGGATTTAACTTCTGATCACTCCCCAGTAATATTGAATTATTCAACAGTTTTAAGGTCTGGCTTAAGTGATCACCATCTAACAAATTATTTGACAAACTGGATTGCTTTTAGAAATATAATTGAAAGCAAAGTGAACTGTAACATTCCCCTCAAACATGAACATGATATCAACAATGCAATAAACAATCTAACCAGTATATTTCAAGATGCGGCTAAAAATTCCACTCCCAAGTTCGCAGGCAATCGAAAATCATTGTGTCCTATAAATATTAAACAAAACATTGCAATTAAAAGAAAATTGCGTAAAGTTTGGCAATTAACCCGCTCACCGGAAGATAAAAAAAGGTATAATAAAGCTTGCAAAGACCTAAAGGCACTAATTTTTCAGCACAAAAATGAATCATTCGATAATTACTTGAACAATCTTACTCCAAATCAGGATACCAACTACTCATTATGGAAGGCTACTAGAAAAATCAAAAATCCAATAAGACAAATTCCACCTATAAGGAAATCAGATCAATCCTGGGCTAGAAACCCAATAGAGAAATCACAAATCTTTGCGGATCATCTATTTAATTCTTTTCATCCAGCTCCTCAAAATTGTACAGACAATGCTGAATATTTTATCCACCAGTATCTACAGAATGAACCTCGATACGAAGATTCAATTATAAAAATTTCATTATCAGAAGTAAAACATCAAATCAACAAAGCCAAAACTGGTAAATCTCCTGGCCATGACAAAGTATCAATGAAAATGCTAAAAGAATCGCCCGCCATTATATTCAGATTCATTACCATCATCTTTAATGCAATACTGAGGATTCGCAAGTTTCCTACAGCATGGAAAATTGCAAAAATCGTACTAATACTGAAGCCTGGAAAAGACCAACACCTAGCACCATCATATCGACCTATCAGTTTATTGCCGATTATATCAAATTTTTTCGAAAAATTGCTTCTGAGTCGAATAAATCATCATATAATTTCCAATGATATAATTCCAAATTATCAATTTGGTTTTCGGGCAAACCATTCGACCTTACAGCAAGTCCATCGAGTTGTTAACATCATCAACGCTGCCTTACACTGTAAGGAGTACTGTTCTGCAGTATTTCTTGACGTGTCTCAGGCGTTTGACAAAGTCTGGCACAAAGGTCTCTTGTATAAAATTAAAATAAATTTACCTTATTCAACTTACTCACTACTACAATCATATCTTTGCGAACGAAAGTTTTATGTTGATATAAGTGGCACGCAGTCAGAATTAAGAGAAGTGAACGCGGGAGTCCCACAAGGAAGTGTCCTAGGCCCTATGCTGTTTTTACTATACACTGCTGATTTTCCTCAATTTACCAATACTAATCTGGCTTTATTCGCGGACGACACATGCATTATAACCCGAAATCAAAATCCTGTTACGGTTTCAACACAGCTGCAGTCACACCTTGATATAATTGAAAAATGGTTTACTTTATGGAGATTCACAATTAATAATTCAAAATCTTTTCCGAACGTAATTCACATTACGTTTACTCTTAGGAAAGATACATGCCCACCTGTCGCAATTTATAACGAACAAATTCCAAGCCAAGATCACGTAAGGTATTTGGGTATGTATCTGGACAAGAAATTGAACTGGAAAATCCACATTCAAAAAAAGCGTGAACATCTAGAACACCTTCGAAGGTCGATGTATTGGCTCCTCAGTAGTAGATCAAAACTGTCGATGTACAATAAAATTTTATTATACAAAATTATTCTGAAACCAGTTTGGATGTATGGCATCCATCTATGGGGTGCTGCTAAAGTCAGTAACTTGCAAATAATGCAACGTTTTCAAAATAAAATACTTAGACAAGCAATATCCGCGCCAAGGTATGTACCGACGTGGCTAATTCACCAAGACACGGATACACTGACAATCAGTGAAGAAATTAGAAAGAGTGCCCATAATTTCAAGACCAAAGCTGACCACCATCCAAACGAACTGATTGCAAGTCTCTACAATACCACACACAATATAAGATTAAAAAGAACACAATTAATAAATCTAACATATTAACCAGTAATAAGTTGTTCTACAATATTATTTAAAATAGGTGTGTGTTTTGTTTTGTTTTTTACTTTGTTTATAATTGTATGTTTATTTGAGTTTCTTTTTCTTTATTATACCAAAATTATAATATAATTTAGTACACTAATAAAAGGTGAACCACTGGGTTTTCCTTTTATAATTTAATGTTATTTGTCAAAATAATTACTCAATGTCTTTTTATTTAGACAGATTGTAATTTATAAGAAAATAAAAAAAAAAAAAAATTATTAATTTAAAATTTTTACGGTTTTAAATGAGCATAACTTTCAACCTTGTGCAAGAATTCTGAGCTTGACTGGTGGTCAAATAGACTTTAATATGATGAACTTGATGATGAACATTGTATTTCATGTTCGAATGCTTTTTTTCGAGCTCTTTTTTCAGAAGAAGCGAAATTTGTGCAGCTATTATGATTATTATAAAATTACTATCCGTTTAATATTAATTATAAATACGCTTGACAAGAGCCTGAAAATAATACTATTATTATTGATTACGGCCTGCTTATCTTATATATAAAATTCTTTGAAATGTAAGTTTCAATTCCTTCTAAATATAATTCGGATTTTCATGAATCTTCCTGAAGTTTGTTCGGAAAATTTTTAGAATGTTTTGATTCATAGAAATATAGTTAAATTGTAGAAATAAATAGAAAAAATACGAAAAACCGCTATCATTGTTTGCCCTTGAGAATATTTGAAGCTTAGTTTGACATTAAAAACAATTGAGGACTGTCATTTGCCAACCATTTCTTTCACTTATAGGTAAGGCAATATTAGAATATAATAAATTCATAATTATGAATAAGGAAAATGTAATGTCTACATTATTAATGCCGAAAAGCAGCTGAGATGTGCCAAAAATTAAATTATATATAGATGCAAATAATATAACATGCATTGGACAAGTGATGCAGTTGCGCATGCGTCTGACGTGCGCGTGTTTGCTTTTGCTTGCAATAATTTTGTTTGCGCACTTTGCGAACAGATTCCCCGTACGAATTCGCGGCAAAGGAGCGAGCCATAAGTGATTGCGCTCAAACATATTCAATTTGCAGTCGTTTTGCCTTACTATACTAAGTCACAATACAAAAAAATTATTTTTTAAAAGTTTCATTGTGTCAAAAATTCATATGTTTTGTCATTGGTACGGAATATTTACTATGGAGCGCTTTGGGTCTGAAATTTTTACTATTTCCATTCGTTTGGAATTTTGAACTAGGTTCATCTTACTCTTCAGAAATGAAAACAATTTAGACTCCTTTACCACTTCTCGGGTGGATGACATTCTTTTCAGGGTGTGTAATTTTACTTTTTTCAAAATAACGTTGGGTATCGATAAAAGAACTAATTATACGAGAAAATATTTAATAATGTTTTTCAAAAAAGGAAATACTTTTCAAGTTATGGCTACTGAATATTTGTTCTTTTTTGGTTTTCATCATTTGTTGCTTAACCCTTCAAAAATATACATTTTAACGAAAATCATGTAATGAACAGAATTATATCAATTAAAATCTTAATAAATCGTTATTTTATAGTGTTTTAAATGAACATTATTAGGCTAGATATGAAAATGGGTTTATAGTGCTCAAAATAAGCTTTAAAATGAGTATTTTCTGCGTGTAAAATGAGTGAGCTATCATGCAGATAAAGGACGCATGCAATGTTTTTTTTTTCATTTAAATCAATACTTTGAGTGCCATATCCACCAAAATTAAAAAATAATCGTATTCAATCTAGAATTAACTTGGTTTAAGAGATCTTGATGGATTCTAGAAAATACCACAACTTTAGTACAAATGATTCTAAAAAAACTCATGATTTCATGAAAAAAAAACATTTAAAAAAAAAACAACCAATTTCTCATCATATACCTCTGAAAGAATACGTATAAAAGTATATATATAAGAAAATTCGAGTTATTTTTCTGACTAATTATTATTGTTTATTATTTTTTCGTTACAACAAATATTGATAGATGTATGATTAATAAGGAGCTGTCCAACCAGAGGTCTTTCGAGCCCTTTAACCCTTCGCCGTTTTACAATAAGAGAAGTTACGGTAAAATTAATGATAGAGAAAGTTGTAGCTCATTTAATCACCTTTAAAATAGTGTATTACAAGTTCTGATAAAATCAGAATTAAAAGAGTAATAATCCAATTAATGCTGTGGATGGTGACGGAGTGCAATTGTTAAAAAACATTGAAATTAAGATAAAGATTAGCCTATTTCCAAAATATCAAGTAAATTGGAGCACAGTAAAAAAATTTACAGAGCAATAATTTTGTTGATCGTAAGTTGAATAGAGCACATGGAACAGGATTGACAAATTAATTCACTTCAAATATAAACTTAAGCAATAATGTATATTGATTTATTAGAGAAAAAAATGCAATTTAGATATTAAAATTACTTAAAGCCAGTTAAAATATGGTACAAAATTATAAAAATTATAGGCAACATTATTGAAGCAATTATTTTGGGTGAAAAATAAAAGGTGATATTGCACCTTTGCCGCGAATGCTATATATTAATTCTTTCTGAATTTGTTGTACTTTTAAAAGATTTAATTTCAAAATGAGTATCTTATGCTATGACCATAATCAAAAAGGCAGACGATCATTTTTAGTGTGATAAATTTGGAAAATCATGTTTTAGTCGTGAATAAACAAAAAAATCATTCATTATACATCCACATCTACAGGTATGGCTAAAAATACTATATAAACCCTTAAAGCAATAAAATAAATTGAGCTATTGGAAATAAATTTGTTCTATAAATCTGCAGTGTATAATTTTTAATATACAATTTATTGAACATTTTTAATATTTGTTAATAAATAATTAAAGTGTTAACTGTGGAAATTGAGAACAATCATTTATATTGAAACAGTTCTACATTCAACATCACTTATATTGGTGTAAATAGTAATTCAAAAAACAGTAATTATTATTTTTAACTAAGCATATAAATATTAGTATAAAATATTGAAAAATTGTAGACGTAGGTACAGAACAAA
>NW_020537646.1:47758537-47780883 GCF_003426905.1 Ctenocephalides felis
AGTTAAACAAAATAGTAAGCGATATGATTACTTACTATAATGGCTCATTTCTCCTATGTGAAATAACATGAGCAAAACATTAAGAAAACAAAGAATTAAGATTGATTCAGACAAATGCATCGCCCGAGGATTTAGTTTATAATACACGGCATTTTATGCACAATATTGATTTCGATAATGATCTTGGCTGAAGATCATTAGATTTTTTTTTTGTCTATTTGTTCAAAAGTTACGCATGACAATGAAAAGGAATATTTGATTTATATTGATCATTGTGATGGTAATGATTTGATGGCTTTATTATGCCAAACTATTTGAAATATGTCTTTCGTTAGTAATCTTGCCAAGCATCCAATCCAGTCAGAGATTCATGTCTTTATCTTTGATTGTGAACTACAAGTAGTTTTCGACACTACAAGTAGTTTCGACCAAAAAGAAAAAAACATCCTGGATTAATGATATTAGCCAGACATCAAATTTGAGGTGGTGCATTATGAATTGATCTCATATTTCAACAGATTTTATTTAATTTGGATCTCTATTTGGCTACTAGATTATTTTGGTCTATTTGGCTACTAGATTATTTTCTTTAGTAGATCAATACCATATGTTAAAATGATTGCTGCATAAAGAATTTTGACACATTCAATAATTGAGATATGGAAAAGGAAAAGGTGATATCACAATAAATAGTATTAAATGAATTGAATTAAATTAATCACAATAAATAGCTTTGAATTGAAAGGCTTTTGGCTATCACCATATTTTTTAATCACCACAAAGTCTTTTTTAAGAAGTTTTAATTTGTACGGATTTCTTAACCATGGATCAGATCAAATGATATATTTATGACAAAACGAAGATATTTCTTAAGTACATAATTATTGAATGTCGTGAAGATTGATTTGTCCAATTCAATTGTGATTGTAAAATCTTTGGACCTTCGCACGACTTAACTGATCTCTGGTAAAAGTTCTTCCAATCTTTACCAAATCATTAATGTGTATAAAGATATATTTATATATATTACCAAATTTGTTGAATTGATATATGAAGAAGTTTGAAACTTGTCATGCAGCCTGGATATTATATAAAGAAAAACTGATAAAGAATAAATCGATTCGCACTCGAAATCGATATTATGAATGTGTTGTTGATAGATGCAAATATCAAGAAATTCTGAAGACTAATTAATTTTTAATGCAATAAATTATATTTAACTAATTTGAAATATTCAATGATCAACACATGTAACTCGTAGGATAAACTATAAGATATAATAATATTTTCTTTGTTTTTCATTAATACCTACAATTGGAAAACTATAAACAGTCGTATATATTTTTACAATACATACATATGTTTCAATGTGGTAACTTTAAAATGAATGTAAAATTATAAAAATCAATTCAATAATATTATAATTATGGTTACCAATAGCACATACTATCGCTATAGTGATAAAAGTAAAACATGTATCTTATAATTTTACTTTCACATTTTTCTATTTGCTACTATATTAAATCTACATAGCTATTTAAAAAGATTTATTTTTGACCATACAAGATACTGCACAATTTGTAATTAGTTAAGTTTTTATTTCTACATTAAAAACGAAAATACTTAATCTATAATGATTTTGGTTTAGATATACGTTTCAATGTGTGTAGCTCAAATTTTAGATTTATATTTTATCTAAGTATGCTTTTTATGTCGTTGCTTGTGCCGTGTAAACTCTAGTCAAATATTTTATTTCTTAAATCTATACAATTTATTCATTTTAAAAAAAAAGGAATGTCTTCCACATGTGCGCGCACCACTTTTCTTTCGATTTCATGTGACTTGGCTTTTGGCTTCAATGTCTTTACGAGCTATTTCACGTTTTTATAAACTAATTACAAAATAACTTTAGTTGAGTAGTATCAACAGCTGATTAATATTTTCAGGTTTTACAAAAAAATATTGTCTGTATTTATTAAAATATATCTGAATATTTCATAGAATAGCATACGTTCAAGTCTTGGTTTAACTCATCTTCAGTGCTCCATTTAAAACAATTGCAAGGTATAAATAATACATTTTTTAAAAAATTATGATAATCAATGTTAAAAGTAATATGGTAAATAACTGGAAAAGATTTATAACATGAAGTAAATATATTGGAGTAATTTAGCATACAAATAATCAAAACAAATCACAAAAATGGGAAACACTAATGATACACAATTCAAGACTTGTTACGGTACTTGGAATCAGACCGTGGTACATTGGAATTACACAGTATGTGCAACGCAAACCAAATAGAATTGCGCACATGCCCACTGCAAGCATGATAATCGAACTATACGACCTGAAAATGATAAAATATTTATTTGTATTGTCGCCCGAGAACGATCTTATTAACCCTTTAACCGGGAAATTAATCTAGCTTGGACAGTGCAGATAGAGATTATTTAAATTTTTTATTCATTTTCTTAGAATATAAAACAAATTGACAAGAAATGAAATAGAATTTATTCAAAGAAATTAAATAAATAATAAAATTAGTAGTTCTGAAGAGAGTGGTGTTTTTCGAAGTAATCCGGTACATGTAAAGCTACAGGACAAGACTTACATTATCAAGTTGTTTTGCTTCTTTTCCCACCCTTAGAGCATACTTTGCATATTCTCGATGGTTTTGCTTTATTTGTTGTTGGCGGAATATGTTAAGGGAAATGTAGATGATTTTCTAATAGTAAATGCAAGCGCATACAACATTCTTGCATTCGTGTATAGCTCGTTTTTGCCCGAGATGGCACTTGTACATCGTTACGTTATTCTCCCGGCAAGGATTTAGGGAAACACCAAAATGCTGATCGGGATGAGCTCAGAGCAACTCAATTTCACTGTCACAGTAGCTACATGCCTTTTACAAATATTCATATACAAAACATGCATGAAAATCGAAGAAAAATGGTTAAAAACGGTTAAAAATACGTATTATCGTAGCCTTTCGTTTCACTCGATCATTATTTATTATTGATATGAATATATTTTCCAGTTATGTGCCTATCATCGAACTTACACCAGAACCTTACACAAGTAAAGAAGGTATCGCAAAATATTTTTTTCAAATCGTGAATTAAACAAGTAAAGGTTATGGGCGCATTGCCATACAGAATCGGCCCCACCCTGGTATTTAAAAAATTTTTACGCCATTTTATAGGTCTATTTGATAAAAACCGATATACCAATTTTCAACTTTGTACCTTATGGCCGAGATATCATTTAAAATATGCCAAAGTGGCCTCTTTTTTCAAACTTACTTTTTGGTAACCATAAAATATATCGAAAACATTTTTACGTGATTCTACTCACATTGACTCAGACTCAGACCACATTATGTAGAACAATCGATGCCAAAAAATCGTTTATTATTACCTGAAAAAGACAAAATAATTTTTCAATTGATGGTTTCCGGTAGTGCGCTTAGTTGGACCACTTTCTAATTAGCGTTATTCGAAAGCCTATTGTTTTTTCTTTGAGTGTTGCAAATATTGTTCAAATCAATTTTAATCGCTAATAGTCCTGCAATTGCATGCAGTTCGTTCGGACGCAAAGCAGTGCGCGATGCTAGACATTGATACGGAACCCATAGAAATGTAAATTGAATTTGTTCTTATTATTAAAATCTCTAGAAAATATCAGATAATTTGACGTGGATATATCTAATGATCATTTTGGACCGCCAAATATGTCATTTTTTTACTTTTTCTTATTGATTCTCCGTAATCGCTAGACCTCTAGACCTGTCATCCCAAAAACAGTTCTTTGTTTAGTCAATACAAATAAAATGTTTTTCAATTACTTAAAACGGACGCTTCGTTCTGTTCTCTCAAGAACTAAATTACAATTTTTGGCTTTTTTGCCCCGTATCTTTGGAACGGCTGGGCCCGTTTTGCCAAAAACTAATTAGCACGTTTTATCAGTACGAATCGAATGTTTTGTCCAAATAGGTTGATGCGTGTTCCTACAATCATCGACAAAAGTTTGTATCTAAACACACACACACATCCATTTTTTCTAAGATATGCCAAAATTCAGTAACCTCTGAAACGTAAAGATATATAAAATATTTCACTTTCGACATTTTTGCGATTACTATATATAACTTACCCTACGGAAGTTAAAAAATTATTAAGTTATTTAATCAATATTAATTAATACACAGAGTAATTTTTTTCAGACATATTTATATGCACTCGTATTTATATAATGCCCTAAGGCTTTGCAGACCTAGCAGACCCCGCCTTCCGACAGCCCTGATTTTCAAAAGAAAAATTGATGATTTAAAAAAAAAATTGATAAATCACTTCAAAGTAATCATATAAACTTTTCAAAAGAAATGACATTTATAAGCTGATATACAAAATAGGAAAAATCGCTGAACAAAATCGTAAAGATGCTTATACGAATTCAACGAATTTTAATGAATACAATAAAATAAAATTATTAACCTGTTCTTAAATTAGAATTCAAACCTGTCTTATTTAATTTTGGCCAAATATATTGCTTATAAACGCTTAATAGTATTAATCCAATTTTTGACGCATGGTCAAATCAAGGAATTTAATACTTGCTCCGCATCAAACCAAAATTATGTTCAGATTTATTTGTTATAGCACATCGGAGTTAATTACCCGTTTATGGGGTTACTGACACGCCGTTTTAACGCTATCAAACCACCAGTCGATGAACAAGTGCCATAGGTAGTTGCCGAAACATCTACCCTGGTAAAATATGAATTTTGAAGTCCAATGGCTACACGATTTGAGAAAACTTTTGCCGCTAATGATACTTTAATGACTTTTAAAGATTTTTGGTAAATATGTCAAGTGATTAAAGTGGGAAAACATCGATATATGCTTAACTTAGTCATACTCATTAAAATTCAGAATATCACTCCGAGCTTCGTGTTGTAGACCTTTTGTGCTGGTAAATTTGACATTGCATTTTGCAAAGTTATTCCTCATACACTTCAATATATGAGGACGATCAAATACCGAAACTGTTGGATGGCCATTTGTTTCAAATTGAAATCTGTGATCATCATTTTTTCTACGATGATGTTTATTTGTTTCATTTATAAGCATGCTAACAGCTTTGCGATCTACACGGTATTGATCGCAAGCTGTTGCCACAGTGTTTAAACCAATACTAAGTATATTTTCTACTTCTTCAATGCAACTAGTGTTAGAACAAAATATCGAGTACTGAGTAAATATCGATACTTTGCGGTCGATAGTGAGTACTTTTGGTATCGATTTTTTAGCTCGATCTATTTGCCAATATCGATCTTTTTTGTCGATAGTACTCAAAAAGAATCGACAGCGTAATCTATGAACACCACTATGAAAACCACTCATTTTGCGAAATACAATGCAATAGTCTCTATAGGTGGTCATAACTGTTCAAAGAAATGTCAAAAAATGATCCCGAAGGGTGTCATTAGTCTCAGAATTTATTGCTCAAAAACCCAAAATGAATATGACCACACTAATAAATAAAGATGTTTATTTATTACCCTTATGTAAAATGAAACGACTTTTTAAAATACCAAAATGTTTTATAAAAACATATTCAACAATCGAAGTATGATTATTTCAAATAATAATATTCATCAATTTCAATATATTAGTATTTTGCGTAAAAAAGAATCAAAATATAATTATTTCAAATAATATTATTCATGAATTTCTATATATTAGTATTTTGCGTAAAAAAGAAACGAAATATAATTATTTCAAATAATAATATTCATCAATTTCTATATATTAGTATTTTGCGTAAAAAAGAATCGAAATATAATTATTTCAAATAATAATATTCATCAATTTCAATATATTAGTATTTTGCGTAAAAAAGAATCCAAATATAATTATTTTAAATAATAATATTCACCAATTTCTATGTATTAGTATTTTGCGTAAAAAAGAAACGAAATATAATTATTTCAAATAAAAATACTCATTCATTTTAGTATATTAGTATTTTGCGTAAAAAAGAATCGAAATATAATTTTTTCAGTAATACTCATCGATTTCAATGCGTTATTATTTTTCTTTCTAAAAGTATGTGAATTGTAAGTTAGAGTAAAGTACTTGTAAATTAAAAATTAAATAAACAATTTAAAAAAGAACAGAAGAGCAATATTTTCTTTGTGGTACGTGAATCTTAAAATTCTCGTCTTCAGTTTGTGCACATTACGAACATATTTTAAGAATCGGATTTCAACTGACCCTTTCTGAATGAATGACAACAAAACTAAAGAATACTTTCTTTAGTATGGTGGGCAAAAAACTTTTAAAAAATAATAAATTAATTTGGTTCTTGTGGCAATTGTTTGCACTGAAAAATATTTGAAAATATTTTCGAGACAAATCATTCTTAGTTCATCAGTCAAGTAGTTAACTTAATGTGTTTGCCGTTTAGAGAATTTTCATAGTTTAGTCGTTTTTTACAGTTGTTATTGCAAGTTGTTGAATTATTTTTAACAATTTAAAATAACTTCATTTAAATCTTTCAATTTTTTATTTGTGTCTAAATAAAAATAAATAAAAATGAGTAGTAGTGCTATGTGGAAGTTTTTTGAAAAGAAGAACAAGAATGAAGCAAAGTGCAAGTTGTGTATTAAAACATTGAAAACATGTGGTAATACTACAAACTTAATGAAACACTTAAGAAGTCGCCATCCAAATGTTTCATATAAGAATAGCGAACCCTCTCCTAGTACTTCAACAATGACCGATTTTTGCAGGTAATTATTTTATATTCAAGTTTATTTGTATCAGAAACGCAGTATTTATTTTGGATTTTAAAAAATAATCGTAGAGGCTATATTTTAAGTTTATTTTATTAAAAAAGTTAGTTTGGATGTGATAAGTTAACAACTATAAATTCTTTTTCATGAAAAAAATTTTTATTGCTAATGTAAAAATATTGTTTTAGAAATGAAGTACCGGCAAAAAGGCAGAAATACGTCGATGTGCCGGAGGAAAACCTGGTTAATCCAATTTTGCGTGCTTTTGAAGCGCGCACTTCGGTTCAACACGGTGGCGATAAACATAATATTATAACGAATGCAATCCTGCATTACATTTGTGTAGACCACAAATCCTTTCATACGGTAAATGGAAAAGGATTTATTAAATTAATTAAAACGATGGAAAACAATTACAAAATACCTTCTGATACACATTTTAAAAAACTTATGAATGATAAATACCATTCGTTAAAAAATTCATTAGTCATCGACCTTAAGGATAAACCTTTTTATAGTTTAACGTGCGACATATGGACCGACACTTTAAATATGACGAGTTACCTTGGAATAACTATTCATTATTTAAATAATAAATTTTTAGCGTCGTCTAATTTAGAAACAATAAATTTATCAGAGAGGCATACGGCAGAATATATACAGGATAAACTAAAATATGTAATACAGGAATGGGGCCTGGACATAAATAAAATAACAGGTATTATCACCGATCACGGCAGTAATATGATATGTGCTGTGCGTAATTTTTTTAATGAATATGGATTAACTGAAAAGCACCAAACTTGTTTCGCTCATACCATTAATTTAATTGCAGATAAGGCACTTGCTGATCCTGAAGTCATAAATTTTGTTAAAAAAGTAAGAAACTTAGTTAAGTATTTTAAAAAAAGTGTGGTAGCGTCAGATAAGCTGAAAAAGGCTCAATGTGAAAGTTCACATGAGCCTTTAAAGCTCATTTTAGATGTGAAAACAAGGTGGAATTCGTGTTACTATATGCTAGAAAGATTTTTAAAATTAGCTCCATATGTCGCACAAATTACAATTAGTGATGCGAATGCTCCCGTCATTGTATCAGCGGCTGAAGTTGAAACAATTAGAGAATTATCTAATCTACTGCAGCCGCTGGAGTATATAACTAGAGAATTATCCGGTGAATACTATATTACGGTGTCGAAGGTTATACCTCTAGTTAATTGCCTTCTTGCACAACTGCGCGCGATGCAACCAAAATCGCGCCTTTGTGTCAAATTAAAACAAGCTTTAATTGACACTGCAAGCAGGCGGTTTTTGAATTTGGAAGAAAATTTACCAATGGCTATAGCCACACTGTTAGATCCTCGCTTTAAGAATTTACATTTTAAAAACGCCAATGCTGCCTCAAATGCAATGAATGCGCTGCGAAATCAAATTTGTTTGGACAACTCTACAACAAGTTTAGATATTGATGTCACGCCAGACAGTTTCGACTTTTGGCAGTTTCACAAAAAAATAGCATCAGAGAAAAAAAAAGGAAATAAAAGGCGTGATGAAATAGATTTATATCTAAATAATCCAGTCACGCCTTTAACAAGCAACCCAATAGAATCTTGGGAAGACATGAAGGAAATTTTCCCCGATTTGTATAATAAATTTAGAGAATACGCTACCATTATTGCTACGTCTGTACCAGCCGAAAGATTATTTTCCGAAGCTGGTACTATAATGACAGAAAGGCGAAACCGATTAAAACCAGAAAATTTAAATATGCTGTTATTTTTAGCAGGACGACCGGAAGAAGAATGGTTTCAGTAAATGCTATTTTCATTATATGAATAAATATATAATAAATATATAGAAATTATATAAAAGTGTTATTAATCATTTTTTTTTCGTTTTATATGTTCAATAATTATTTAATTTGTATTTTTTAATTATTTTGTAAATATATTATATTCATTGTAAACATTTATTATGATTATTTTTATTAATATGTTAATTATAATAATAATAATTATGAAATAAACAAGTACTTTTATTTATACTATGCATATATACCTATATACCTATATATATATATATATATATATATATATATATATACTAGCATACCCAGCCTTGCGTTGCAACGGCCCTTATTAAAATTCATCTGATTGAAATTTGAATCCGTTTGACAACCAAATTTCAAACCTTTTGTTATAAAAAATTCATGTCAATTCAAAAATAAATAAAATCCGGATTGAAGTTTGAATATGATGGACCAATACTATTGATTAAAGTTTTTTTTAAACTTAAATAATAAATAAACTGAATTAATTAAACATTTGAATAAATGAGTACATTACAAAATGTATAATGAATAACCAAGCGATTTTTATAAATTTGTTATATCTTATTTGGTATTACGTCCTATTTACCTTTAGCTAACATTTTAACATGTTCTGCGATGCTTTATTTAGGAATGGTTTCACATACTATTGGAAACTTGCTATAAGCCTTTAATATTTTCTTTGAAAATTTTCCATAAATTTATGATTAGACACTCATCGATTTCAATGCATTTTTCTAAATTTGTTATTACTTACGAAACACTTATAATATAAATTTCCGACTATAAATTCACATTCATACTATCCCTGAAACTAACATGGATCAAGTTCTGAGAAATTCGAGTCCAAATCTGTTAAATGTTTGATTTATGGCACTTCGAAATTTAATATGATATGATATAATATTCAGTTTTCAATCATGATATATATTAATTTTGTGATGTTTACCTGAATGAACAACTTAAGCAAATTAAATCTTAATCATAAATCAATTTATTCATAAATTTCCCGGAATATTAACAAACGTCATTTTCGGCATTTGTTTTGAATTCGTAACCGCCCAAATTTATTTAAATTTGATAAATTTTATTATTCTGTATCTTAAATGTGATTTGTAGTATTGCCTATAATATAAGTTGAAATAATTAATGTATTTGTTCCTATTTGAATTCGTTAAAAACATTAATTCTTTTGACCTGTCAAAATTTTGTTTATGATTAAAGTTAAATTTAATATGTCGCTTTTTCATTCTGATCTATTATGTTTTGAGGACGTGTTAGTATCGGAACTAATATGTTAAGCAAATCACTTAAATATAAATTATAAATTTATTCATCTAATACTTTCCATAGATATTGATAAATGACATTTAACTTTTTTTTAGTTTACAACTATCAAAATTTATTTAAATCTATAAACATTATATATTTCTATTATTTTGAATATAGCATTTTGCCTAATTTGGATATAGCTGTTGGATATATTATAATATATCTGTTCTTTTTCAATTAGTAAAAATAATATATTTTTAGAATTGTCATTTTTTTTTCAAAAATCATAAATCGTTTTTTCTCGAAGTTTCCATAAATATTGACATTTGTCATTTTAGTGTTTTGTCTTTTTTTAGTAAATTTCTGTCAAAATTTATGGAAATTTATAAAAAATATAAAACTAAATAAATATATCCTTCTTGGTCGAAATTTAATATAATATATTTTTCAATAATGTTTTGTATCTACAATATTGCCTATAACAAACCTTGGAATAATTAATGTATTTGTTTATTATTGAAGTTGTTAAAAATTCAATTTTTCTTAACTGTCAAAATTTTGTTTATTATTAATGTTAAATTTAATATGTCGCTTTTTTGTGATCTATAATGTTTTGGGGAAGTTTTGGTATCCGAACTAATTTCGTAAGCAAATCAAATAAATATATGATATACTATTTATCTAATAATTTTTATAAAAATTGACAAATGTCATTTCATATTTTTTTATGTCAACTTTTATTTAAAATTATAAACATTGATTTTTAATTAGATTTAAAACTATAAACAGTGATTTTGAATATAGCATTGCATCTAATTTGGATATAAATGTTGGATATATCTATAATATGTATGTTTTTGAATTATATTTTTTGAACTGTCAAATTTTTTTTCCAAAAACGTTAATCTTTTTTTCTCGAATTTTCCATAAATTTTGACATTTGTCATTTTAGTGTTTTGTTTTTTTTTAGTCATTTTCTGTCAAAATTTTTTGAAATTTATAAAAATTATGTATTTATATTTTAAATTTACTTTTCAAAATTTCCTATAACCTAAGTTGGATATATATACACACAATGAGCCAATAAAATTTAAAATCGGTCCAGTAGTTTGGGCGTCCATCGCGAACCAACATCGTGACACGAGATTTATATATATATATATATATATATATATATATATATATATATATATATATATATATTCTATTCTATACTCTTTCAGGAAAAATAATGTATTATAATTGTTGGTTCTTTTTTACGCAAAATACTAATATATAGAAATTCATGAATATTATTATTTGAAATAATTATACATATTTCGATTCTTTTTTACGCAAAATACTAATATACTAAAATGAATGAGTATTTTTATTTGAAATAATTATATTTCGACTCTTTTTTAACGCAAAATACTCATGTTTTGAAATTTTTGAATTTCAACATGCAAACATATGGGATTGAGTTTCTCGGAACCATTTAAACTTTAAATACCATCGCTCCGAAGGGATGTTTCTCTACAAGTGTCGAAGATAATATATCTTGACCGTCATTAAACTGAATGTTTATTGCTTTCCAAAGAGTCATATTGCAGTTTTATGTAAACATGTAACGGTTTTTGAAAGTTGCATGCTCGCTAAAATTATTCATATAAAAATATTCAACAATTATAAAATATTATTTCACTTAAAAATATTAAAAATATTATTGTGCTTAAGTATTGGTTTTTGAATTTAGTATCAGACTATTATATTGTTTTAATCAAAAATACTCAACTATTATAACTTGTCTTTTTTTTGAAAAATTATAGAATTTGAAATTAGTATTGAAAAATTACTGTTAAAATTTTACAATATTGAAAATGATTCTGATTTAACACATCAGATACGAGCAATAGAATTCATTCTAATATTGTGATATGATATTTAATGAGATTTAGATCTTTCTTGCACTTATGTTTGATTTTTATGAAAAGTACTCAAAATTCGACCTTCAAGCCCTTAATCATAAACACCAGTGCATGATCGGCAGATGCTTCAATTCTACCATTAGCAAGCTCTTCGAAAACTACACCATAATCTTGAAATTATTGAAATTTTATCAAACATCATTATGCAATATTTATCTTTATCATCACTTAGTTATTAAAGGCGAAACAAGAAGTTATTGAAGGCAAAATAAATATGTCTCCAGAATCTATATGTTTTTGGACTTTTTTAGGAGGACTTTTGGATTTTTTTCTGCGGATTATGTTGTCGTAAATCTGGCAGAATCAAAAATTCATCCAATTCTTTAAAATAATAGCAGACGTATTCAAAATTAGAAATTAATTAATAATTTTTAATTTAATTTATAAATACCTGTGTCTATTTAAAGCCTATACTAGATGACCCGACAGACGTTGCCCTGTACCCATCTACATTTTTTCAACATCCTGTACTAATATTTACCGTTCAATTAAAATTAATAATTATTGTTTTTCGAATTACTATTACCACCAATATATGAGTGTATGTAACACTGCTTCAAATAAAATGATGATTCTCAATTCCCACGGTTAACACTTTAATTATCCCTTTAAAAAATAATAAAAAATGTTCAATAAAATTGTATATTAAAAATTATACATTGCAATTTATAGAACAAATTTATTTCCAATAGCTCGATTTATTTTAGTGCCAAGGTTTATCCAATATTTTTAGTCATACCTGTAGATGTGGATGTACAAATGAACGATTTTTTGTTTATTGGCGACACAAAAAATCATCGTCTGCTTTTGTGATGTATTTATAGTCATAGCATAAGATACACGTGTTGAAAATGGAAGTCTTTTAAAAGGTATAACAAATTCAGAAAGAATTAATTTATAGCATACGCGGTAAAGGTACAATATCACCTTGGATTTTTCTACCAAAATAATTGCTTCAATAATGTTGCCTATAATTTTTATAATTTCGAACCATATTTTAACTGGCTTTTAGTAATTTTAATATCAAAATTACATTTTTCTCACTAAAAATTCAATATACATTGTTTTTAAGAACATATTTGCAGTGAATTAATCTTTCAAATCTTGTTCACATGTTCTCTATTCAACCTACGATCAACAAATTATTGCAGTAAATGGAGAGGAAAAAAAGCATGTGCCCTATGATTTTTTTACCGTGCCCAATTTGCTTGATATTTTGATAATATGTTAATCTTAATCTTAAGTTTAGAAGTGAAAACAATTTGCACTCCGTCACCACCCCCCCCCCATTAATTGGATTATAACTATTTTAATTCTGATTTTATCATAACTTGTAATATACTATTTTAAAGGTAATTAAATGAGCTACAACTTTCTCTATCATAAATTTTACCGTAACTTGTTTTATTTTGAAACGGCGAAGGGTCAAAGGGCTCGAAAGACACTTTGGTTGGGCATCCGTGCACTTTTTTTGGGTAACAGAAAAATAATAAAAAGCAATAATTAGTCAGAAAAGGACCTTCAATTTTCTTCTATTTCCATTCATATGTATCTTCTATTCTTTCAGAGATATAATAATGAGAAGTTGGTTGTTTTATTTTGAATGGATTTTTTTTTCATGAAATCATGAGTTGTTTGAAAATCATTTTTACTAAAGTTGTGGTATTTTCTAGAATCCATCAAAATCTCTTAAACCAAGTTAATTGTAGATGGAATACGATAGTTTTTAATTTTGGTGGAAAAAATAAACTTGAAAATTTCATTTAGATGGAAAAAAGCATTGTATGCGTCTTTTATTTGCATGATAGCTCACTCATTTTACACGCAAAAGTACTCATTTTAAAACTATTTTGAGCACTATAAAAACCCATTTTCATATCTAGCTTAATATTGTTCCTAGAACACTATAAAACACCGATTTATTAAGATTTTAATTTATATAATTTTGTTTATTTCATTATTTTCGTTAAAATGTATATTTTATATTGAATTATAATTGTATGTTTGAGACGCAATCACTGACATCCAACCGTGAGACGCATGCGCAGACTGCATCGCCTGTCAGACGCATGTTGACTCTATCTTATTATATTATTTTAATTTTTAGCACGTCTCAGCTGCTTTTCGGCAATAACAATGTAAACATTACATTTTTCTTATTCTTAATAATAAATATATTATATTTTAATATTGTCTTAGCCTATAAGTGAATAGAAATGTTTGGCAAATGACAGACTTCACTTGTTTTTAATGTCAAACTATGCCTTAAATATTTTCAAGGTCAAACAATGATGAGCGGTTTTTGTAATTTTTTCCATGTATTTACAATCTAACTATATTTCTATGAATCTAAAAATTCTAGAAAATTTGCCGAACAAACTTCAGGAAGATTCATGATAATCCGTATTATAGTTTAGGAGGATTAACCATTCATACATTGTTACAGAAGAATTTTATATATAAGATATATATATATATATATATATATATATATATATATATAAAATGTTTCTTGGGCATCCATCCAGTAATTAAAAAACAGTTTTAATGAAAAATGTTTTTATTTAGAGAACATACGTTTTGGGTCTTGATTTGACCCATCTTCAGTGCTACAATTAAATAATTCAGGGTTACAAATTAAAACAATATAAAAAATACATATTTAACAGACAAAAATAAGTAAAACAATGTATATGAAAAGTATATATGAAAAACAACAATAAAATAAACAAATGTAAAGAAACTCACCATACAAATAAACTTTGAAAAATAACACAAAAACACACAAAATTGCACGAAAAAAATAAATATGAAATAAAAAATTGATGAAACGTCGAGTTATGAAAATTTAAAAAAAATTGTAAAATTAAAATAAATGATAAAAGGTTGTCAAATATCTCCCTTCCGCCTTTTTGTCTTTTGAATTTCGCGGCTATGTACAAAGCGCTACAGAGCTCGTATCTGGAAATACTATACATAATTTGAAAGGTCTTGACATAACCTACAAAACGACGCTATGCATGATTAGTTTGGATATTGCGTTCAACAGTTATAGACGTGTAAACATGGAGTTCACTAACGCCGAAATTCGCGCTATTTTAAAGTTTTCCTTCGTTAAAGGCAAATCCGCTAGAGAAACGTTCCGTGAGATTAATGGTGTTTTGGGGGATGGTACTCTATCACTTCGAACCGCGGAGGAATGGTTTCGACGATTCAGAGCCGGTGAAAACGACACCATGGATAAGCCAGCCGGCGGAAGACCTGTGACGACAAATACCGATCAAATCATGGAATACATCGAGTTAGACCGGCATGTGGCATCTCGTGACATCGCCCAGGAGATGGGAGTTAGTCACCAAACCATTTTAAACCATCTGCAGAAGGCTGGATACAAAAAAAAAGCTTGATGTTTGGGTGCCGCATGATTTGACGCAAAAAAACCTTCTGGACCGAATCAACGCCTGCGATATGCTGCTGAAACGGAACGAACTCGACCCATTCTTGAAGCGGATGGTGACTGGCGACGAAAAATGGATCACATACGACAATATCAAGCGAAAACGGTCGTGGTCGAAGGCCGGTGAATCGTCCCAAACAGTGGCCAAGCCGGGATTGACGGACAGGGAGGTTTTGCTGTGTGTTTGGTGGGATTGGAAGGGAATCATCCACTATGAGCTGCTCCCATATGGCCAGACGCTTAATTCTACCATCTACTGCGAACAACTGGACCGCTTGAAGCAGGCGATCGACCAGAAGCGTCCAGAATTGGCCAACGGGAAGGGTGTAGTGTTCCACCAGGACAACGCCAGACCATACACTTCGTTGATGACTCGTCAGAAGCTACGGTAGCTCGGATGGGAGGTTTTATCGCATCTACCATATAGCCCGGACATAGCGCCAAGTGATTACCATCTGTTCCTGTCCATGGCGAATGCCCTTGGTGGTGTAAAGTTGAACTCAAAAAAGGCTTGTGAAAAGTGGCTGTCCGAGTTCTTCGCAAATAAGGAGGGGGGCTTCTACGAGGGAGGTATTATGAAGTTGCCGTCTAGTTGGAAACAGATTATCGAACAAAACGGCGCATATTTGAACTAAATCCGATCACTGTAATACTTTTTATAAAGCATTGAATAAAGAGCAAAAAAGCGAAAGGGAGATATTTGACAACCTTATATATTTTATTATAAAAAAGCTTATTCCAAATAATTCCAAATAAAACGAACATGTTGTCAGTTTGGAAAATGTGTTACGTGTGTGTACGAGAGTAAAATGTGTGCGTACGTGCTTGCGGAAAATAGTGGAAACTGTATCGTCATTGGATGAGAGAACGGGATAGAGAGAATTTTAGTGGTTTCATATTACGAAGATTTTCTCAGCGATCACGCGCAGTAGGAACATAGAAAAAATATACATCCATAATCAACGGTTAAACACACTATGTGGATCAAAATGAAAATATAAAAAACATAGGGTGCGTTCGACTTGGACGCTTACGCGCTGTGAGCGCTCACGCTTATAAGCACGAATTTTTAGCGTTCGACTTGGCCGATAAGCGCTCAGAATCGATAACTAAATTCCGTTCGTTTTGGATACTGTGAGCGTCAATAAGCATCAAAATGGCGGCAACTGTCTGTCAAATAATAAATAATTTATTAGAAATTATCAATGATGAGTCTGATGATAGTGATGAGTTTGATATGATTGAAGATAGTGATAATGATATGGAATGGAAGTATTGCGAAGCTCATTTGAATTTATCTTTAAAAAAAGAACCTATACCAAGAATAAAAACTTTGTGGAAGAGGTTATACCAGCATTTTCAGATAATGAATTTAAATCTCATTTTAGGTAAATATTTATTTCAATTTGAGGATTTAGTTAACAAAAAATTATCTTAACCCTTCAGTTTAATTACATGCAAATAATATGTTTTTAAATTTTAGACTGTTCCGATCAACATTTGATTTTGTTCGTGAAAAAATTGAACCATCGTTGATCAGAAAAACCCCAGGATGTGAAATCACCAGACAAACAATTATTTATCGCTTTATGGAAAATGGCTACTCCAGATTCGTATCGGTATAATTAAAAAATCTTACTTATATTTTGAATAACTATAATTATTAAAAATTAAATATTAACCTAATACATTGTTCTTTAAGCTCAATTTGCCAAAGGTTTGGTGTCAGTTTTGCAACAGCGTGGTGGAGTGTGCGAAGGGTTACATTAGCTCTAGTCGAAATAGCTCCAAATTTTATTATCTGGCCTGAAAATGAAAAGCTTGCTGAAATTTCTACTGAATTTGAAGCTACAAGTGGCTTTCCCAATGTTATCGGTGCAATTGACGGAACACATATAAATATACCTGCACCTCGAGAGCATCCGGAATGTTATGTCAACAGAAAAGAACATCATTCAATTCAATTACAAGTAAGTAAGCAGTCATGTGAATTAACAACATTTGTAAATATTCATTTTTACTGTTTGTTCAAAAATAGGCTATTTGTGATGCTCGATGTAAATTTATTCATTGTTATGCTGGAAATGTTGGTTCTGTACATGACGCACGAGTATTACGTCTGTCAGAAGTGAATGATTACCTCAACGATGAACATAAATTCCCGAACGAATCTCATTTAGTCGGCGATGCAGCTTACCCTCTTCACAAACATTTACTTACACCATATCGAGATAATGGGCACTTATCAGCAAGACAAAAAAATTATAATTTTTGTCATTCATCTGCACGTATAGCAATTGAACGTGCATTTGGATTACTTAAAAAAAGATTTCGCAGTTTACTGACAGTTCTCGACATGAATCGAACTGATTTAATTCCTGAGTACATAATCGCTTGTTGTGTCATGCATAATATATGTTTATTAAAAAACGATGAATTACCGGTGGAGGAAGTAAAAGAAACAAATTGGAAACATAAATGAAATTTATTATAATAGAATTTTACCTGCTGCTGGTGTTGATAAACGAAATCGTATATGTGAGCAATTAATTATAAGAAATGTTTAATGAAAGCAACTATAAGTCATTTCAATAGCTAAAAATTACAATTATGAGAAATGAACATGAACAAACTATGATAAGATTTTTATAATTATATACACAAGAAAATTGTAAATTAAAAATCAAATAATATTATACATTTAATAAATTATTTAATCATGTAAATTAGCATTATTAGAATTAGAATTAGCTTTTACAAGCTTTTCTAATAACTCTAAAGCTTGTTGTTTATATTTATTTGATTCTTTAGCTTTTTGTTCTTTAAACGCCATGTATTCCCTGAAGCGACGGTCCTCATTTTCTTCGCTTATCCTAGACCTTTCTTCTAATGCAGCAATTACATCGCTAGCGGGGGTACTTTTTGCCTTTTTCCTGCCAAAAAAAAAATTATATTATTAGCATAGAGAAATCTTCAAAACAAATTAAATATCCTTACGGTTTGCTTCAATATCCATGTTACTGCTACTGCTACTCCCGCAACTAACTTCGGATAAAGTCCTTTTTTTCCCAGTTGAAGAGCAAGTCGATACAGGTGTTATTGAAGGTTTATTCCCGATCAGATCATCCATTAATTAAAAAAATAAAAAATTTCAAAAATTATGGTTTTCTGGAAATATAAACAGAGTTACCCTTACAGTCAGATATGGCCAATACTTAGCTGAATTTCCAGACTTGTTATTGTGGTCTCTTATTTTCTTATAGGTCTTTTTCATCCCTGAAAACTTGGATAAACACTGAGGACCTGTGATGATGTATCCGTGAGTATTCAGTACTGCACTAATTTCCTGTCATAATTTCTTTTGCGACATTTTCCCACTGATAAAATTCATTTGTCGTTTTTCGTATTCATCGAGAAGCAAAAGAATTGCTTCGTGGGGCCATTTAAACGCTGTAATAAACAAAAATTATATGCATATTAATCGATTTTGTTTTGTCCTGATTAAAATTACCTGATTCTTCACTTTCAATTCTCATGAATTCAATACTTACATCGCCATTTAAAAAGATTGTGAAGTTTCAGGTTCATCTATTTCGGTTTCTAAATATTTACCATTGCGTAGATGAAATTGAATTAATAATACAAATTTAAACTTATCATGACAATCAAATTATTTTAAAGTATTTAACAATTTCATGGACATTAAAACCCAAAATATTAATGAAACCTATCGCTAACAATACGAGCAGATTGTTTAGCCTCTAGTATTTTCAATCTTACAAAAGTTGCATCTGAAATTAATATAAGCCATTTCACCCAAAAAAATAAGATTTTTAAATAGTACAACAATTGATGGAATCGATTAAGTCACTTATTACTTAAGGATTAAAACAAAGTAGATTTTTTTTTATTTATTTATTTAGCAATATAAACATTTGATATATCCTATTCTCAGACAGGCGGGGGTGCCTGGTATAAGAGATTATGGATTGCTTTATACATTTATGCCTATATCTATTTCATATTATTTTATTTTAAAATATCACATTTTATATAAGAAATTAAGTATAAGAGTCATATTTAACTAATAGGGTCAATCTTGTTTATATCTAGTATAGATAGTATTTTAATTCTTAATTCTAATCTATAATTCTATAATTCTAAAGTCTATAATTCTAAATGTTCTAGCCTTTTAAGGGTGTAAAAAAGCAAAATTGAAACAAAACTTCATCCTTACGTTAACGTAATAAAACCTTCAACCAAACGTAATAAAAATCTTGAATATTTTCCCTTTTAATTAATAAATTGATATATACCTGTTCGTAGTCGCTCTAATTCTTGATCCGTAACAGTAATTCTATAATTTTTATTTGTTTCTGAATCAAATAGATCAACACAAAATAATTGTAATGCACAGCTCGCCATTTTTGCGTAATTATTGAACTATGAATAAATGAAATTAGGGTTAGCATATTCTTAAGTTGCATTCGTTTTGACAGATAGTAAAAACAACTGACGCTCACGCTCACGCTGCCCTACCTCTGTGGCGTGAGCATATGTGAGCGCAAAATATGTGCTACGAGCATCCTACGATGATGCTACGAGCGTACTTATGCTACACTCACAGCGCCAAGTCGAACGATGAAAGCGAATGAATAAAAATGAAAAAATATGTGATGAAGAGAAATTTATTAAGAAAAAGTATAGATATTAACTGAAAAACGATAATAGTTATGGAACGATAATAGTTATATAAAAAATTATAACATAACATATATATGTATATATACGCAAAACAATAAATGTATATATGCATACACATACACATACAGATATATGCAAACACATGCACACATAAATATACAACATATATGTAAACACATACATATATATACATATACATACACATGTACATACACATATATATCTACAAACATATACATGTAAACATATATATACTCGTACATGCACATATACACATATATACACATACATATATATATATATATATATATATATATACATACATAAAAGAAATGTTAGGATGTATTGCGCATATTGAAAAAATTATTTGAAGCATCGCGGTAAATATTGCAAAGAGAAGCCGAATCAAATCATTTGTTAATAGCAGGTAATATTTGTATGAAAATACTCTCAGCGAACTTTCTGCGTAAAGTGTTGGCTTCTCGATGAATAACTCTTGGATTGGTGAAATTAAAAGAATGTTTAAATTTGGAGACATGTTCGGTGATCATGGTTTTATTTTGTTTCCTGTTCAAACTATTAAGTTCGTGTTGGCGCATTCTTTTTGAGAGAAATTGTGAAGTTTCTCCAACATAACAATCTTGACACAAACATATCATTACAATCAATAGACAAATTACGTACGTCCAGAGTCCGAACACACTAGCTTTAGACCAACGGATGAAAAAAGTTTTTTCTGTGAGTGGAAAAGGCAGTCAATGTACGATAATGAGATGAAGGAATTGGAGATAGTGAATTTTCAGGAACAGGTTAAGGTTTTGTGAAATGATACTATTTTGTTGTGATTGGGAGGTAAATAAGAAGATGTACGGATTTATTACGAAGAAAGGGTAATCTATTATTTATTACTGAGCGTAAAAGTTGTAGTGGATAGGAATTATTTTGAAGGGTAGAATATATCAAATTAATATTTTTTTCCCAATGTGATGGATGAGAAAGAAGGATGGCATGATCTAGTAAGTTGATGATGCAATCTTAGTAGATTTGGGGTGATAGGAATGGTAGTTTAAATAACGTCCAGACCAAGTGGATTTTTGATACCAACATGTAGTGATGGAGTTGTTATTTATAAAAAGGGTATATCTAAAAATTAATGGAGTTGTTAAGTTGTGTCTCTACGGTAAAACAAAGGTGTGTGTCGAAATTATTAAAAGAATTTAGGAAATTGGTTATGTTATAAGTAGGAATGCAAGTTAAATGTCGTCAACGTAACGTTTGTAAAAAGAGGTACATAAGACAAGGTATTAAGAGTAGAGTTCTCTAGGAACTGCATACAAAGTTCAGCAAGTGGGTACTCAAACTGGAACCCATTGGAGTGCCAAATTTTTGTTTAAAGAAGGAGTCGTTGAACGAAAAATAAGTATTGGAAATAATGAATTTAATACATTTCAGGAACCAAGAAAAATTGAAATCTGTGTGTTTGCTGATATCAACCCATTTATGGTCTATGGCAGAGAGGATAAGTCAGGTGAAAGTTAGTGAAGAGGGAAACAACATCTAAACTTATAAAGGAAAAATCAGATGGTACATTGAGGGAGTTAAGTTTGGAATGAGTTCGAAAGAATTTTTGACAAAATGGGGAGAATTATGAGTGATATTGGATAAAATTTAACTAATAAATTTGGATAATTTGCAAAGAGGGGAATTTTAGTCAGCAACTATTGGTCGAAGAGGAAAACCATCTTTGTGGATTTTGGGAAGACAAGTTTTGGGGAAATGGGATTGTAAGTTTTTAATTGTAGAGAGAGAGGTTTGGAATTTGTTTGTTTTCTATGAGTGAATCAATGAATTTCAAAGTATTCCGATTTATAAGGTCGGTGGGATCTGAATTTATAAGTTCGTAAATGTTTACATCAGCTAGGAGGACATGGATTTGAAATATAGTTAACTTTGTTCATGATAACCGTGATGTTACCCTTATCTGCTGTGTAACAACAATTCTCTGGGTGTGTTTGATAAAGGATTTGCAAAAGTGGATGTCTTTGAGTAATTCTTTATGTTGATGAATGTTAGAAATGTCAAATTTGAAAAATGAATTAAGTTGGTTGCAAAAAATAGATTTAATGCGGTTTTTTTTCATTGATATGTTTTTAAATTACGTAAACTATATTCTAAAGAGCTAAGTGTTTTGACAAACTTAAACGATTTTTTTCTGTTGTGGAATGGAAAATTTAGGACCTAGTGCTAAAATTTCAAAACATTGATGGGATGTCTAAATCGGAAATGTTTTTAACCCACTTATTGATGATATCAGGGTTTATA
>NW_020537646.1:47781883-48039907 GCF_003426905.1 Ctenocephalides felis
GAAATTTTCGAGTCGCACATCACTACTGACATCCAACCGTGAGACGCATGCGCAGACTGCATCGCCTGTCAGACGCATGTTGACTCTATCTTATTATATTATTTTAATTTTTAGCACGTCTCAGCTGCTTTTCGGCAATAACAATGTAAAACATTACATTTTTCTTATTCTTAATAATAAATATATTATATTTTAATATGTCTTAGCCTATAAGTGAATAGAAATGTTTGGCAAATGACAGACTTCACTTGTTTTTAATGTCAAACTATGCCTTAAATATTTTCAAGGTCAAACAATGATGAGCGGTTTTTGTAATTTTTTCCATGTATTTACAATCTAACTATATTTCTATGAATCTAAAAATTCTAGAAAATTTGCCGAACAAACTTCAGGAAGATTCATGATAATCCGTATTATAGTTTAGGAGGAGATTAACCATTCATACATTGTTACAGAAGAATTTTATATATAAGATATATATATATATTATATATATATATATATATATATAATAAAAATGTTTCTTGGGCATCCATCCAGTAATTAAAAAACAGTTTAATGAAAAATGTTTTTATTTAGAGAACATACGTTTCGGGTCTTGATTTGACCCATTTTCAGTGCTACAATTAAATAATTCAGGGTTACAAATTAAAACAATATAAAAAATACATATTTAACAGACAAAAATAAGTAAAACAATGTATATGAAAAGTATATATGAAAAACAACAATAAAATAAACAAATGTAAGAAACTCACCATACAAATAAACTTTGAAAAATAACACAAAAACACACAAAATTGCACGAAAAAAATAAATATGAAATAAAAAATTGATGAAACGTCGAGTTATGAAAATTTAAAAAATTGTAAAATTAAAATAAATGATAAAAGGTTGTCAATATATCCCTTCCGCCTTTTTGTCTTTTGAATTTCGCGGCTATGTACAAAGCGCTACAGAGCTCGTATCTGGCAATACTATACATAATTGAAAGGTCTTGACATAACCTACAAAACGACGCTATGCATGATTAGTTTGGATATTGCGTTCAACAGTTATAGACGTGTAAACATGGAGTTCACTAACGCCGAAATTCGCGCTATTTTAAAGTTTTCCTTCGTTAAAGGCAAATCCGCTAGAGAAACGTTCCGTGAGATTAATGGTGTTTTGGGGGATGGTACTCTATCACTTCGAACCGCGGAGGAATGGTTTCGACGATTCAGAGCCGGTGAAAACGACACCATGGATAAGCCAGCCGGCGGAAGACCTGTGACGAAAATACCGATCAAATCATGGAATACATCGAGTTAGACCGGCATGTGGCATCTCGTGACATCGCCCAGGAGATGGGAGTTAGTCACCAAACCATTTTAAACCATCTGCAGAAGGCTGGATATAAAAAAAAAGCTTGATGTTTGGGTGCCGCATGATTTGACGCAAAAAAACCTTCTGGACCGAATCAACGCCTGCGATATGCTGCTGAAACGGAACGAACTCGACCCATTCTTGAAGCGGATGGTGACTGGCGACGAAAAATGGATCACATACGACAATATCAAGCGAAAACGGTCGTGGTCGAAGGCCGGTGAATCGTCCCAAACAGTGGCCAAGCCGGGATTGACGGCCAGGGAGGTTTTGCTGTGTGTTTGGTGGGATTGGAAGGGAATCATCCACTATGAGCTGCTCCCATATGGCCAGACGCTTAATTCTACCATCTACTGCGAACAACTGGACCGCTTGAAGCAGGCGATCGACCAGAAGCGTCCAGAATTGGCCAACGGGAAGGGTGTAGTGTTCCACCAGGACAACGCCAGACCACACACTTCGTTGATGACTCGTCAGAAGCTACGGGAGCTCGGATGGGAGGTTTTATCGCATCTACCATATAGCCCGGACATAGCGCCAAGTGATTACCACCTGTTCCTGTCCATGGCGAATGCCCTTGGTGGTGTAAAGTTGAACTCAAAAGAGGCTTGTGAAAAGTGGCTGTCCGAGTTCTTCGCAAATAAGGAGGGGGGCATCTCTACGAGGGAGGTATTATGAAGTTGCCGTCTAGATGGAAACAGATTATCGAACAAAACGGCGCATATTTGAACTAAATCCGATCACTGTAACACTTTTTATAAAGCATTGAATAAAGAGCAAAAAAGCGAAAGGGAGATATTTGACAACCTTATATATTTTATTATAAAAAAGCTTATTCCAAATAATTCCAAATAAAACGAACATGTTGTCAGTTTGGAAAATGTGTTACGTGTGTGTACGAGAGTAAAATGTGTGCGTACGTGCTTGCGGAAATAGTGGAAACTGTATCGTCATTGGATGAGAGAACGGGATAGAGAGAATTTTAGTGGTTTCATATTACGAAGATTTTCTCAGCGATCATGCGCAGTAGGAACATAGAAAAAATATACATCCATAATCAACGGTTAAACACACTATGTGGATCAAAATGAAAATATAAAAAACATAGGGTGCGTTCGACTTGGACGCTTACGCGCTGTGAGCGCTCACGCTTATAAGCACGAATTTTTAGCGTTCGACTTGGCCGATAAGCGCTCAGAATCGATAACTAAATTCCGTTCGTTTTGGATACTGTGAGCGTCAATAAGCATCAAAATGGCGGCAACTGTCTGTCAATTAATAAATAATTTATTAGAAATTATCAATGATGAGTCTGATGATAGTGATGAGTTTGATATGATTGAAGATAGTGATAATGATATGGAATGGAAGTATTGCGAAGCTCATTTGAATTTATCTTTAAAAAAAGAAACTATACCAAGAATAAAAAACTTTGTGGAAGAGGTTATACCAGCATTTTCAGATAATGAATTTAAATCTCATTTTAGGTAAATATTTATTTCAATTTGAGGATTTAGTTAACAAAAAATTATCTTAACCCTTCAGTTTAATTACATGCAAATAATATGTTTTTAAATTTTAGACTGTTCCGATCAACATTTGATTTTGTTCGTGAAAAAATTGAACCATCGTTGATCAGAAAAACCCCAGGATGTGAAATCACCGACAAACAATTATTTAATCGTTTATGGAAATGTGCCGCCAGATTCGTATCGTATAATTAAAAAATCTTACTTATATTTTGAATAACTATAATTATTAAAAATTAAATATTAACCTAATACATTGTTCTTTAAGCTCAATTTGCCAAAGGTTTGTGTCAGTTTTGCAACAGCGTGGTGGAGTGTGCGAAGGGTTACATTAGCTCTAGTCGAAATAGCTCCAAATTTTATTATCTGGCCTGAAAATGAAAAGCTTGCTGAAATTTCTACTGAATTTGAAGCTACAAGCGGCTTTCCCAATGTTATCGGTGCATTGACGGAACACATATAAATATACCTGCACCTCGAGAGCATCCGGAATGTTATGTCAACAGAAAAGGACATCATTCAATTCAATTACAAGTAAGTAAGCAGTCATGTGAATTAACAACATTTGTAAATATTCATTTTTACTGTTTGTTCAAAAATAGGCTATTTGTGATGCTCGATGTAAATTTATTCATTGTTATGCTGGAAATGTTGGTTCTGTACATGACGCACGAGTATTACGTCTGTCAGAAGTGAATGATTACCTCAACGATGAACATAAATTCCCGACGAATCTCATTTAGTCGGCGATGCAGCTTACCCTCTTCACAAACATTTACTTACACCATATCGAGATAATGGGCACTTATCAGCAAGACAAAAAAATTATAATTTTTGTCATTCATCTGCACGTATAGCAATTGAACGTGCATTTGGATTACTTAAAAAAGATTTCGCAGTTTACTGACAGTTCTCGACATGAATCGAACTGATTTAATTCCTGAGTACATAATCGCTTTTTGTGTCATGCATAATATATGTTTATTAAAAAACGATGAATTACCGGTGGAGGAAGTAAAAGAAACAAATTGGAAACATAAATGAAATTTATTATAATAGAATTTCACCTGCTGCTGGTGTTGATAAACGAAATCGTATATGTGAGCAATTAATTATAAGAAATGTTTAATGAAAGCAACTATAAGTCATTTCAATAGCTAAAATTACAATTATGAGAAATGAACATGAACAAACTATGATAAGATTTTTATAATTATATACACAAGAAAATTGTAAATTAAAAATCAAATAATATTATACATTTAATAAATTATTTAATCATGTAAATTAGCATTATTAGAATTAGAATTAGCTTTTACAAGCTTTTCTAATAACTCTAAAGCTTGTTGTTTATATTTATTTGATTCTTTAGCTTTTTGTTCTTTAAACGCCATGTGAAGCGACGGTCCTCATTTTCTTCGCTTATCCTAGACCTTTCTTCTAATGCAGCAATTACATCGCTGGCGGGGGTACTTTTTGCTTTTTTTCCTGCCAAAAAAAAATTATATTATTAGCATAGAGAAATCTTCAAAACAAATTAAATATCCTTACGGTTTGCTTCAATATCCATGTTACTGCTACTGCTACTCCCGCAACTAGCTTCGGATAAAGTCCTTTTTTTCCCAGTTGAAGAGCAAGTCGATGCAGGTGTTATTGAAGGTTTATTCCCGATCAGATCATCCATTAACTTAAAAAATAAAAAATTTCAAAAATTATGGTTTTCTGGAAATATAAACAGAGTTACCCTTACAGTCAGATATGGCCAATACTTAGCTGAATTTCCAGACTTGTTATTGTGGTCTCTTATTTTCTTATAGGTCTTTTTCATCCCTGAAAACTGGATAAACACTGAGGACCTGTGATGATGTATCCGTGAGTATTCAGTACTGCACTAATTTCCTGTCATAATTTCTTTTGCGACATTTTCCCACTGATAAAATTCATTTGTCGTTTTTCGTATTCATCGAGAAGCAAAAGAATTGCTTCGTGGGCCATTTAAACGCTGTAATAAACAATTGGCTGTTAAATTATATGCATATTAATCATTTTGTTTTGTCCTGATTAAAATTACCTGATTCTTCACTTTCAATTCTCATGAATTCAATACTTACATCGCCATTTAAAAAAGATTGTGAAGTTTCAGGTTCATCTATTTAGGTTTCTAAAATTTACCATTGCGTAGATGAAAATTGAATTAATAATACAAATTTAAACTTATCATGGCAATCAAATTATTTTAAAGTATTTAACAATTTCATGGACATTAAAACCCAAAATATTAATGAAACCTATCGCTAACAATACGAGCAGATTGTTTAGCCTCTAGTATTTTCAATCTTACATAAGTTGCATCTGAAATTAATATAAGCCATTTCACCCAAAAAAATAAGATTTTTAAATAGTACAACAATTGATGGAATCGATTAAGTCACTTATTACTTAAGGATTAAAACAAAGTAGATTTTTTTTATTTATTTATTTAGCAATATAAACATTTGATATATCCTATTCTCAGACAGGCGGGGGTGCCTGGTATAAGAGATTATGGATTGCTTTATACATTTATGCCTATATCTATTTCATATTATTTTATTTTAAAATATCACATTTATATAAGAAATTAAGTATAAGAGTCATATTTAACTAATAGGGTCAATCTTGTTTATATCTAGTATAGATAGTATTTTAATTCTTAATTCTAATCTATAATTCTATAATTCTAAAGTCTATAATTTTAAATGTTCTAGCCTTTTAAGGGTGTAAAAAAGCAAAATTGAAACAAAACTTCATCCTTACGTTAACGTAATAAAACCTTCAACCAAACGTATAAAAAATCTTGAATATTTTCCCTTTTAATTAATAAATTGATATATACCTGTTCGTAGTCGCTCTAATTCTTGATCCGTAACAGTAATTCTATAATTTTTATTTGTTTCTGAATCAAATAGATCAACAGAAAATAATTGTAATGCACAGCTCGCCATTTTTGCGTAATTATTGAACTATGAATAAATGAAATTAGGGTTAGCATATTCTTAAGTTGCATTCGTTTTGACAGATAGTAAAAACAACTGACGATGATGCTACGAGCGTACTTATGCTACACTCACAGCGCCAAGTCGAACGATGAAAGCGCGCTCACGGCGCGCTCACAGCGCGTAAGCGTCCAAGTCGAACGCACCCATAATATAACCATGATAGACAATGTAAAAATGAAAAAATATGTGATGAAGAGAAATTTATTAAGAAAAAGTATAGATATTAACTGAAAAACGATAATAGTTATGGAACGATAATAGTTATATAAAAAATTACAACATAACATATATATGTATATATACGCAAAACAATAAATGTATATATGCATACACATACACATACAGATATATGCAAACACATGCACACATATAAATATACAACATATATGTAAACACATATACATATATATACATATACATACACATGTGCATACACATATATATCTACAAACATATACATGTAAACATATATATACATGCACATATACACATATATACACATACATATATATATATATATATATATATATACATACATAAAAGAAATGTTAGGATGTATTGCGCATATTGAAAAAATTATTTGAAGCATCGCGGTAAATATTGCAAAGAGAAGCCGAATCAAATCATTTGTTAATAGCAGGTAATATTTGTATGAAAATACTCTCAGCGAACTTTCTGCGTAAAGTGTTGGCTTCTCGATGAATAACTCTTGGATTGGTGAAATTAAAAGAATGTTTAAATTTGGAGACATGTTCGGTGATCATGGTTTTATTTTGTTTCCTGTTCAAACTATTAAGTTCGTGTTGGCGCATTCTTTTTGAGAGAAATTGTGAAGTTTCTCCAACATAACAGCTTGAACAATCATTACAATCAATGACATATACGACGTTTGACGTGCGGGAAATAGGAGTAGGAGTTTTTAAATTAGTGTATAAGTCTGTGAGAGTGCGTCCAGTCGAACACACTAGCTTTAGACCAACGGATGAAAAAAGTTTTTTCTGTGAGTGGAAAAGGCAGTCAATGTACGATAATGAGATGAAGGAATTGAGAGATAGTGAATTTTCAGGAACAGGGTTAAGGTTTTGTGAAATGATACTATTTTGTTGTGATTGGGAGGTAAATAAGGAAGATGTACGGAATTTATTACGAAGAAAGGGTAATCTATTATTTATTACTGAGCGTAAAAGTTGTAGTGGATAGGAATTATTTTGAAGGTAGAATATATCAAATTAATATTTTTTTCTCAATGTGATGGATGAGAAAGAAGGATGGCATGATCTAGTAAGTTGATGATGCAATCTTAGTAGATTTGGGGTGATAGGAATGGTAGTTTAAATAACGTCCAGACCAAGTGGATTTTTGATACCAACATGTAGTGATGGAGTTGTTATTTATAAAAAGGGTAATATCTAAAAATTAATGGAGTTGTTAAGTTGAGTCTCTACGGTAAAACAAAGGTGTGTGTCGAAATTATTAAAAGAATTTAGGAAATTGGTTATGTTATAAGTAGGAATGCAAGTTAAAATGTCGTCAACGTAACGTTTGTAAAAAAGAGGTACATAAGACAAGGTATTAAGAGTAGAGTTCTCTAGGAACTGCATACAAAGTTCAGCAAGTGGGGTACTCAAACTGGAACCCATTGGAGTGCCAAATTTTTGTTTAAAGAAGGAGTCGTTGAACGAAAAATAAGTATTGGAAATAATGAATTTAATACATTTCAGGAACCAAGAAAAATTGAAATCTGTGTGTTTGCTGATATCAACCCATTTATGGTCTATGGCAGAGAGGATAAGGTCAGGTGAAATGTTAGTGAAGAGGGAAACAACATCTAAACTTATAAAGGAAAAATCAGATGGTACATTGAGGGAGTTAAGTTTGGGAATGAGTTCGAAAGAATTTTTGACAAAATGGGGAGAATTATGAGTGATATTGGATAAAATTTAACTAATAAATTTGGATAATTTGCAAAGAGGGGAATTTAAGTCAGCAACTATTGGTCGAAGAGGAAAACCATCTTTGTGGATTTTGGGAAGACAAGTTTTGGGGAAATGGGATTGTAAGTTTTTAATTGTAGAGAGAGAGGTTTGGGAATTTGTTTGTTTTCTATGAGTGAATCAATGAATTTCAAAGTATTCCGATTTATAAGGTCGGTGGGATCTGAATTTATAAGTTCGTAAATGTTTACATCAGCTAGGAGGGACATGGATTTGGAAATATAGTTAACTTTGTTCATGATAACCGTGATGGTTACCCTTATCTGCCCTGGTAACAACAATTTCTGGGTGTTGTTTGATAAAGGATTTGCAAAAGTGGATGTCTTTGAGTAATTCTTTATGTTGATGAATGTTAGAAATGTCAAATTTGAAAAATGAATTAAGTTGGTTGCAAAAAATAGATTTAATGCGTTTTTTTTCATTGATATCTTTTAAATTACGTAAACTATATTCTAAAGAGCTAAGTGTTTTGACAAACTTAAACGATTTTTTTCTGTTGTGGAATGGAAAATTTAGGACCTAGTGCTAAAATGTTCAAAACATTGGATGGGATGTCTAAATCGGAAATGTTTTTAACCCATCTATTGATGATATCAGGGTTTATATTTATTTTGGATTCCTTTTTCGAATAAAGAGTATTGAATTTTTTTATGAAGGATTTTTTTGATATATTAAAAGAATTATTGAATCTAGAGTTTTCGAAATCTAAAAAATTGTTAATGTCAATGTGATTATTAATAGTGGAAAATAAGGATTGGGTGTTATAATTTAGAGTTTTATTTATGTTATCAATAGAGGTAATGCAATATTTGATTTCTAGATTCAGCAACATAAAGGAGAAGGAAAGCTTTTTATTTTTAAAATAATAGGAATTTAGATGATCAAAGTTTGTTAATTTGAAATCAAAGGATTTTGGTAGGAGTCTTTCTGTGCGACAACGAAGTAAAAAAGTTCTTTTGTTGGTGACGATAGCCAGTTTTGAGAAAAGATTTGAAATAGTTTTAAATAAAATGAGTTTGGTAGGTCCATAGCAATGGAAAATGTACTCGAAAAAAGATGGAAAAGAGTAAGGAATGCATTGTATAAAACTATTATGAAAATAATTGTTGTAACGGTAAATTGACGAATTATTGAAATTATTATAATTCTATGTGTAAGTTGGATATTGATAAGAGGAACGATTATTATGTCTTACCTTATTTGTATGGAGAGCACTATTTACATATATAGTAGTGAAATTATAGTTATTTTGAAAATTCATGTTGTTAAAAATTAAAAAGCACTTGTAAAAGTTCTTGAAAATGATCAAAATCTTGGATTTGTAACTTCAGTGTAGTATTGGTTCTGAGTGTCCTAACAAGGAAGTCTTGATATGTAGGTTTGCAACAAATCTTGAGGAAATATGTTGAGTCTTAAAACTTGTAGAATATTTGAAAATCAGTGTCTTGAGAATGAACAAAAAATCTTGAATATTTTATGTTGAAATTGTCCAATTTTTCAGCCCTTGGATTATATAAAGCGAGAGGTTTTTCTTCAGATGGTGAAATAATATAATAAAAATGTTTCTTGGGCATCCATCCAGTAATTAAAAAACAGTTTTAATGAAAAATGTTTTATTAAATTAGTTTCGGGTCTTGATTTGACCCATCTTCAGTGCTACAATTAAATACTTCAGGGTTACAAATTAAAACAATATAAAAAATACATAATTAACAGACAAAAATAAGTAAAACAATGTATATGAAAAGTATATATGAAAAACAACAATAAAATAAACAAATGTAAAGAAACTCACCATACAAATAAACTTTGAAAAATAACACAAAAAACACACAAAATTGCACGAAAAAAAAATGAAATAAAAAATTGATAAAACGTCGAGTTATGAAAATTTAAAAAAATTGTTAAATTAAAATAAATGACATATTTTATTATAAAAAAGCTTATTCCAAACGAACAAGTTGTCAGTTTGGAAAATGTGTTACGTGTGTGTACGAGAGTAAATTGTGTGCGTACGTGTTTGCGGAAAATAGTGGAAACTGTATCGTCATTGGATGAGAGAACGGGATAACTACCATTCCTATCACCCCAAATCTACTAAGATTGCACCCATCATCAACTTACTAGATCATGCCATCCTTCTTTCTCATCCATCACATTGGGAAAAAAATATTAATTTGATATATTCTACCCTTCAAAATAATTCCTATCCACTACAACTTTTACGCTCAGTAATAAATAATAGATTACCCTTTCTTCGTAATAAATTCCGTACATCTTCCTTATTTACCTCCCAATCACAACAAAATAGTATCATTTCACAAAACCTCAACCCTGTTCCTGAAAATTCACTATCTCTCAATTCGTTTATCTTATTACCGTACATTGACTGCCTTTTCCACTCATGGAAAAAACTTTTCATCCGTTGGTCTGAAGCTAGTGTGTTCGACTGGACACACTCTCACAGACTTATACACTAATTTAAAAACTTCTACCCCTATTTCCCGCACGTCAAACGTCGTATATGTCATTGATTGTAATGATTGTTCAAGCTGTTATGTTGGAGAAACTTCACAATTTCTCTCAAAAAGAATGCGCCAACACGAACTTAATAGTTTGAATAGGAAACAAAATAAAACCATGATCACGGAACATGTCTCCAAATTTAAACATTCTTTTAATTTCACCAATCCAAGAGTTATTCATCGAGAAGCCAACACTTTACGCAGAAAGTTCGCTGTGAGTATTTTCATACAAATATTACCTGCTATTAACAAACGATTTGATTCGACTTCTCTTTGCAATATTTACCGCGATGCTTCAAATATTTTTTTCAATATGCGCAATACATCCTAACATTTCTTTTATGTATATATATATATATATATATATATATATATATATATATGTATGTATGTATGTAGGTATATATATATATATATATATGTATGTATGTGTATATATGTGTATATGTGCATGTATATATATGTTTACATGTATATGTTTAAGATATATATGTGTATGCACATGTGTATGTATATGTATATATATATATATATATATATATATATATATATGTGTGTGTGTGTTTACATATATGTTGTATATTTATATACAACGTGCATGTGTTTGCATATATATGTATGTGTATGTGTATGCATATATACATTTATTGTTTTGCGTATATATACATATATATGTTATGTTATAATTTTTTATATAACTATTATCGTTCCATAACTATTATCGTTTTTCAGTTAATATCTATACTTTTTCTTAATAAATTTCTCTCATCACATATTTTTTCATTTTTACATTGTCTATCATGGTTTTATTATGTTTCTATATTTTCATTTTGATCCACATATTATGTTTAACCGTTGATTATGGATTGCTTACACATGTATATTTTTTCTATGTTCCTACTGCGCATGATCGCTGAGAAAATCTTCGTAATATGAAACCACTAAAATTCTCTCTATCCCGTTCTCTCATCCAATGACGATACAGTTTCCACTATTTTCCGCAAACACGTACGCACACATTTTACTCTCGTACACACACGTAACACATTTTCCAAACTGAAAACATGTTCGTTTGGAATAAGCTTTTTTCTAAAAAAATATATCATTTATTTTAATTTTACAATTTTTTAAAATTTTCATAACTCGACGTTTTATCAATTTTTTATTTCATATTTTTTTTTCGTGCAATTTTGTGTGTTTTTGTGTTATTTTTCAAAGTTTATTTGTATGGTGAGTTTCTTTACATTTGTTTATTTTATTGTTGTTTTTCATATATACTTTTCATATACATTGTTTTACTTATTTTTGTCTGTTAATTATGTATTTTTTATATTGTTTTAATTTGTAACCCTGAATTATTTAATTGTAGCACTGGAGATGGGTCAAATCAAGACCCGAAACGTATGTTCTCTAAATAAAAACATTTTTCATTAAAACTGTTTTTTAATTACTGGATGGATACCCAAGAAACATTTTTATTATATTATTTCACCATCTGAAGAAAAACCTCTCGCTTTATCATCTACTTGTGTGTACTTGTGAAGTTACAACCTGTCTTGTACACTATAATAAATACCACATTCAAGAATAAAAAAACTCGTTTATTTAAAAAATGATGTTTTTATTTTAACTAAAAATTAATCAATTCGACTCTCAATTAATTTTCCTTTTTACCTTTTCTATTGTATTAAATTTCAATATTTTTTTTTGTTAATTTGATTAATTTACAACATTAATTTGTAATATTTTGGTATTCTACTATAGATCATATTTGAATAATAAATATTATTATCAGGGACCATATCAATGACGAATTCGGCGCATGTTTTGAAAAAAACAACGTTAAGTAAGATGGAGAGTCCTCTACTGAGAAAATACAAATTATTCATTGATAAAAATGAATCCAGTATTAAGCATGTTTGGCAGTAAACATTTAACCGATTTTTCTATATATTAATAATTATGTTTCACAAATCCAAGGCGGTTAACCTTTGAGTATACGCAAGATTTTGAAGAAATTTCCAATCGACAGCAAAGCACAAAAAACCCTACTAGCCAATAGTAACGTTTCGACTGTAATAATTCAATGTGGGCCTTCACGATCTGTTTAGTTATTGAAATTGTTGCTAGAGTAAAGCAGTTCAGAAGAAGAAGGGCTGCATTACAAGAAAACAGGGATGATAAAACAATTTCATAAGGAAATTTTACAAATAGAAAGAGAGAAATTGGCAATTTTAATAAATATGGTGCTGCGTGAATTAATTATTATATATTCATTATTTCACCATCATGTGATTTTTTAAATACTATATATGCGATATCTATATATATATATATATATATATATATAATATATATATATATATATATATATATATATATATAATATAATATATGGGCAAAAAGTTACGCTAAAAAGTGCAAAGCATTATCAAAATCAAGGAAATATATTTTCTTAGTAATCTAAGTTGATTTGATTTTGCAATTCTTGCAGAATACATGACGATTTCGCACTATGTTTAAAATGTGCTACAATAGCTCTAGCTTTTGGGATTGCGGTATTAAGTTCGCATTTTTTTTGTAAATTCAGTGTAAGTTCAACGCACGAGAATTTTTTTTATTTAAAAATAAAATAATAATCTTTTTCAAGTCGATGCATTATCAGTCACAACAATAATAACTATATCAAAGATTTGCCGTGATTTTCACCACAAAATCTAAATTTTTTAGCGCAGTATACCATTCTCCTGTACGGCGTTATTGGTTTTTAAGCCGTTTAATTTAATATATTTTCATAATAATTACAACTCCCACACGATTGTATACTGTTTAATTAAAAATATGACTAACTGCTTATGTCGAGTAAATTATTTTGATATATATTCGTTAGCGAAAAAATTAACCTTCGAATAAATTATGAAGAGATTTGAACACTATCGTTTGCGCTTGTTACAATTTCATCTATTGTAACATCATTATTGTGGGCTATTTTACTTATTTGAATTGGAAGGAACAAATATGGCAACATATTTATTATCAGCATATTTTTTAATACTTAAATAGGAATTATAATAAATTTTATTAATACAAAACGTTCATAAATTTATTAAACAAAACAAGTAAATAACTATATAACACTTTATAATGCTACAAATCTAATGGTAAATCATTTAATAAATATTTTTTAACTTACAAAACGCAAAAAGGTTCGCTAAAAAGTGCAAAGCATTTGCATAATACTTGACTGAAGTTTTCAAAGTACAAAATTTGTCTGCAGATATTTAAATATTGAATTACCTTTAAGGAAATCACCAAACACCTACCATAAGACCCTTTAAACAAATCGAAATTAAAAACAATGTTATTAAATTAAAATCAGCCCCGGTAACGATCAAGTCTCTCTTAGCATGCTAAAAGAATTTTTTTAATAATCACACGGTTTTCAACTTCATTCTTCAATTTAACCACTGGTCATCTGTTTGGAAACATGCAAAAATTATAATAATTCCAAAACCATACAAAGATTCATCATATGTAAAATCTTATCAACCTATAAGCTTTCTTCATCCCTATCAAAAGTATTTGAAAGACTTATTTTACAGAGACTTTTAGAAGACAATTTAGAAGAAACCTGGGTACCTAACCACCAATTTGGTTTTAGAAGACATCATTCAACAATTCAGTAATGCAACAGTAGAACAACCAACTCAATCCTCATAGCCCTACATGAAAAAAAAATGATGTAGCATTTTTTCTTGACATCAGTCAGGCCTCCGACAAAGTTTTGCATATGGGTTTATCATACAAATTGAAGAAAATCTATCCAAAATATTTCACGATTTTGGAATCATATTTATCTGATTAAAGCAAATTATCTAATCAAATTAAAGAATATGAAGAACTATCCCCTCCAAACCGATTTATTCCGGTGTTCCGCAAGATAGTGTTCTGAGTCCAATATTATATCTGCTATTCACGATTGATCTGCCGATTCGGCCTAAAAACAATAAGCACAAATGCCGATGACATTTTCATTACTTCAAGTCATAAGGGTGTGATAACAGCTACTTTTTTACTGAAAAAATTCTAGCAGAAAGAGAATTATGGCTAGATAAATGGAACACGAAAAATGTCTACAGTAGTGAAAGTCATCAAAAAGAAAACTTCTTAGAGAAGCTTAATTTTTCAAGACAAATTGGATGCACACGTCAATCCTGAAATGCAAACGGTCCAGACAGCTAAAAAGTTAAAACGCCTGAAGAGAAAATGGCCAGGTGATGTACCGTCCACAACATAATTTTCACACAAGCTATTTATAATTATTATTTATTATTCTTTTCATTATTTTTATTATTATTTACTCATTTATTTCTTTTCTTTAATTTCTTTTACACCCTCTTTTTTTTCTTGATTTTGATTTTCAATACCATCACTTTTAACTTACAGATTATATAGTAGTAATTTGATTGTTAAAACTAGCAATAATAAAAAAATATATATAAACGCATTATTATATAATACATTAAACTAATGAGATACCAGATGTCTAATATGAAACAACATTTTGAATATTTTTAAAATGTTATTTTCAATTTCTTCGGCATTCATTCGGACTTTCTATGAAACGATAAATCTTCTTGTTATTTTATAATTTAATTATCGTAAATTTGATCTCGAAACAATCAGCCATCTATTGCTTCAGCATTAAATTCATCTTCAACCGAGGACTCAATATTCAAACGAGAAACTTCTTTGTTACTCTGCTAACATTCAAAATTTTCTCTGATGTTTCAATTGTGTAAAACACAGCATGCTCTTATGAAATGGCAAATAAGATGGATGTTTTTTTCACAGTTGCCTAAAATTTTGTTTTAATAACTTATGTATGTTCAATAGTACTTCGAGCACTATTATGTTTTTTATTGAAATTTTTCTGGGTCTGTGTGAGATAATGAATATTTCGAAATCGTGTCTTCAAATTTGTTTTCAGCGGGTAGGCTGCGCCTCCTAATAAAATGTATCGACCACATTTTTTATTCAGATTTAAACACAAGTTTAATCTCCTAAATATTCTGGCATCATGTACTGAACCAGGATATCCAATGGAAACATAAATAAATTTGTTCGGATCATCACAAACAGCTTGCATCTGAAAAAAAAATTAGAACGTGATTGCAAATATTAGTATATGAACAAAAATACCGCGCATTTATGGAACAATATCCTTTCCGGTTTAAAAATTATCTTGAATCCTTTGCAGGTTTGTTTATACATATGTGGCGCATTACTCCGATTACATTAGGAAATCTCTTTTGTGAAAATCCTTTGGCAATCATTAATTTTTGAACTAATACAGCTTAGAAAAGAAGTAATTCTTTGAACTATTTTATGTAGAGAACTTCAAGTGATATCAAAGCGATCACTGACATCCCTGTAGCTGGCACTGTAATGTTCCGCAAACCACAAAAAAGTCTGCACCTAAAATTATATTTAATTATAATCTTCTTTAGAACAACAACAAATTTATGCTGCACCTGATGTAATGCGCTTATTTTTCTATATATTCCATATGTATTTAAATTGTAGATTGTGCTTTCTTCACATCGGTCAGATATTTGCTTACAAACATTTCTGCTCTGTGAGTGTTCCATTAACTGTGCCTCATCATACAATGGAACTACTTTGTTTGCCAAAATAAGATTACTGTGTATAGCCATTGAATAAATTATTGAGTAATCACCAAACGTATTTATTATAGTGATTGATTTATTAATAGTTAAAAATATTACAAAATAATTTAGTAAGAGATTGCATTTTACTTACCAAGATAACCCTTATTTCTTTTAACTTCCACAAACCTTAATAAATTTAGATCATCGTCGTCGTCGTACTTTTTAAAATCGTAAAGAAAATGAAAAGCACTTCTTCTTTAGACTACTTTCTGTACAGTTGCCATTTTGAGGTTGTTGTTTATAATTCTATTTGAAATATACCATGGGTACATTAACCCCCGTTCCCAATGCTTAAGACTGTTTCTTCTGTATAATGAAAATCCGTGTTTTGCTCGCACACAACCCTATAGCTTAATCCCATATGTCCAAATAGATTTTATGATAGGTTTGGAGATAAGAATTTTGTTTTTTGACCACTACTTAGAACTGCAACCTATGAGCCAGCATAAGGATTTAATTTTGTTTTCTATTTGCTTTGCTTTTTTATTGATGTGCGGCATCCAATTTAATTTCTCGTCAATATACAATCCCAGGTATTCGATGGCAGTAGCTTCGGGAATGAATGTCTTTTTCATTATAACTGCTTGAAGGGCAATTGCCTTTCTCAAGAAATTTTTCTATAAAGATGGTACTTGAAGTTGGAATGTTATTTGTGTACAGTACGTATAGCATCGGTCGTTATAACAAGTTTGTTTAATTTATTGGGGTAGATTTTGAATATTCTGACAGAGAATAAAGAAATTTAAGTCATCAGCATTAAGCGCGAAAGGATCGGGAGTTTTTGGAATTCGTCAGAGGTAGCATATCTCTTGTGTGAATACGACAAAGCTGCTGTTTGGCACTAGAAAAAAAATGAAGGCCTTGTTTGATGTAATCAGTTCTGTTGACGTACCTATTGATATTAAAGATCCTAAAATTATTGAATTTGTCACGAACCATTCTAGAATTCAGAGGATGATTGCCATATCGATAAGTAATTCTAACAATACAAACTTTTGTTTTGCTACAGGAATGATGGGCTATTTATAATGCATCTCAAATAGCATAATTAGATTTCGTATTGTCATTCGTCTCAGCCAAAACAACACGATCACGAGCACTAAAATTCGCAACGAGATCTGAAATACCAGCAACCGCCCTGGAGAACCCAGCATCGGGTTTGATCATTCCAAACACACAAATACTCGGCGCAAACAATGGTACTGTCCAAATTAAGGGCATCATCAAAAACAGTTTTATCTAAAGACCATTGACCATCTTGACTAGATATGGCACAGGTAAAAACTTGATATCGACAGTTTTTTTTTTTTTTTTATTATTTATTTATTTATAATTAGCAATCAGAATACAGATTCTATAAGCTAATGTGTGATGTATACACAAAATAAAAATTAAATAAAATAATTAAAATAAACAAATAATAAAGATACAAAAATAAAAATTATAAATGAAAACAAAAATATAATTATAAGCAAATTAGGAAAAAAGAAGTACGTTAGGATTGCCTCCATTGAGTTAATCCTAAGTGAAGAGAGTCAGGCAGAGATTACATGGTCAGATCGGCAGGCCATTTTCTTTTCAGTCTTCGGTTTGTGTTTTCTTCCACAAGTGGCTTCAGTAATTTATTGCTATGTGTTGCTATTTTGTTAAGATGCGTGCAGACTTTATCCTTGGTGACGTCTTTAATATATGGTATTTTTAGGTCTTGATGAAGAATATGATTACTTACAAACCATGGAGCGTCGACTAGAGTTCTGAGAATTTTATTTTGCATTCTCTGCATTTTGGCCATATGTGATTTGCTAGCGCATCCCCACAGCTCTATGCGGTAGGTCCACACCGGTTTCAGCACTGCATTGTAGATTAAGATTTTGTTATACAGTGAAAGTTTTGACTTTCTGCCTAAAAGCCAATTTAGCTGTTGCATTTTTAGTTTTAATTGTTGTATTTTATTGTTTATATGGCATCTCCAGGTGAGCTTGGAATCTAAGTGCAGACCTAGGTACTTAATCACGTTGTTTTGGGGAATATCGTCACCGTCAAGCGTTACTCTTGGGCAGCTTTGTTTCCTGAGCGTGAATGTTATATGTTGTGATTTTGTTTGATTAATTTTTATTTTCCAGTTTTTGGACCAATCATTTATTTTATCAAGGTGATATTGCAGTTTAAAAGATGCATCGGTTGGATCTTGTGCAACTGCCAAAACAGCAATATCGTCCGCGAACGTGCAGCAGGTAGTGTTTCTCAATGTGGGGAAGTCATTGGTATAAATTAGGTAAAGAAATGGTCCCAAAACACTGCCCTGGGGAGCTCCTGCTTTCATTACTTTTTGCTCAGCTAAAGTATCGCCAACTTTGACTTGAAATTTTCTCCGAGTAAGGTAAGATTCAAAGAAAATCTTGTATGCTGGCAATAGATTTCCAATTTTGTATAGAAGGCCTTCATGCCAAACTTTATCAAAAACTTGGCTTACGTCTAAGAAAGCAGCAGAAGAGTATTTACTGCCTTCAAAAGCTTTATTAATGGTGTCTACTATTCGATGACACTGTTGCGTAGTTGTGTGTCCGCTGTGAAAGCCAAATTGGTGATCAGGAATTAGGTTAGTAGTCCTTGCGATGTTTGCTAGCAGAAGTCTTTCGAATATTTTAGATGTTATTGGAAGCAGACTTATTGGTCTATAAGAATTGACTTTGTTCGGATCTTTTCCTACCTTTGGGATCATTTTTACCGTAGAGGTTTTGAATAATATCGGCCAGTAATTGAGTCTAAGAATTGCGTTAAAGATGTAGGTAAGTAAAATAAATCCTTCTCTGGGGAGTTCTTTAAGCATTATGCTTGAAATTGAATCTATACCCACAGCTTTTTTATTTTTAAGACGTTTAATTTCATTATAAACACTTTTCACGGTGAAGAATCTAGTTTTGTTAAGGTCTGAGGTAGTGTTTTCAGAATTAGGAATATTAAAATTTGACTTGATATCATTAACCGAAAAGACAGATGATAGATAATTAGCAAACAGGTTTGCTTTTTCAGAGTCACTTCTTGCCCAAGAGTCGGAGGCATTTAATCTTATTGGAGGGTGTTTAGTTGCAGGTCTTCTTCTATTAGATAGTGGCTTCCATAAGCTGTTATCAAATCTATTCAATCTAGAAACATAGTTAGTGAAGTTATTATTGTTCATTTCACTAATTTTAGTTCTCAATAAGTTATTCATTCTATTTAGTAGAGTCTTATCCTGTGGCGAGTGAGTGGTTTGCCATCTTTTCCTAATCCTACGTTTCTCAGCTATTAGTTTCCTAATCTCTAGCGTTATGTAGGGTCCTTTATTGGTGACGAAATTTTGCGGAGTACAATCCTTGACTGCATTCTTCAAAATTTGTTGAAAGTCGTTTAATGCGCCGTCTATATCGCTTGGGCATTTTAGAGGCATTTTTAAGTATATTTGGTCCTTAATAATATTCTTGTATAACACCCAGTCCGTTTTGTAATTATGAAGTTTGTAACTTGTTTGTGTTTGTTTTAAATTTGAACTCACAGATGCAATGACTGGAGAGTGGTCCGAGCATAGATCGTAATTTGACTTTGACTTCGATGCATTTATTATCAATGCCGCCCGAAATGAAAAAATCGAGTAAGTCAGGTATTCTCGCCGGATCACTAGGCCAATAGGAAGGAGTACCTGTGGATATTGTAACAAAATTGTTATGTTGAGTTACAAAATTAAGTTCTTTTCCTTTTGGATTAGAAATACTAGATCCTCAATTTGGGTGTTTACTATTATAGTCGCCTCCTGCTAAAAATTTGAGCCCCAAAGTGTTAAACAATTCTTGAAACTGCTCCCTTTTGATATTATGTCTTGGAGGGCAATACACAGCGGAGATAGTCAACTCATATGGCAAAGTTTGAACTTTTACAGAAGTCGCTTGAATATAATCTCTGTTGAATTGGTCCATTTCATAATGCGGAATATTATTTTTAATAATAACGGCTGTGCCACCCTGTGGCTTTCCGTTTGGGTGTGGAGTCTGGTAAACGGTGTAAAAAGGAATAGTGAAATGGGAATATTTAGTAAAGTGTCTATTTTATTTATTGACAAAAATATAATTACTTCATTTTTGTGTGCGAGAAGCCCATTGGCGTTCCATATTGCTATTCTAAGAAATTTAGCCATTTTTATTTAATTTTGTTATAAGTGTAGATAACATGTTCATAAACATATTATTTTGTTGCATCATTTGTTGAAACATGGATTTGAATTCCGATAAGAACTGCGATAATGGTATTCACAAAACAAAATTGCTAGAAGAATTTTCCGATTAAGGCAATTCTTCAGTTCGCTTCGAGCTACCGTGCAGTGCACTTCGTACCTTATCAGGTGCAGGTATAATCCGTGCGTTATTGTAAAAGGTATTGTTATCAGTTGAATCATAATACCCAAGTGTTATAAATCAAAATAATCGAATGTACCCGCAAGGGTACATTTCAGTGTATTAAAACTAATGTAAACACATTGTTCATACGGACTTTTATAATAAAGTGATTGTAATATTTATTGAACAAATACTAAATAGTGTCTAATACAAAGAGTGTCACATTGTATAACAATTTAATTGTGGACCCCTTTGGGGTTCGCAATGAATAACTTAATTGTGGAGTCGGCAAATGTAATTGCCGACGATTCACATACCAGTTCAGAATTTATTACAGAACATCTACGTAATCAGTCTGCTAATTCAACTTGTTCATCAACAGACATAATAACTAATGCTCCGATACCGTCAACAAACATAATATCTAATGCTCCCATACCGTCAACAAACATAACAACTAATGCTCCCATACCGTCAACTAGCGTTATGGAAGTTGAAGCAGATACTAACAATTCTAATAAAAACAAATGGCAAATTGTCCCGATTGCCGGCGTTAAAAGAAGACGTTTGAATATTCAAACTGATAATTCGATAGCATTAGGTAATCGATTTAGTGTCCTTACTAATAAAGAACCAGTACCTGTTACTGAAACCTCTGCTTCAGTTAAAAAAGCATTGCCGCCTCCCGTTTTTATTTACGGAGTTGACGATTTCAAAGGAATGTTAGACGATCTGAAATCTGTGTTAACAAATAATAATTTTACGATTAAAACTTTACCAGATAAAGTTACCAAATTTAACGTTCAATCTGTTGAAGATTACCGTAATTTTGTTAAATTTCTTCGAACTCGAGATATCGTATTTCATACATACCAAATCAAATCGGAAAGAGCATATCGTGTTGTACTAAAGTACATCCACTACAAAACCGATATCAACGAATTAAAGCAGGAAATTGAATCCAAGGGTCATAGAGTTAGAAATATCACTAACGTGTTGCATCACAGAAATAAAAACCCACTTGATATGTTTTACGTTGACCTGGAACCCGATAAAAATAATACTGAAATTTTCAAAATAAACAAGATATTGAATCAAATAATTCATTTTCATCCACCGATTAATAATTCAGGAATTTCCCAATGTAGTAGCTGCCAATTATTCGGCCATACAAAATCCTACTGTAATAGACCGTTTATTTGTGTAAAATGCGGTGATGATCATCCCACTTCAATTTGTTCCAAGTCGCGCGAATCTCCAGCAGTCTGTGCAAACTGTTTTCAATCCCATCCAGCTAATTACAAAGGTTGTGTCATTTATCAACAGATAGTTAATTCTAAAAATAGAATTAACAGTAAATTTTCTGTCAATCAAAACAAGCCTACCGCTTCTCAAAGCTACGCAGACAGGTCTCGCTTTGGCAGACTCACCAACACCGAGCACTTATCGTATGCGCAAGCTATAAAATCTCATAACCCAGTTAATAATTCAGAAAATCAAAATTCGGCTATCTCTCAATTTTTAGTGGAATTTAAAGCAATGTTCAACCAACTAATGCAACAGAATAGTATGATAATTAACATGCTATCAACACTAATCAATAAAAGAAACTAGTATCAATGGCTAGATTCATTAGAATATGTGCTTGGAATGCAAATGGCCTACTACAACATAGGAACGAACTAATTATTTTTCTGGAAGAAAACAAAATTGACGTGTTGTTAGTAAGTGAAACCCACTTTACTAATTACTCCAATATGTACATACCCTACTATAACATCTACCACACTCCGCATCCAGATGGCTCTGCTCATGGAGGTTCAGCTATACTTATTAAATACAACTTAACACACCACGAGGTTCCCAAATATAGCAAGGATTTCTTACAAGCTACATCAATCCAAGTCAAACTCGCTACATGTAACATCATACTATCTGCGGTATATTGCCCTCCACGCCATGCGATTACCAGCTTTCAATTCTATGATTTCTTCTCTTCTTTAGGACCCAGGTTCATAGTGGGAGGTGATTTCAATAGCAAGCACCCTCTCTGGGGCTCAAGATTGACTAATCCCAAGGGCAGACAATTATACAGTGTAATTTCCCAATATAGCTATGTAACGCTGTCGACGGGTACTCCAACTTACTGGCCCTCAGATCCCAAAAAGAAACCAGATCTACTGGATTTCTTTATTTCTCATGGCATCAATACAAATTACACTGAAATTGAAACTAATTTTGACCTTTCATCCGACCATACTCCTGTAATTGCCAGCATCTGCTCATCTATAATAAATACTTCTCGAGCACCATGCCTTCACACTGCGAAAACTAATTGGGATATGTATCGCAAAAAAGTTGAGGACAAAATCAATTTGCAAATGAGATTGAAAACGCAAACTGACGTTAATACAGCTATCGAAAACTTCAACAACATTTTGACTGAAGCTGCTTCATCCTCTACGCCTAAACCTGTGCAATCCAATCGACAATCTACTTCCTTAGAAATCAAAAAGCTTATCGCTGAAAAACGGAGAGCAAGAAGAAAATGGCATAACAGCCATTTACCTTCAGATAAAACCTACTTTAACAACATCAGTAATAAGCTGAAGAATAGATTGAAAGAAATGAGCAATATTAATTTCACTAACTATGTAGCGAGCCTTAACCGCTTCGATAATTCGATTTGGAAACCAGTGAAAAACCGACTCAAACCATGTGTGCGAAACCCGCCAATTCGTTGGGATGCCGACAACGACTCGACTTGGTCACGAAGTGATAAGGATAAAACTGAAGTTTTTGCCAAGTATTTATCCTCTGTGTTTCAGCCTAATTTACCTTCTGATAATCAAATTCCTGATTGTGACATGGTTTATCGAACGATTCCTGTTAGAAATAATAAAAAATTCTTCTCTCTGAGAAGGGTTGTCGGTGAAATTTCTAAACTTAAAAACAAAAAATCTCCAGGAATCGACTTAATTTCGTCGAGAATGTTGAAAGAATTGCCTAAAAAAGGTATTATTTGTTTAACATATATATATAATGCTATATTAAGACTGGAATTTTGGCCTAAATCCTTTAAAACCTCTATAGTTAAAATGATTCCGAAGACTGGAAAGGATCCATATTTGGTTTCATCTTATAGGCCCATAAGCCTTTTACCTATTACCTCAAAAATTTTCGAAAAACTTTTACTTCAAGATATATTATCAGAATCAAATAATATTCCAGACCATCAATTTGGCTTCCGCAAGCAACATTCGACAACTCAACAGTGTCACAGACTTGTTAATATTATTAATAACTCTTTCGAAGCCAAGGAATACTGTTCAGCCGTGTTTCTGGATGTAAGGCAGGCATTTGACAAAGTGTGGCATGAGGGATTACTTTTAAAAATAAAATATACCCTTCCGTCATCCTACTATGAAATTCTTAAGTCATACCTAACAGACAGAACATTCAAAGTCAGGGTTAACTGTGAAACTTCTAATTCTTTTCCGATAAGTGCCGGCGTTCCACAAGGAAGTGTGCTGGGTCCGTTCCTTTATTTACTATTTACTAGCGATTTTCCTTCATTGCCAACTACATCAATTGCTACATTTGCTGATGACATTGCAATACTTTCCTCAGATATCAACCCAATGGTTGCATCTATCAAGCTCCAGGTACATTTATATGCTGTCGAGCGATGGACGAAAAAATGGCGCATTGTTATTAATGAGAGCAAATCTTGCCATATTACATTTTCTTTAAACAAAGTAACCTGTCCTGAAGTTTACTTTAATTGCCAGAAAATTCCACCAGCTGAAAATGTAAAATATCTGGGAATATACTTAGATCGAAAACTAACATGGAAAACCCACATTATGGCAAAAATTAAACAAATCAAACAGAAGATTGCAGACCTGAATTGGCTAATGAGGCGCAAATCAATCCTATCGCTTGACAACAAGCTATTGATTTATAAATCTGTAATAAAGCCCATCTGGACATATGGTATAGAGCTTTGGGGTTGCGCCAGCATGTCCAATATTGTTTTAATGCAACGGATGCAATCCAAAATCCTAAGGCAGATCACCAACGCACCTTGGTATGTAAGCAATAAAATCATCCACGACGACCTCAATGTTCCTTTTACTAAGGATGTAATTAGCAGCAGAAGTTTATTCCATCACTCCAAGCTTGAAAACCATCCAAATCAACTTATAGCACCTCTACTTATGACTCCGTCTAGTAGAAGGTTGAAGCGAAAAATACCATTCGACTTAACATAACATATTGAGCTGCTCATTGGAACAGTTTCACGGATTATTTAGTTTATATTATAATTTTACCTTTAGTTTTAATTATGTTATGAGTTGTAATTATTATTATTTTTCTGTTTACTTTTTATTTTAATTTATTATATATTATTTTTGTATATCAGCTCTGTAACTCATAGAGTCATTTTGACTCTGATTGTTATTATTGATGAAATAAAGAAAAAAAAAAAAAAAAAAAAAAAAAACTGCGATAATAGCATTTCTACCTGATTTGTGTTCGAAGCCTCTTGTTGTTTGATTACCCGTGAAAAACTAGCATGTTGTGCAAAAACCGGTTTGTTTGTTTTGATTGTGTCGGCGTAGCTTCGTTTTAAAGATACTCTTCTAGGGTCACCCAACTCACCGAACCAGGTAGCAATATTTGATTATTGATATGGCTGGTTGGTGTAGTTAGATTGTTGTTGTTATTATTAACTGACGTCGATCCATATTTGTTTACAGCCTTTATATTTAGACGTGTGGCCTACAGTATTACACACGGCGCAGGTCGGAACCGTATCTTCATCTAGAGGACAATCTTTGAACATGTGAACATCCGGTTGCAGTACCGTTTTGTATGATTCAATTGTTGGCAACGTCCACATTGGACGATGCGTTTACGGACATTTGGCGGTTCAATTTTAATTATGCTATTTTGGAATTTGTCCACTTTGTAAATGTCTTTGTTGTTAGGTGCTGGTTCAAAGTCTATGAAGAACATATTACGCGGCTGTTTTGTGTGTGGGTTACGCAGATTCAGAACATTTCTTACCTTGTGACCGTATTCACTAAATACGGTTGTGATTTCTTCTGTTGTGGTTGCATGGTATAGGTATCGAACTACTACTCTAAATGCGCGATCTTCTTTTAATTGATAGGTATGGTGTTCTACATTTGCATCTTTCAGTAATGTGACCATTTGTCGAAAAGTAGCAGAATCAGAGCAATGTATTTTTACAGTTTCGTCCGGCAGAATTTTTGTGTACAATTTGTTTGGAGGAAAAGCTTCTTTGATTGCATTATTCATTAATTTGAAATTATTCACGTTATGAACAAAAATGAGTGGGGGTCGAGTTGATAATGTTTGTGTTTTATCTTGATTTTGTTGATTTAACAACGGATTAAATCTGTTTTGTAGTTTTAAAACAGGTTGGTTTATATCCTTAGTTTTACGTCTTTTAGTGTGTGATGGAGTTTGCCATGGAATTTGGTCCTGGTCTATTTCGTGATCGTTTTCTGTAGTTGTCATCGGAGCATTATTAATAGCGTTAGGAATGTTTTGTTGTAACGTTGATTGGTTTGGTTGATTGTGCGTGGGTTGATTGCTGGAAGTACTGCCATGTTCACATTTTCTGGATCATATTCAGTATCATTTAATGTGCGATACGCTTCCGCAATAGGGATTGATAAATTTGTGTGTTCCCCATTAATGGGGAACATAATTTAATGAATTGTACTTATGTTAAAACTAGTTACACTTATTTTATTTCACTGTGCACTAAACTATTCACAAATGTTATTTCACTTGAATAAATCCGAGACCAATTTATTGTTTGCCGAGAGTTGTTATCGGTTCAACTGCTGAATCGAGAATGATATCGACAGGTAATAGTAATTTTCGGTTCAAGTGAGTTCACAGCAAAGTAGAATTAAATGCGCCAGGTATAGTAATATTTCTTAGGAAGTAATAGAATAGCTTGGAATTATAATAGAAAAGAAATTGAAGAGACGTATTAACTTTTCAGAGGTCGAAGACGAAACGGGATGCTCATGCGTTGAAATAAAAATGTAGGATCTATAGGTATTTTTTCATTGTGTACTTTGCTACTCATACTTGAAAAAAATAGTACTATATTAGCGCGTTTTAATTCAATATTATTAAATGTTTGGCTAGTCATTTTGGTTATAGAAGCAAGTTCCTCTTCACGAGCATTATAACAATTAATTGTGTTATTGTCGATCACTCCGCTAGCTATGGACATAATTTTTTGAATTACAGGAAAAGGATAAAATCACTATTAGTTTTACACGAAAATCACACTTTACATGAGAATTGCTTGCATTCACGTGCTGGTGTGTTGTATCAATTTAAACACGAAAATTTTTAATCTCTTTCGCACACCGTATTTGTTGTATGCATTCCAAACACCTATTTACTGACACTTCTTTGTGTACTTCTTACCTGAGAAACACCTCCATCTGTCTTCATTATAGACTTTATCATTGATTGCTTAATCACCATATCCGTCGAAGTTCCACAATTAAATTTATTAGAACGTCTAACCGTGAAAAATCCTTTTAAAATTTTATGAACAACTCTCTAAATAGTTGTTTATTTGCATCAGGTCTTGTAGATATATCTGCGCAGATTTAGAGCAATAAAAATGTCCTGACGCGTGAAGATAAGGAAGCATTTCTCTAATGCAACTCAAATGAGCTCGCCTATGTCGACAAACGCCGTTTTACATCTTCATCACTATACACAGATCAGCCTGATATATTGAACTATGATGGTTATGAATACTACGAGTATACAATTTCAGTAATTTGCATGTAATTTTGTAACAATTTTTTATCAATGTATTCATTAATGTAATATAATCAATAATTTTCATATTTATGACTCTTTTATAAGAGTTAAGTGTTTAAAATTCAATTCTATAAAATAATGTAGAAATTCAATATTATAATTGTTATTAAACTTGTAATATATTACACCCGAACATGTTTGTATATTACTCTTGTATGGTTCAGCAACATACAATTCATCATGCTTCAAAACTCTGAGATAATATTTAACAGACTTATTAGGGGGCGTCCATTAATCACGTGAGCGAGTTTTTAAGGATTTTTGAAGTCTCTGAACCACACGCATGTCAAAATTTTCCCACGTTTCATCTATGTTATAGTACTGATGATGGTTCAATACGTTCTGCCGTAGTGATTTCTTTTACTCATCTAAAACTAAAAGAATTGCCTTAGAAGAATTCTCTAATCCAAAGGCTTTTTTTAAATCTGACGTCAAAAATTTACACTTTTGTTATGATATGATCAATTTCTAAATAACCAAATATACTCCTCAACAACATTTGTTGCAAATTCTTTTCAGCAATAGATGTTGGTGTTCTTTTATTTACAGTTTTTAATTACCACCTGATTTATAATTATAACGCTGCATAAGGTGAGATAAAATTCACCTGACAATGTTTTAGTCACAATTTTCAATGGCTGTAGAATCTTCACACAATATTCTAAAATTGCAAAGTGTATTGCTGCGCATAGCGCATCTTTAACCGTCAATATTTTTTAAATATATTTTCTTAGTAATCTAAGTTGATTTGATTTTGCAATTCTTGCAGAATACATGACGATTTCGCACTATGTTTAAAATGTGCTACAAGAGCTCTAGCTTTTGGGATTGCGGTATTAAGTTTGCATTTTTTTTGTAAATTCAGTGTAAGTTCAACGCACAATAATAATAACTTTATCAAAGATTTGCCGTGATTTTCACCACAAAATCTAAATTTTTTAGCGCAGTATACCATTCTTCTGTACGGCGTTATTGGTTTTTACGATTTTTTATACTGTTTAATCAAAAATATGACTAACTGCTTATGTCGAGTAAATTATTTTGATATATATTCGTTAGCGAAAAAATTAACCTTCGAATAAATTATGACAGCGATTTACAACCTGTGGGGCGCGTGGACCCCTTGCTTGATTACATGCAAGTAATCTACAATTTTCGCTGCAATTTTATCAGGACAAATGTAATAGCATGAATATACTATACTTTTGGTGCATTCAAAATATTTCGTTTTTGCGTTTGTAGCCGAGTGAGCTGTAGGCCTATAAACAAAAGATAAGCACTCGGATCATATCGAATATTCACGTGCTTACTCGAGACTAACTAAAGTAAATAAACAAAAGCTTCCTTTTTATTCTATTATCTATAAATCGAATTAGTTCATTAGTTGTGCTGGAAATACACGCGTTGATATATAGAAAAAATCATTTCTAAATTATTATTGAGTTAAAATTTATAGCTTTAGTTTTAGCACATTATTAGCCAGGAATTATTGTGAAAAGTAGTGAAAAAGTGATTTTCTTTGATTTGTTATAAAAACCGTTTGTAATGGATAAATACGTGACTGGGTTGAAAAGAAAATTTAATGAAGCAGAAGAAGAGGGTGGTGAAAATAATGGAAATGTACTTCACAAAATAGTAAAACTAAACATAGAAAATATGATCCAATGTACTTATCATTGGGATTTACGTATAAGATCATTAATGGTCAAGAACGGCCAATGTGTTTGCTGTGTATGAATACTTTGGCCTCAGATAGCATGAAACCAAATAAATTAACACGACATCTGGAAAAAGTGCACGCCGATCATGTTGGCAAAACAAAAGAATTTTTCCAAAGAAAATTAGATTCGTCATACAAAGTTTCATATATTGAATGCTAAAAATTTTAAAACTTTAGTACTACCAGCAGCTATTGACATAATAGTTACGATGTTTGGTGAATCATATGCTGATCAAATTAAAAGCATTCCGCTGGCACATAATACGGTGGGAAGACGAATATCAGATATATCTGATGATCTTTGCGATCAGTTGATAGAAAAAAATAAATTATCTTCTTTCGCGTTGCAAGTAGATGATGCTACCGATGTTGCTAAGGATGCACACTTAATAACATATATAAGATATGTTATGGAAAATGATATTTGAGAAGAGTTGTTATTCTGTAAGGCAATTGAAGGCAAAGCTACGGCGAGTAGTATTGAAAATGGTATATATGTAATGGTATGTAAATGGCGGTTTGAGATAATTTGTGCTAAAAAACAAGCTCAACCGTCGCATTAATTTTTTAATGTTGCGTGAAATATTATATCATTTGTTTTATTAAATTTAAAATTATTTTTTCTTATAATCAATAGTTATGTTTGTATGTATATTTTAGTATGTATATTTTTGTATGTTTATTTTTGTATGTATGTATATTGTGCATTATTTGGTACGAGATTGAATAAATCATAATTTCAATTAAGTATATTTAAATTAAATTGTTAAAAAAATTAGGAGGGGCGCAATATTTTTTTCTTTCAAAAGGGGGGCGCAAGGAAAAAAAGGTTGTAAATCGCTGAATTATGAAGGGATTTGAACACTATCGTTTGCGCTTGTTACAATTTCATCTATTGTAACATCATTATTGCGGGCTATTTTACTTATTTGAATTGGAAGGAACAAATATGGCAACATATTTATTATCAACATATTTTTTAATACTTAAATAGGAATTATAATAAATTCTATTAATGCAAAACGTTCATAAATTTATTAAGCAAAACAAGTAAATAACTATATAACACTTTATAATGCTACAAATCTAATGGTAAATCATTTAATAAATATTTTTTAACTTACAAAACGCAAAAAGTTATGCTAAAAAGTGCAAAGCATTTGCATAATACTTGACTGAAGTTTTCAAAGTACAAAATTTGTCAAAATAGCCTTCCAGGACCAAATTTGGCATCGGAGCTGAGGAGTAACAAATCAAAAACTCCCCTTTTGGCTAGAAGGGTTGGTTACAACATCCGACCTAGGTTCACGTAAGGAAGCGGATGAGGAGACACTGCTCGAAAGAGATGTGTGGGTGATCCATATAGCGCACCGTGCGTGGAAACTCCCGGCATCAACGTGCCGCACCCACGGGAGCAAGAGGATGCCAATGAAGGAAGAAGGTGCACGGCCGGAGTGGATGTTTTTTTTCCCGCTCCAATGGTCACAAGCTCTTACAGCAATGGAGGTAGCTGTAAGAGTGACCACCCCTCCACTTCCCAAGGCACCGCTTTCGGAGACGACCTTTTGCTCTGGAGGACCATTTAAATAGACGTCGACGTCGACAAGTGACGTATTTATGGACGTCGAGCAGGATGCGGCCAAAGCCGCTATAGTAAAAGAGGCAACAAGGTTCCTGGTAATTTTCACCGAGACAGAGTAAACTTTGCACCATCGCCTAGATGTCGTTAAACGCCGATGGAGCGACTTGGCTCCAAAATTGACGAGCTAGCAGAGTATGTCAAAGATAAGAACAATGTTCACAGCAGAATAAAGGAGCTAATCAGGTCGATTAGCACAGAAACTATACAGACCTCTCCCGAGACAACTATTCAGCCGGGTGTAAATCAGACACCAACCCCTAAGACCCAGGAGCAAAGCACAAACCAAAGGCTGCTATCGTCACTTAGCCCCGCCTCTGACCCGGAAACACATCCGCCCAAAAAATCGGCTGTAGAAAATAACTGGACGGAGGTGGCTCGACGAAGTTCAAAAAAGAAAGGGGCACGGGATCCGAAAGTAACCTTGAAGGAAACCGAGAAACCGGAAACCGAAAAAATCGAATCAAATGATAGTGCTAAGCACAGAAACTCATAGGAAAACTCGGAACAAACATAGAACCAAGGCTGTTCTGGTTCAACCAGCTGAAGGACGAACGTACGCTGATATTCTTAAGAAGATCAAGGAAAAAGTAAACCCGACAGAGACTGGCGTGGATATAAAGTCCATCAAACAGACAAGATATGGAGATAGTGCAGCCTTTGCAGACGTGATAAGCGCAGCAACTGAAAACATAGGAACGGTGAAAACACTGACACCGCTGACGACGATAGAGATTTTGACCTTGATGGTGTCTCTACCGAAAACGATGTCCGCAACGCATTCAATCGGGACTTACGACAAAACTGGAAATTCGACAAGTGAACTTGACCAAAGTAATATCAAGAGGACAACGAGCGGCCTTTTGTGAGATAAATGAGGCTAATGCAACCTAAGCCCTAAATAGGGCTCGCATAAGAATTGGGTGGGTCACCTGTCGCATTCGCCCAGTTGTTAAAGTAGCCCGCTGCTTTAGATGCCTCGGTTTCGGACACCAAACGCATAAATGCGGGGGACCAAACAGAAGTAAGTATCGCTACAAATGCGGCGGGGAAAATCACAAGTCTGTAGACTGCACGGAAAAGCCAAAGTGCTTTCTACGTACAGTAGACAAAGAGGACCAGAACAGCGGGAGCCATGTTGCTGGATCTGGTACCTGTAAGGCATTCCGTGTAGCACTTGCCGAAGCCACGAGAGAACAGTAATGACACGATTTGTACAAGGTAATCTGAATAGATGTGCCTTGACGCAAAATCTACTGCGCCAACGTATCTTTGAAGATAAGATCGATATCTGCCTTATCTGCCAGCAATATATGAATATTCAGGATAAATCATGGTTCGCAGATAAATATGGCACGGCGGCAATATGGATCACAAACTCGAAGAAAATCACCGTCAATGACAACGGAAGCGGCGAGGGTTTCGTCTGGATCAAGACTCCCACGACCTACTGTGTGAGCGTCTACCTTTCACCAAATGATGGGATTAGCGTATTTCGCCAGAAAATGGCAAGCCTAGAAGACACTCTCGGCAAGCGTAGCTGGTGATTTCAACGCAAAATCTGCTGAATAGGGCGCCGAATACTCGGACACCAGATGAAATGAAGTGGCAGACTTTGCTGCAATATTGGACCTTAGTGTGCTAAATATTGGGAGTATTACAACTTTTAGAAGACCAGGATATCAGGAATCTATCCTCGACATAACATTGGTGACTCCAAGGACAGCGAACATGATTGCAGACTGGACTGTATCTGAAGAGTATAGTGGCAGTGATCATCAGCTTGTGACATTTAGTATTGGATCTGGTCCGACTCGACTATGCGTCTCTTACAAACGGAGGTGGAATGCTAAGAAGCTTGACCCTAAAGCGTTGCGAACAGCTCTCGAGCAAAACGCATCTACTCTTCAAGTTTATCCAACACTAAGTATCCGCAGAGAGACGGAAGAAACAGTCCTTAGAACTATGAATGCTATTATCACCTCACGTAACGCCGCTATGCCACGACCACGAAAAACAGGGTGTACACAGTCCAGCATATTGGTGGTCATCAGAGATAGCAGAACTGCGGAAAAGATGCCACGCACTACGTTGCCGCGCCACAAGAGCTGCAAAACGCTCTCCCTACCAAGATTTGTATACAAACGAGAACAAACAGGCAAAAAGACCCTAAATAAAGCCATAAAATCAGCTAAAGCCGGATTGTGGAAGGAGATTTGCAATGATCAACGGAAACAGCAAGAGAAACATGGCGTGGTAGTTTTAAAGCTCGTAAAATGTGACTTCTCCTCACATTCGATGTAAAAAACGCCTTTAACAGTGCGAATTGGGAGGATATTTTAAACGCCCTAGAGCATAATTTTGACGTGAAGCCAGAGAATCTAGGACTAATAGACGACTACCTTGATGAGAGAAAGTTGATAGTGGAAACGACGGAAGGTCATCAAGAACACGAGATTACAGCTGGTGTACCTCAAGGCTCAATCTTAGGAGCCGATCTGTGGAACGCTGTCTACGACGAGCTCCTGGATATCCCCTCGCCGAAGCAGGTGGAACTCACGCGCTTTGCGGATGACGTTGCAGCTACAATCGTAGTGGACACCACTAAGGAGGCTAAACTACTCGTTCGAGAGACCGTCGATACATATAGACCTGTCTTGAGAAACACCACCTAAAACTCGCCAAACAGAAAACGGAGATGGTTGTCTTGACCCGACAAAAATGGTTTCCAAAACCATTCGCTGTAGACATAGGAGAGACAACTTTGACGTCGACAAGGGCCTTGCGCTACCTGGGAGTAATGATATATGAGAAGTTATCCTTCCGTGAACATGTCGATAATGCATGCATAAAAGCTAGCAAGACAGTATCCAACTTATCAAGGATACTGGCTGACTGCTTGGGACCACGAACCTGAAAACGACGAGTCCTGCTTGAGGTAGCCCATTCTGTGCTGCTATACGGAGCAAAACATATCGGCGCAAAATAGCGTCAGTGCAAAGACGAGGAGCTCTAAGAGTTACCTGTGCCTATCGCACGGTCTCTGAAGCAGCTGTAATAGTAATAGCAGAAGTCATACCAATTGACTTGCTAGCATTCGAGAGAGTAAAATTTTACGACGCTAAAATAGGTGGCGACAACTCCAAAGAAACAAGGTCAAGAATAAAAAAAGAAACTTTACAAGAGTCGCAAAATCCGTGGTCGTCAGGAGAGACGGGCAGATAGACGAAAAATAGCGTCTGATTCCGGAAATTAGCGTCTGGCTCTCTCGACAATATGGGGACACAGATTTCTTTCTGACCCAGCTACTGACAGGACATGGACAGTTTAATGCCTATCTTTTTAAGATGGGCTTGCATAGCACGCCAATGTGCAAATACTGTCCAGATAAAATCGACGACGCTGAGCACACGTTCTTTGAATGTGCTCGGTGGAAGGACTATCGTAACAACGCCGAGCACATTATAGGCACCAGGCTGATCCCCCCCCCCAAGTTTTGTGACCTACATGATAAAACAAGAAGAAAACTGGTCAGCTGTAGCAGCTTATGCACAGCATCTTTTGAAGGATAAAACCGGAGAAAGGGACCAGTAGTCGAAAGCAGGCGTCGCAAGACGCAGCACGGGCTGGATTGATGTAATGCTAACGCGGTTCCAATCCAGTCCTCACGATACCATCTGTGGAGAGAGGGAAGAGGAGTGTTTTTTTTAGTGGGTAAAAATCTCCACACTGCCGTCCGTCATTGTCTGCTGTAGGATGGACAGCGGACAGAGGACAGCGGAGTACCAACGATGGCGGTGTCTCATGAAAATTTTTTTTCGCACCTCTATAAAAAAACACACACACACATGCATACATCCATTTTTTCTAAGGTATGTCAAAATGTTTAGAAGGTTTTGAAACATATAGATATATAAAAATTTTCATTTTCTAATTTTTTGCGATTACTATAACTTGCCCTACGGGAAGTTAAAAATGTATAAAGTTAAATAGATAATACATAAATTAATAAATATGTATAAATAAATGTATACAATTCATTTTGAAAATATTCTAATCGATTCGCAGCATACTTTTATATTATGAATCTCAAACTTTTATATTTAATTAACTTCCCGTAGTGTAGTTATAGTAATGGCCGAAAATCGAAAATGAAATTTTTTGCATTTCTCGACGTTTTGAAGGTTTCTGAACATTTTGGCATACCTCAGAAAAAATGGATCTGTGTGTGTTTGTGTGTGTGTTTTGTACGTCCGCATTTTCTCGTCCACGTTTTCAGGCGTATGGATCAACCGATTTGAATGGTTCAAAAACATTCGATTCCTATTGATAGGGAGATGTGCTGATTAGTTTTTGGCAAAGGCAGGTCCAGCCGTTCCGGAGATACGGAGCAAAAAGTTCAGGAAATAGAAAACAAGTTTTTGAGAGATCGGAGCATCGCTTTTGAATGATCCAAAAAACATTCAATTCGTAATAACGGGGAGAAGTGGTGATTAATTTTTGACAAAGGCAGATCAAGAGCTAAATGTACAAAAAAATGGCAGTTTTTGAGAGAACTAAGCGTCTGATTTAAATGATTCAAAGAACTTTCTGCTTGTTTCAACAAAAATTGCTTCCAGAAAAAAAATTTGTTTCTGATTTTTTTTCCAAAAATATATTTGTAATTTTGCAGGATAAGCATAGTCTAAGCGCCACTCTGTTACAAATGTTTGCCCAATTGCGTTTAGACTGTTTATTTACTGGAGCACCTTTCCAATTTTGTGAAAACTATTGAAAAATGTGAAAATGCCGCCAAGCTAAGCACAGTATAAGTAAAGATGTCGTACAGAATTATTAACTTCCCGTAGGGTAAGTTATAGTAATCGTCCAAAAATCGAAATCAAAAATTTTTACATTTCTCGACGTTTTGAAGGTTTCTGAACATTTTGGCATACTTCAGAAAAAATGGATGTGTGTGTGTGTGTGTGTGTGTGTTTTGTATGTCCGCGTTTTTTCGTCCACGTTTTCGGGCGCACGGATCAACCGATTTCAATGGTTTAAAAAACATTCGATTCCTATCGATAGGGAGATGTGCTGATTAGTTTTTGGCAAAGGCAGGTCCAGCCGTTACGGAGATATGGAGCAAAGAGTGCAGAAAATAGAAAGCGAGTTTTTGAGAGAACGGATCAACCGATTTGAATGGTTTAAAAAACATTCGATTCCTATTGATAGGGAGATGTGCTGATTAGTTTTTGGCAAAGGTAGGCCCAGCGGTTTCGGAGATACAGAGCAAAATGTTAAAAAAATCGCAGTTTTTGAGAGAACTAAGCGTCCGATTTAAATGATTCAAAGAACTTTTTGCTTGTTTCAACAAAATAATTGATTTTGGAAAAAAAAAATTTTTGTTTCGATTTTTTTTTCAAAAAAATTTTTTTGTAATTTTGGATTAAAAATTCAAAAAATCACCCAGGCTAAGCACAGTCTAAGCGCCACTCTGGTACAAATGTTTTTATGTATGTTACAAATGTGCGTTAAGACTGTTTATGTACTGGAGCACTTTTCCAATTTTGTGAAAATCATTGAAAAATGTGAAAATGCCGCCAAGCTAAGCACAGTATAAGTGAAAAAGTCGCACAGAATTATTTGCAAATGCGTTTAGACTGTGACTATGCGGGAGCACTTTTTCAATTTTGTGTAAATTTGGCAACTATTTTTTTTTTGAAATTTGATTCGAAATGAAATAACGATTGTTAATGTTCTGGAGATGATAAATTGATTTATTTATAATTAACTTTGCGTAGGGTAAGATATAGTAATCGCAAAAAAATCGAAGATGAAAATTTTTATTTATCTTTACGTTTCAAAGGTTTCTGAATATGTTGGCATACCTTGGAGAAAATTGATGTATGTGTGTGTGTGCGTACAAGATGAACACTTATCAAATTTTCATGAAAATAGGTCTAGCGGTTTCGGAGATCTAGTAAAAAAACTAAAAAAAATACCATTTGGCGGTCAACAATAATCATTAGACATTAGACATATGCACATCAAATTATAAGATGTTTTATAGAGATTTTACCAATAAGTATAAATTTTGTTTACATTCCTATTAGTTCCGTACCAATGTTTATCCGTTAGACGGCGACGCGGCGCTTACGCGCTTCGATATTTAGTCTCTATGCATTTAAAGCAGTAGAATTGCTTTGAAAAAAAGTTCAAAATTTCCAAAATATTTAGAAATAAATTTTTCAACAAAAAGTCAGTTTTTGTCAAAAATTTATAGTTTCTCAAAAATCTATTTTTTCAGAGTATTTTTTTTTCAAAAATGTTAATCTTATTAAAAAAAAATAATTTTTGGTACGGGAAGTTCCAGCAATTTGCCTTAAGGCACGATGCCATGCGCCCCACTAGTTTGCAAATGCGTTTAGACTGTGACTATACGGGAGCACTTTTTCAATTCCTTGTAAATAAGGCAACTATTTTTTTTTTTAAATTGAATTCGAAATGAAATAACGATTGTTAATGTTCTTTCTGGAGATAATTTGACTTTCATGATTTACATTTGATTTGCTCAGATATAACAAGATAGCAAAAATAATGAAAATTACAGTATTTGTAATAATATATTTGAAATCGACCTTATGGCACGATGCCATCCACCACTAGTTTAATTTTTTATATTACTTCTTATATTCGTACATATTTAATTATACAGTAACGTTTGAAATCAACGTTCAAACTAATAACTTTCACGTTTCACGCAAACACTATATTTTTACACATATGTTTGCAATAATAGTGGAATCGATAGTCGGCAACACAAAGATTTTAAGCGACAATAAAATTCTCGTCCTTTTTTAACTTTTGACAAAATTTTGTAAAGGTTTTGTGTATTGCATGCAATAATACATACACATATTCTTCAAAAATAACATTTTAGAGACCTTGCTTACAGCTGATCGATGATGCGTTTTTTCAGGTCTTTTATCTATATATAAAAATACATTCTCAGTGACAAAGAGAAACTTTTATGAATTTATTAGAAATGTTTTCAATTCATGCTTAAAAAAAGATAATATTCAAAAACCAATAGTTTTGGTTTTAGATAGTCATTTTTCTCATTTGTCTTTTTATCTGTGGGCTCAGCCCACCCATCAATTTCAAAAAATTATATGGGCTAATATATCTAAAAAAAAAAAAACGAGACCACTGGCTGCCTATCTAAAAAAAAAAAAAACGAGCCCACCCATCAAAAATTTGGTTCCGACGCCACTGGTGAGGTACTAAATCAAGACACACATGAGAAATAGTTTCCGCAAATACGGACATATCCTTTTTATATAAACGCCATCGATTACAGTCGGCTAGTAAAAACTTTTGTACCATTATCTAACTAGGATTTACCAAAAATTTGGTAATCAAAAACCAAAACTCGTTTGCTGGAGAATGGAATAGTGATATAAAGGATACAAACTTGTATAACTTTTGGGCAAACATAAGAGAAATTTACCCAAACTGTTGTACTCGTATTGTAGCTTCTCCCTTTGGTCTTGGATGATTCTACTATATATGCAACTGATTGTACTCTTTTAGGCATTACATTGTATTGGGGGCTTAACAAATGACCTCCAGCTTAGATTTAATTTAAAAAACCCTCACGCACAACTCCTATCCCAAATTTTGTATGAAAAATGTAATGTTATAAGAAAAATCTTATATTTTAAAGTACACCCAGCCCACACGGTTCCGACGCCACTGTATATATATATATATATATATATATATATATATATATATATACGCAGTAAACACTACTTGTTGCCGCAATATAACTTTTTATGTTACAAAGTTATTATAACAAATGTTAACTAAATGTAATGTACGCGCAATGTATTTTGAAATTGCAAAGTTATATAACAAATGTTAACTAAATGTAATGTACGCGCAATGTATTTTGAAATTACAAAGTTATATAACAAATGTTAACTAAATGTAATGTACGCGCAAAGTATTCTGAAATTGCAAAGTTATATAACAAATGTTAACTTAGTGTAATGTATATCGGGAGTTACAAAGTTATATACATTTGTTACCTATTGTAATAAATGTGCAATGTTTTGTTAGAAAATATTTTCCACAAGTTATAGTAATCGCAAAAAATCGAATATGAAAATTTTTATATATCTTTACGTTTCAAAGGTTTCTGAATATTTTGGCATACCTTAGAAAAAATTGATGTATGTGTGTGTGCGTGCGTGTGTGTGTGTGGATACAATTTTTCATCGACGATTTCGGAAACGCCGATCAACCGATTTGAATAATTCAAAAAACATTTTACTTGTATTGACAAAATGAACAACTGGTAAAATTTTTGGGAAGGCATGTCTAGCGGTTATGGACTCTCAATAAAAACAAGTTAAAAAAATGTCATTTGGCGGTCAAAAATGTTTATTGGACATATGTATATTATCAGATATTTTATAGACATTTTAATAATGTGTACCCATTTTGTATAATTTTTTTTGGGTTCCGTACCAAGACTTTTAATTTCAAGTCTTTTTATATGGTCCAAGCAAATGTCCTCGACATTTTCGACAGTATCGAATAACCGATTTGTATGATTAAAAATCATTTGGTTCGTACTCGATCGCGAGGCGTTTTTGCTAAAGGCAATTTTGCCGTTTCGGAAGTATGGAGGGTGTAAAAACGGTTATGCAGTTTCTGAGAGAACGGATTATCCGATTAGATTAATTCAAAAAACATTTTGTTTAAGGGGTTAGAGATACTTGGAATTTTTGAAAAATCGATTTTTATTTTTTTACATTTTCATTAAGTGTAATATCTTGAAAATGCTCTCTGAAAATTTCAAGTTGATCCGATGATTACTTTTTGAGTTATTGGACTCTTACCAGCGCGTTGACGCAAGTGGAAAACTCGATACTTATACTCAAGATTATTCTGCCTCACCTCATGATGTTTTGAAAGCTTTTAATCCGATTTTCGATGATCTCAGCAATGATAATTTACTTTCAAGATCTGTAGTTCAAGATTGAATCCATAATCAGAAAAAACTTAAAGCTCCAACCAACTAGTGTAAAAAATATGCCTAAAAACCGTGAATACTAGTTCCAACTATCGTACAAATTGCTGAATACATATACATAATCATTAATATTGATTATGGATACCCTAGGTCCTAATTGTGGGTGTAATTCCCATTGGTATGCTGAAAAATTGGATGCTGCGCGTGTGAAAGTGGCAGATCAGCGCGCCAACGAGAACATTCCGAGAGGCCAGAATGCTTCGTAGGCAACAGCAAATGGAAATTTTGGAAATTTGCACAATGACTGATGAACTATTATATGGCCCAGAAATAGATGACTCGGTTTAAGTAATTCAATAATTCGAATTTCTGTACGGAAATCCATTGTGAAACTTTAAACGCGTTTTTCTCAAAACTATGTTTTTTGAACCGGTGACCACTGTAACTCAATCGCTTGGTAAATTTTAATGAAATTGATACAGCTTTTAGAATACATAACAAACTCGGGCCTGATCGAAGGATTTTTAGTTTTTCAAAAATTTAAATTTTTTAAGACCAACTAACTGTTGATTTTTTACCCGAAAATCTAGACTTTTTTTCTGATGCTGCCATTTTGTTAATTTTTGCAAAAAAAAGAAAACCTTCGATCAGGCCCAGGATTATCTATTTATAAAACTATTTTTAACTTCCCGTAGGGTAAGTTATTGTAATGGGCCGAAAATCGGAATTGAAAATTTTTACATTTCTCGACGTTTTGAAGGTTTCTGAACGTTTTGGCATACCTCAGAAAAAATGGATGTGTGTGTGTGTGTGTGTGTGTATGTATGTATGGATACAAATTTTCGCCCACGTTTTCGGGCGTACGGATTAACCGATTTGAATAATTTAAAAAACATTCGATTCCTATTGATAAGGAGAAGAGCTGATTAGTTTTTGGCAAAGGCAAGTCCAGCAGTTACGGAGAAAAGGAGCAAAGAGTGCAGAAAATAGAAATCGAGTTTTTGAGAGAACGGAGCATCCGATTTGAATGATCTAAAAAACATTCAATTAGTAATGATTGGGAGAAGGGGTTATTAGTTTTTCGCAAAGGCAGGCCCAGCCATTTCGGAGATACAGAACTAAATGTACAAAAAATGGCAGTTTTTGAGAGAATTAAGCGTCCGATTCAATTGATTCAAAGAACTTTCTGCTTGTCTTAACAAAATAATTGATTTTGGAAAAAAAAATTTTGTACCTTTTTTTTATTTTTTTTTTTTTTAATTTTTTGTATATCGAAAATAATTCAGATTTTATTTTTAATTCTGACTATAGTTCTAATATACTTTAAACAAATAATTTCAACTCTGCAATTCAGTTTATATAATTCTTATAAATATTAGACAATGTTACAATATTTATAATAATCTATTTGAAAAACATTCAATATTCCTCGAACATTTCGTTACGGTACGGGAAGTTCCAGCAATTTGCCTTAAGGCACGATGCCACCCACCCCACTAGTTTTTATTTGATTGATTTTAGATGAATCTCTAAGGAGTCATGCTGGTCACCGCCAGGACCGTTTTCTGAAACAGGGTCAACAAAAACAGCTATAACTTTGGGAATATTTATTTTATTTTTCTGAAATTTTTGTTACTTCAAGTCAAAACATTGTATAATTATGCCGTATTAATATTTTTGTAAAAAAACAGCGTTTAATGACAAAAAAAAATACTGAAAATCCTCATTTTTTCGTGCCTCCAAGTACCCCTAACCCCTTAAGTAGATGATGTGCAAAAAAAGCATTTACAGAAAATTTTCGAATTTTAAAAATTAAAAAAAAAAAACAAAATTTTCAAAAAAATTCAAAGTTTCAAAAAATTCAAATTTTCGAAATTTTTCATCATTTTCATAAAAAACTAAATATTGAAAAATTAAAAAAAAATCTTACAAAAGTTTAAGATATTTCGAAAATTTAAAAAAAATCGAATATAACCAAAAATTTCGAAATTCTCAATATATTTAAAAAAAACGTTTTTTTTAATTCCAAAAAATTTTGAGAAAAATTTAAAAAAATTTCTCGAACGCCGTCCAACGGACAAACCATGTTACAGAACCCATAGAAACGTAAACAAAATTGATATATATTATTAAAATCTCCATAAAATATCTGATAATTGGATGTGCATAAGTCTAATGATCATTTACGACTGCCTAATGTCATTTTTTTACTAGATCTCTATAACCGCTGGACCTGCTTTTCCAAAAAATTTCCAACAGCAAATCAGTTCACTTATATATCAGTCGCCAATTAAAATATATGATGTCTTACTAAAGTTGATTATTTATACATGCCGAGAAGATTATGCAACTTCTATTAAGGCAAAATGCCACCTTCAACTAGTTTCGAATAGTTTTGACAGTTTTAACAATTTGAAACCTACGGGTGGTTTGAGAATTTTTGAAAAAGTTTGAAAGATTTAATACTTTTTTAAACCTGTAAAACATTTATTTTAAAACATTAACAAATTTTTGTTAATCAAAATATCAAAAAGTCTACAAAAATTGTATATATTTACTTTCATTAACATTTATTTATTTACAATTATATTTACATAAAGCTATAAGAACTATAGTTACAAAAATACAAATAAGTTGTGCAGAAAAGGAATAGCCACATAATTAGATTTAGTTGTATAAGGCAGTGTTACACATTTTTGTTTTATTTCCTTCACAGATATTGTCACTTCTCTCACAATTTTTGGGTGAAAAACATGAATATCAAATAGTTTCGAGTCAAATGGTTTTGAAAATAATGATTTTGTTCTTGTCTTTCTAATTGTTGCAAGGGATTCGCGGAATCTTGAATCTTATTTTTCACACTTCTGAAATAATTTTCAAATGGAAAACAACTAAATTTGTCTAATGAACAACCAAAATTCTTGACTTCATCAGCTAAATGGATTATATTATGAATATAGGCGCTTTGTCACCCCCAAACACACCATGTGCATATAATCCAATGCAACTTGGGAAACCATACAAATCCCCAAATCCTTTAAAATAGATAGACCAGTATGATGCTCTTGTTGTTATTTTGATCTAAATGCTTGATCTGTTCTCAGTATGGCATCAGTTTCTGTTAAAATTACGTGTTTTTCAAAATCGCCTTCTTGAATGCATTTTGGACAACTAAAATAGCATGTCCTTTCACGTAGATTATGAATGCTATAGCTGGGCTATCACACACAATTTTCGATAATAAAACATCACATTTCTTCTCCTTAAAAATAATGCCATGTTTCAAAATCGTCTTCATATCACTTACGAATTGACTTAAGTAAATATTGGCATCGGCTGGCTTGCCATTACCATGATGAATGCCTACAATGAAAAGTTCAAGATATAGGCCAAAAACTGCTATTTGAACTTTTAGATATTGCCATTCCATCACAATTTAGTTGTAAGAGAATTTTCTCAGGGCATTCGAAAAAAGTTTTTCCATGGAGTTGAGAATTCCTTCTTCAACACCAAAATGCATGTAAAATCCGCTATTCGTTTTTTGAATAGCTTTTGTTGCAGTTTTTGGAGTGCCCAACAATGTTCGAGCATCCACAGGTAGGTCCTTGTGACCATGCTTAACCAAAATTTTTAAAAATGCACTTACAGTATACAAAGTCAAATTGTCTCTCTTCGCCAAATTCTGTATATCTTCCCTTAGGAAAATTTTTCATTTGCTTACGTATTTTTATATTTAACTCCATTATTATCATCTCGCTTCATAAATATTTCACACGATATTAATTTAATATTGTGAATTAACCTTCAAAAGTAAATTTTTTATTAACTTCCCGAAGGAGAAGTTTATGTTTTCATAAAAAAATTCGAATCGCTAATTTTATGTTTTCTCGACGTTTCAAGCCATTCTGAATCGAATGAGACCAAATTTGGAAAAAGTATGTGTGTGTGTGTGTGTATGTGAACAGATTTTTTGCCGTAAATCGACGTTTTCTCCAAAACAGCTGGACCGATTTCAAAAATTTAAAAGCCATTTGATGTATCTCGATGAGGACTATCGTCTCTGAGTTTTGTGCGGCGATCGGCTGGGTCGTTTCTTTGTAAATTGCAGAAAAGTGAAAAAAATTTTGTCCACGTTTTAGCCCGCAATTCTAAATCGATTCTGAAAATTCGAAAACCATTCGATAGATATTGGTTGGGAATCGTGCTGATTAGTTTTTGGTAAAGATCGGCCGGACCGTTTTCTTGTAATAACGTTTTTAAAAAAAAAAATTCGACGATTTTTATGATTTTTGACGGTAGATACCATAGTTTTCTAGGTCATACTAAAATATTACGGCCCTACGACAACTCGTTTAGCTTTAAAAATTCGTCAAAGTTTGCAAAAATTGGTATAGTTTTTTTGACATTTGTCAAAATTAGACTTTTGATCGACGTTTTTTCAAAAGCGCCTGAACCGATTTCAGAAATTTAAAAGCCATTTGATGTATTTCGGTGAGGACTATCGTTTGTCAGTTTTGTGCGACGATCTGCCAAGCCGTTTCTTTGTAATTTGAAAAAAAGTGTTAAACTTTTCGTCCACATTTAAGCTCACATCCTACCGAACCGATTTTAAAAAATCAAAAACTGTTCGAAAGATATTAGTTGGGAATGATACTGATCAGTTTTAGGTGAAAATCTACCAAGCCGTTTTCTTGTAATTGACTGTTGACAAAAAAATTTAAGCAGATATTTAGATAATTTTTTTTAGCGATATATACCATGGTCTTATAGAACTTACTGAAATATTACGGCATTATTAAAAATTTATCAAAGTTGGAGAAAATGAGTATCTCTTTTGACATTTGTTAAAATTAATATTAGTCTATTTACTTGGTATAATGATAAAGTACTTGGTCTTGAACATAATAAACCATTAAAGTCTTGGAAACTGGTTCAATTATAAAAATTATTCAGTTTTGAAAATTTGCTTTTAGAAAATACCTCGTTTCAAAATGTTCGTTCGTTTTCAATTATGTGTAATAAATTCAATCGGAATACTTTGATTCATAAATTAATTTATTTTTTATTGATTAAGTCGATTATTTAAACATATCGGGAAGTTCATGTAACTTGCCTCAAGGCTAAATACCAAACCAACTAGTTGGTTTGATTAGTTCAAGGCGCCGTCCTCAATTATAATTTGTTTAATGTTGGTAGCATAGATAAATAAGCATATGTTTGGTATCATGATAATATTTTGTATATCTATGGTTGGTGAGTCTGTGCCATCATAGACAAGTTCATGTCAAAACAACACGTGCTTTAAGCAATGTAAATAAAGCCTCATTCTATTCTTCCTGTAGCGTCGAAAGGGTTCTTATTGAGGTTAGCGTTAGTGAGTGTTGTTGTTGTTGTTGTTGTTTTTTATAGGTTTGTGATAGTGAATTGTTGAATTTTAACATTAACGCTATGGGTCTCTTGGGGTAAGTGAATAATATATTTCGTGATTCAACGATAATGTAATGTTAAACTAATATGCTTATATTGCTTTATTTGTAGAACAAGAGCTGTTGTTTGTGACGAATCTGGTCACGCTGAAATACCAAGTAATTGGTTAATTTTAGGTGACGATGGTTCGTGGTCAAAGTGCTGATGGCCAACAACATGCAGAAATCCGACACGATTGATTATAAGGCGCGTGGAGCCGGATTACTCCACTTGTATTAAAACCCCCATAACGTTTATTTAGTTCTGCGGTGAGAATATTATTTATTTAGAGTTTAGGTAATCTAATTTTATGTACATTATTTGTTTTAGTACAAAATATTTGTTGCTATTTGTTTGTTATAAATTATTTGTTACTGTTCTGTTTAGTACATTATATTTGTTGCTATTTGTTTGTTATAAAATACTTATAATATTTTTTAATAAACAAATAGCAACAAATATTTTGAACAAAACAAAACAGTAACAAGTATTTTATAACAAACAATAGCAACAAATATTTTAGTTGCTACTTTGTTTATTGTAAAATATTAATTTTAAATAATAGATACAATAAAATATGAGTAAATCTTTTTTTTTTAGAGAAAAATCAATTATTTACGCATAAATTAAAAGCATTGCAAAAAGTGCTGATTCATTCGGTTGACGTTATATAACTAGGTGACATTTTTATAAAACCGCAACCTAACGGCAATATAAAATTGTTTACAGGGTACCCAGTCAACACTACTTGTTGCCGCAATATAACTTTTTATGTTACAAAGTTATATAGCAAATGTTAAACTAAATGTAATGTATGCTAATGTATTCTGAAATTACAAAGTTATATAACAAATGTTAACTAAGTGTAATGTAGGCGTAATCTAAAGTTACCAAGTTATATACATTTGTTACATAATGTAATAAATGTGCAATGTTTTGTTAGAAAATATTTTACACAACTTTATATATAGTAATCGCAAGAAATCGAAAATGAAAATTTTTATATATCTTTACGTTTCAAAGGTTTCTGAATATTTTGGCATACCTTAGAAAACAATTTTTCATCGACGATTTCGGAAACGCCGATCAACCGATTTGAATAATTCAAAAAACATTCGATCCGTATTGATGGGGAGACGTGCTGATTTATTTTTCGCGAAAGCAGGTCTAACCGTTCCGAAGATACGGGGCAAAAAGTGTTAAAAACGGTAACTAAGTTTTTAAGAGAACGGAGCGTCCGATTTTAATAATTCAAAAAACATTTTACTTGTATTGACAAAATGAACAACTGGTAAAATTTTTGGGAAGGCAGGTCTAGGGGTTTTGGACTCTCAATAAAGACAAGTTAAAAAAATGTCATTTGGCGGTCAAAAATGTTTATTGGACATATGTATATTATCAGATATTTTATAGATATTTTAATAATGTGTACCCATTTTGTATAATTTTTTTTGGGTTCCGTACCAAGACTTTTAATTTTAAGTTTTTTTATATGGTCCAAGCAAATGTCCTCGACATTTTTGACAGTATGGAATAACCGATTTGTATGATTAAAAAATCATTTGGTTCGTACTCGATCGCGAGGCGTTTTTGCAAAAGGCAATTTTGCCGTTTCGGAGGTATGGAGCGTAAAGGGTGTAAAAACGGTTATGCAGTTTTTGAGAGAACGGATTATCTGATTAGATTAATTCAAAAAACATTTTGTTTAAGTAGATGATTAAGTAGAAAAAGCATTCGATTGTTTCGATTCGACAGTATGAAATAGTCGATTTGTATGATTAAAAAATCATTTGGTTCGTACTCGATCGCGAGGCGAACGGATTATTATATTTGAATTTTAAAAATTATAAAAAAAATCAAAATTTTCAAAAAAATTCAAATTTCCGAAATTTTTCATCATTTTCAAAAAAAAACTAAATTTTAAAAAATTAAAAAAAAAATTCTTACAAAAGTTTAAGATATTTCGAAAATTAAAAAAAAAATCGAATATGACCAAAAATTTCCAAATTCTCAATATATTTAAAAAAAAAACGTTTTTTTTTTTAATTCCAAAAAATTTTAAACTTCGAGAAAAATTTTAAAAAAATTCTCGAACGCCGTCCAACGGACAAACGATGTTACAGAACCCATAGAAACGTAAACAAAATTGATATATATTATTAAAATCTCCATAAAATATCTGATAATTGGATGTGCATAAGTCTAATGATCATTTACGACTGCCTAATGTCATTTTTTTACTAGATCTCTATAACCGCTGGACCTGCTTTTCCAAAAAATTTCCAATAGCAAATCAGTTTACTTATATATCAGTCGCCAATTATAATATATGATGTCTCACTAAAGTTGATTATTTATACATGCCGGGAAGATAATGCAACTTCTATTAAGGCAAAACAGTTTTAACAATTTGAAATCTACGGGTGGTTTGAGAATTTTTGAAAAAGTTTGAAAGATTTAATACTTTTTTAAACCTGTAAAACATTTATTTTAAAACATTAACAAATTTTTGTTAATCAAAATATCAAAAAGTCTACAAAAATTGTATATATTTACTTTCATTAACATTTGTTTATTTACAATTATATTTACATAAAGCTAATTTAATAAATATCAAAAAGTATACAAAAATTGTATATATTTACTTTCATTAACATTTGTTTATTTACAATTATATTTACATAAAGCTATAAGATATAACAAATATTTTTTAAGTCAACATAAAAAATGTCATGCGGGAGAACGTCATTACAAATGTGAAATATGTAATAAAGCATTTATAACAAATCGTGAATTAATTCGGCATAAAAGGATTCATACAGGAGAACGTCCTTACAAATGCGGAATATGTAAAAAAACAATAGCAAACAATAGCAAAACAAATATTAAACCGACATCTAATGATTCATACTGGAGAACGACCACATAAATGCAAGATATGCAAAAAAGCATTCAGTTTAAAACAAAATTTAAAACGCCATGAAAAAATCCACACGAGAGAAAGCAATCATTGATGAGCCACATGCAATAAAACTTTCGCAGCTTAGCAATCATTAAACCAACATAAAACTGTTCATACTGTAGAACAAATTATAATAGAGGATTAAATTTTCATAATTTTAAACACAGTAAAACATTATAATTATAATTAGCAGACGTTCTCATCAGTGTAGAACAGTTTGCTAAATACTGCTTATAAATATCTTTGAAAATATTTGTGGTGACTTATAAAATATATTAATAATTTATTGCTCACCAAATATTGTTATAAAAGAATACAGAAAAAAATAGAAGTTACTACAAGAATATACAGGGTCATTATAGTTACAAAAATACAAATTAGTTGTGCAGAAAAGGAATAGCCACATAATTAGATTTAGTTGTATAAGGCAGTGTTACACATTTTTGTTTTATTTTCTTCACAGATATTGTCACTTCTCTCATAATTTTTGGGTGAAAAACATGAATATTGAATAGTTTCGAGTCAAATGGTTTTGAAAATAATGATTTTGTCATTGTCGCTTCCAAACACAATATTTTATCAACATCACAAATTTTATTTATTAAAACTATTTTATTCTCAGTTGTCAAACAACAGTTATTTGAAGCTATATTACTTAAAGAAATATTTCTAAATTCAATTTTCTCTATTTTTGATGTTTTTGTCCGGTGTATTACTGAGAAACTTTTAATTTGAATAAATTCACTTCTGCTTGTAATAGTTTTTTCCTCCCACATTCGGTTTACTAATTGTTGAAAGGGATTCGCGGAATCTTGAATCTTATTTTTCACACTTCTCAAATAATTTTCAAATGGAAAACAACTAAATTTGCCTAATGAACAACCAAAATTCTTGACTTCATCAGCTAAATGGATTATATTATGAATATTGAATGTTAATCTATCTGAACCATATAAATCAGAATAACTAACAAAAAAAGTTTTAACAAGTTCCCTGCCAAAGTATTCCAGTTGAGACATGCCCCTAGATCACATAGTATTCTAATGCCTAAACTGAAATGTAAAAAATTTAAAAACAATTGGTTACTTAACACAGGTTTCAAAATTACTAACCCCGAATACAACAAAAATTGTCTGTATTCAGTGGCCTTCCAATGTTTGTGATCCTCTAGTCTTCTAGGCAATCTGGAAAATTCCGAAGGAAACAACTTTCTATGCTCTATTATATAATTGTTCATATTCCTTTTCTGCTCGTCCGTAAAGCGAATATCTCTAGATCCGCACATCCAGAGAGAAATCAGGCGCTTTGTCACCCCCAAACACACCATGTGCATATAATCCAATGCAACTTGGGAAACCATACAAATCCCCAAATCCTCTAAAATAGATAGACCAGTATGATGCTCTTGTTGTTATTTTGATCTAAATGATTGATCTGTTCTCAGTATGGCATCAGTTTCTGTTAAAATTACGTGTTTTTCAAAATCGCCTTCTTGAATGCATTTTGGACAACTAAAATAGCCAGCATGTCCTTTCACGTAGGTTATGAATGCTCGAGCTGGGCTATCACACACTATTTTCGATAATAAAACGTCACATTTCTTCTCCTTAAAAATAATGCCATGTTTCAAAATCGTCTTCATATCACTTACGAATTGACTTAAGTAAATATTGGCATCGGCTGGCTTGCCATTACCATGATGAATGCCTACAATGAAAGGTTCCACTCAATAATATAGGCCAAAAACTGCTATTTCAACTTTTAGATATTGCCATTCCATCACAATTTAGTTGTAAGAGAATTTTCTCAGGGCATTCGAAAAAATGTTTTTCCATGGAGTTGAGAATTGCTTCAACACCAAATTGCATATAAAATCCGCCATTCATTTTTTGAATAGCTTTTGTTGCAGTTTTTGAAGTGCCCAACAACGTTCGAGCATCCACAGGTAGGTCGTTGTAACCCTGCTTAACCAAAACTTTTAAAAATGCACTTACAGTATACAAAGTCAAATTGTCTCTCTTCGCCAAATTCTGTATATCTTCCCTTAGGGTAGTATTATCATTACCTTGACAAAATACATTTTCTGAAGTGGCATGATCTTCAAAATTTTGTTTCTCGAAATTGGTGTCTAATAGATTTGAAAAGGTACTATAACAAACATTTTCATTATAATTATTACTATTTACTTCTTGTTCAGATGATACACTTTCATTCCGATTGATTTTTATACTATTCAAATAATGTTTTTCTGTTTGAGCGACAATCTGGCGTATTCTTCGCGGTGTCAAATTTTTCATTTGCTTACGTCTTTTTATATTTAACTCCATTATTATCTTCTCCCTTCATAAAATATTTCACATGATATTAATTTATTATTGTGAATTAACCTTCAAAAGTAAATTTTTTATTTGTTTGATTAGTTCAAGGCGCCGTCCTCAATTATAATTTATTTAATGTTGGTAGCATAGATAAATAAACATGTTTGGTATCATGATAATATTTTGTATATCTATGGTTGGTGAGTCTGTGCCCTCATAGACAAGTTCATGTCAAAACAAACCGTGCTTTAAATAAAGCCTCATTCTATTCTTCGTGTAGCGTCGAAAGGGTTCTTATTGAGGTTAGCGTTAGTGAGTTTTGTTGTTATTTATAGGTTTGTGATAGTGAATTGTTGAATTTTAACATTAACGCTATGGATCTCTTGGGGTAAGTTAATCATATATTTCGTGATTCAACGATATTGTAATATTAAACTAATATGGTTATATTGCTCTATTTTTAAAACAAAACAATTTGCTGTTCTTTGTGACGAATCTGGTCACACTGGAATACCAAGTAATTCGTTAATTTTAGGTGACGATGATTCGTGGTCAAAGTGCTGGTGGCCAACAACATGCAGAAATCCGACACGATTGATTATAAGGCGCGTGGAGCCGGATTGGTACGGTACTCCACTTGTATTAAAACACCCATAACGTTTATTGGGTTCTGCGGTGAGAATATTATTTATTTAGAGTTTAAGTAATCTAATTTCATGTACATTATTTGTTTTATAATTTTAGACACCTATGAGTCAGCTCGCAAACGTGCAGCTGACTCAGAATACTCATCTACAGAGGAGCAGCTTGGGAGGGGTCTCAGAAAGAAGACTAGTGACTCGGTGTTTGCCCTCGAAGCAATAATCGAGGCTTTGACAAGTAATGATTGTATTACATTATACTTATTTACTTTGTACATCTTGCAAATTAAATCGCTTTTATTGCAGAACCGAAGGAAAGAGCAGAAAAGAGACTGAGAGACGAATCTGAAGAGATAGAGCCAATAACAAGTAATAATGATTTTAGCCTTTATTAACTATAAATAATTTTTAAATTTGATGGTAATTGTTTTTTAATATAGCTCCTCTAAGCAATAGGAAGCGGGAGGCGTTCCTAAATGCAGAAATATCGACGAAGATGTGGTTTCTGTCAAAGTATTAATTTAATACTTAAGCTTGTACTCTTGTTAGTATATTAAGTATGTTGATCGTAATAACAATTTTATTACAGAAAGGTGCTCTGTTCCGGAATTATCTGTGAAAGGTGGAGTAGACACCAGAATAACTGGAGAGACTGGGCCAATCACAAGTAATGATAATGATTTGAAATTTTATTAAGTATAAATATTTTTCAAATTTAATAGTAATTATTTTTATCATAGCTCCTCAAAGCAATAGGGAGAAGAAAATGTTTGTGGGAGCAGCACAAATTCAGGAGCTTGTTGGTGCTCCCAAAGGTAATAAGTTTGTTCTCATGTTAGTAAATTAAATATGTTGATTGTAATAATAACAATTTTATTACAGAAATAATCTCTTTTATGATAAATGCCTTTTCCACTCTTCAAGGTAAGTTATCATAACATTCAATATAATATACATATTCTAATTTTTATTTTTTTAGCTTCTGTTGATCATATCTTAAAAAGAGTGATCATGATAGAGGAGAAAATCAGCGACCTAGGCAAGGCTTCGACTCAGGCATCTTCCCTCAAAAAGAAAACAAATATATTTGATAAAATTTTTCTTTTGAGGACTGTGGAAGAAGTCAAAGCCTTGGAAGAAAACCTAGGTGGAGAAAAATCAGAAGAGTTTGAAATTGATCTGGTACAAAATATATGAAATTATTTAACAAAATGCAATTATATTTAATCAAAGCATGGTTTTAATTTGCAGACCGAGTTTGTTATCAGGATTGTTGGACTTCATCCCAAAGCTCATATAGGGAACACATTAAGCAGAATGTTTGCGGATAATCTAGCCATGAAATATTCATGGCTAGGTCGCAAGCAAAACTTGCCTATGTATAACATCAAAATGATCGACATAATCAAAGGTAATAAATGCAGTTAACAGCTTATATATATATTTATATTTATATAGAAATGTAGTGTATTTATGATTTAATTGTTTAAAGGTGTATTTGTGGATTGTTGGACTTCATCCCAAAGCTCATATAGGGAACACATTAAGCAGAATGTTTGCGGATAATCTAGCCATGAAATATTCATGGCTAGGTCGCAAGCAAAACTTGCCTATGTATAACATCAAAATGATCGACATAATCAAAGGTAATAAATGCAGTTAACAGCTTATATATATATTTATATTTATATAGAAATGTAGTGTATTTATGATTTAATTGTTTAAAGGTGTATTTGTGGCAAAATACAGCTTGCCAGAAAGTGAATTTGACAAAATAACCAGTGAGTGGCTGCGGTTCGCCAGGCAGAGGCACGAGAGAGCTGTGAAAAAACTAAACCCAATGAATTTAAATCAAGAATAATTTGTAACTTTTTTATTTTCTTTTTTTATTTTTTGTGAAATAAATTTTGTTGTTTAAATTATTTGTTGCTATATTTATTATAAAATAAGTCACTGTTGTGTTTAGTACAAAATATTTGTTACTGTCGTGTTTAGTACAAAATATTTGTTGCTATTTGTTATAAATTATTTGTTACTGTTTTGTTTAGTACAAAATATTTGTTGCTATTTGTTTGTTATAAAATACTTATAATATTTTATAATAAACAAATAGCAACAAATATTTTGAACAAAACAAAACAGTAACAAGTATTTTATAACAAACAATAGCAACAAATATTTTAGTTGCTACTTTGTTCATTGTAAAATATTAATTTTAAATAATAAATACAATAAAATATGAGTAAATCTTTTTTTTAGAGAAAAATCAATTGTTTACGCATAAATTAAAAGCATTGCAAAAAGTGTTGATTCATATCGCATAGGAACATTACCGTATGTTACCGCAACTAAACAATGTTATATAACAAGTTAACTAACAGGGTAGGAATAGTTACCTTCAGGTAATAAAATTTCTTACGGACGATGATGTTGACTTTATATAACTAGGTGACATTTTTATATAACCGCAACCTAACGGCAATATAAAATTGTTTACAGGGTACCCAGTCAACACTACTTGTTGCCGCAATTAACTTTTTATGTTACAAAGTTATATAACAAATGTTAACTAAATGTAATGTACGCGCAATGTATTCTGAAATTACAAAGTTATATAACAAATGTTAACTAAGTGTAATGTAGGCGTAATGTAATCTAAAGTTACAAAGTTATATACATTTGTTACATAATGTAATAAATGTGCAATGTTTTGTTAGAAAATATTTTCCACAACTTTATATATAGTAATCGCAAAAAATCGAAAATGAAAATTTTTATATATCTTTACGTTTCAAAGGTTTCTGAATATTTTGGCATACCTTAGAAAAAATGGATGTATGTGTGTGTGTGTGTGGATACAATTTTTCATCGACGATTTCGGAAACGCCGATCAACCGATTTGAATAATTCAAAAAACATTCGATCCGTATTGATGGGGAGACGTGCTGATTAGTTTTTCGCGAGAGCAGGTCTAACCGTTCCGAAGATACGGGGCAAAAAGTGTTAAAAACGGTAACTAAGTTTTTAAGAGAACGGAGCGTCCGATTTTAATAATTCAAAAAACATTTTACTTGTATTGACAAAATGAACAACTGGTAAATTTTTTGGGAAGGCAGATCTAGGGGTTTTGGACTCTCAATAAAAACAAGTTAAAAAAATGTCATTTGGCGGTCAAAAATGTTTATTAGACATATGTATATTATCAGATATTTTATAGATATTTTAATAATGTTTTAATAATGTCATTTTGTATAATTTTTTTTGGGTTCCGTACCAAGACTTTTAATTTTAAGTTTTTTTATATGGTCCAAGCAAATGTCCTCGACATTTTTGACAGTATGGAATAACCGATTTGTATGATTAAAAAATCATTTGGTTCGTACTCGATCGCGAGGCGTTTTTGCAAAAGGCAATTTTGCCGTTTCGGAGGTATGGAGCGTAAAGGGTGTAAAAACGGTTATGCAGTTTTTGAGAGAACGGATTATCTGATTAGATTAATTCAAAAAGCATTTTGTTTAAGTAGATGATGTGCAAAAAAAGCATTCGATTGTTTCGATTCGACAGTATGAAATAGTCGATTTGTATGATTAAAATATCATTTGGTTCGTAATCGATCGCGAGGCGAACGGATTATTATATTTGAATTTTAAAAATTAAAAAAAAAATCAAAATTTTCAAAAAAATTCAAATTTCCGAAATTTTTCATCATTTTCAAAAAAAAAAACTAAATTTTGAAAAATTAAAAAAAAAATCTTACAAAAGTTCAAGATATTTCGAAAATTTAAAAAAAAAATCGAATATAACCAAAAATTTCCAAATTCTCAATATATTTAAAAAAAAAACGTTTTTTTTTAATTCCAAAAAAATTTGAGAAAAATTTAAAAAAATTTCTCGAACGCCGTCCAACGGACAAACGATGTTACAGAACCCATAGAAACGTAAGCAAAATTGATATATAATATTAAAATCTCCATAAAATATCTGATAATTGGATGTGCATAAGTCTAATGATCATTTACGACTGCCTAATGTCATTTTTTTTACTAGATCTCTATAACCGCTGGACCTGCTTTTCCAAAAAATTTCCAACAGCAAATCAGTTTACTTATATATCAGTCGCCAATTATAATATATGATGTCTTACTAAAGTTGATTATTTATACATGCCGGGAAGATAATGCAACTTCTATTAAGGCAAAACTGTTTTAACAATTTGAAATCTACGGGTGGTTTGAGAATTTTTGAAAAAGTTTGCAAGATTTAATACTTTTTTAAACCTGTAAAACATTTATTTTAAAACATTAACAAATTTTTGTTAATCAAAATATCAAAAAATCTACAAAAACTGTATATATTTACTTTCATTAACATTTGTTTATTTACAATTATATTTACATAAAGCTATAAGATATAACAAATATTTTTTAAGTCAACATAAAAAATGTCATGCAGGAGAACGTCATTACAAATGTGAAATATGTAATAAAGCATTTATAACAAATCGTGAATTAATTCGGCATAAAAGGATTCATACAGGAGAACGTCCTTACAAATGCGGAATATGTAAAAAAACTTTCATAGCAAAACAAATATTAAACCGACATCTAATGATTCATACTTTCATACTGGAGAACAACCACATAAATGCAAGATATGCAATAAAGCATTCAGTTTAAAACAAAATTTAAAACGCCATGAATTAATCCACACGAGAGAAAGCAATCATTGATGAGCCACATGCAATAAAACATTCGCAGCTTCGCAATCATTAAACCAACATAAAACTGTTCATACTGTAGAACAATTTATAATAGAGGATTAAATTTTCATAATTTTAAACACAGTAAAACATTATAATTATAATTAGCACTATTAGCAGACGTTCTCATCAGTGTAGAACAGTTTGCTAAATACTGCTTATAACTATCTTTGAAAATATTTGTGGTGACTTATAAAATATATTAATAATTTATTGCTCACCAAATATTGTTTACTGCCAGAAGTTATTACAAGAATATACAGGTTCATTATAGTTACAAAAATACAAATTAGTTGTGCAGAAAAGGAATAGCCACATAATTAGATTTAGTTGTATAAGGCAGTGTTACACATTTTTGTTTTATTTTCTTCACAGATATTGTCACTTCTCTCATAATTTTTGGGTGAAAAACAGGAATATTGAATAGTTTCGAGTCAAATGGTTTTGAAAATAATGATTTTGTCATTGTCGCTTCCAAACACAATATTTTATCAACATCACAAATTTTATTTATTAAAACTATTTTATTCTCAGTTGTCAAACACAGTTATTTGAAGCTATATTACTTAAAGAAATATTTCTAAATTCAATTTTCTCTATTTTTGATGTTTTTGTCCGGTGTATTACTGAGAAACTTTTAATTTGAATAAATTCACTTCTGCTTGTAATAGTTTTTTCCTCCCACATTCGGTTTACTAATTGTTGAAAGGGATTCGCGGAATCTTGAATCTTATTTTTCACACTTCTCAAATAATTTTCAAATGGAAAACAACTAAATTTGCCTAATGAACAACCAAAATTCTTGACTTCATCAGCTAAATGGATTATATTATGAATATTGAATGTTAATCTATCTGAACCATATAAATCAGAATAACTAACAAAAAAAGTTTTAACAAGTTCCCTGCCAAAGTATTCCAGTTGAGACATGCCCCTAGATCACATAGTATTCTAATGCCTAAACTGAAATGTAAAAAATTTAAAAACAATTGGTTACTTAACACAGGTTTCAAAATTACTAACCCCGAATACAACAAAAATTGTCTGTATTCAGTGGCCTTCCAATGTTTGTGATCCTCTAGTCTTCTAGGCAATCTGGAAAATTCCGAAGGAAACAACTTTCTATGCTCTATTATATAATTGTTCATATTCCTTTTCTGCTCGTCCGTAAAGCGAATATCTCTAGATCCGCACATCCAGAGAGAAATCAGGCGCTTTGTCACCCCCAAACACACCATGTGCATATAATCCAATGCAACTTGGGAAACCATACAAATCCCCAAATCCTCTAAAATAGATAGACCAGTATGATGCTCTTGTTGTTATTTTGATCTAAATGATTGATCTGTTCTCAGTATGGCATCAGTTTCTGTTAAAATTACGTGTTTTTCAAAATCGCCTTCTTGAATGCATTTTGGACAACTAAAATAGCCAGCATGTCCTTTCACGTAGGTTATGAATGCTCGAGCTGGGCTATCACACACTATTTTCGATAATAGAACATCACATTTCTTCTCCTTAAAAATAATGCCATGTTTCAAAATCGTCTTCATATCACTTACGAATTGACTTAAGTAAATATTGGCATCGGCTGGCTTGCCATTACCATGATGAATGCCTACAATGAAAGGTTCCACTCAATAATATAGGCCAAAAACTGCTATTTGAACTTTTAGATATTGCCATTCCATCACAATTTAGTTGTAAGAGAATTTTCTCAGGGCATTCGAAAAAATGTTTTTCCATGGAGTTGAGAATTGCTTCAACACCAAATTGCATATAAAATCCGCCATTCATTTTTTGAATAGCTTTTGTTGCAGTTTTTGGAGTGCCCAACAACGTTCGAGCATCCACAGGTAGGTCGTTGTGACCCTGCTTAACCAAAATTTTTAAAAATGCACTTACAGTATACAAAGTCAAATTGTCTCTCTTCGCCAAATTCTGTATATCTTCCCTTAGGGTAGTATTATCATTACCTTGACAAAATACATTTTCTGAAGTGGCATGATCTTCAAAATTTTGTTTCTCGAAATTGGTGTCTAATAGATTTGAAAAGGTACTATAAAGAACATTTTCATTATAATTATTACTATTTACTTCTTGTTCAGATGATACACTTTCATTCCGATTGATTTTTATACTATTCAAATAATGTTTTTCTGTTTGAGCGACAATCTGGCGTATTCTTCGCGGTGTCAAATTTTTCATTTGCTTACGTCTTTTTATATTTAACTCCATTATTATCTTCTCCCTTCATAAAATATTTCACATGATATTAATTTAATATTGTGAATTAACCTTCAAAAGTAAATTTTTTATTTGTTTGATTAGTTCAAGGCGCCGTCCTCAATTATAATTTATTTAATGTTGGTAGCATAGATAAATAAGCATATGTTTGGTATCATGATAATATTTTGTATATCTATGGTTGGTGAGTCTGTGCCCTCATAGACAAGTTCATGTCAAAACAAACCGTGCTTTAAGCAATGTAAATAAAGCCTCATTCTATTCTTCGTGTAGCGTCGAAAGGGTTCTTATTGAGGTTAGCGTTAGTGAGTTTTGTTGTTATTTATAGGTTTGTGATAGTGAATTGTTGAATTTTAACATTAACGCTATGGATCTCTTGGGGTAAGTTAATCATATATTTCGTGATTCAACGATATTGTAATATTAAACTAATATGGTTATATTGCTCTATTTTTAAAACAAAACAATTTGCTGTTATTTGTGACGAATCTGGTCACACTGGAATACCAAGTAATTCGTTAATTTTAGGTGACGATGGTCCGTGGTCAAAGTGCTGGTGGCCAACAACATGCAGAAATCCGACACGATTGATTATAAGGCGCGTGGAGCCGGATTGGTACGGTACTTCACTTGTATTAAAACCCCCATAACGTTTATTGGGTTCTGCGGTGAGAATATTATTTATTTAGAGTTTAGGTAATCTAATTTCATGTACATTATTTGTTTTATGATTTTAGACACCTATGAGTCAGCTCGCAAACGTGCAGCTGACTCAGAATACTCATCTACAGAGGAGCAGCTTGGGAGGGGTCTCAGGAAGAAGACTAGTGACTCGAGGTGTTTGCCCTCGAAGCAATAATCGAGGCTTTGACAAGTAATGATTGTATTACATTATACTTATTTACTTTGTACATCTTGCAAATTAAATCGCTTTTATTGCAGAACCGAAGGAAAGAGCAGAAAAGAGACTGAGAGACGAATCTGAAGAGATAGAGCCAATAACAAGTAATAATGATTTTAGCCTTTATTAACTATAAATAATTTTTAAATTTGATGGTAATTGTTTTTTAATATAGCTCCTCTAAGCAATAGGAAGCGGGAGGCGTTCCTAAATGCAGAAATATCGACGAAGATGTGGTTTCTGTCAAAGTATTAATTTAATACTTAAGCTTGTACTCTTGTTAGTATATTAAGTATGTTGATCGTAATAACAATTTTATTACAGAAAGGTGCTCTGTTCCGGAATTATCTGTGAAAGGTGGAGTAGACACCAGAATAACTGGAGAGACTGGGCCAATCACAAGTAATGATAATGATTTGAAATTTTATTAAGTATAAATATTTTTCAAATTTAATAGTAATTATTTTTATCATAGCTCCTCAAAGCAATAGGGAGAAGAAAATGTTTGTGGGAGCAGCACAAATTCAGGAGCTTGTTGGTGCTCCCAAAGGTAATTTAATACTTGTAATAAGTTTGTTCTCATGTTAGTAAATTAAATATGTTGATTGTAATAATAACAATTTTATTACAGAAATAATCTCTTTTATGATAAATGCCTTTTCCACTCTTCAAGGTAAGTTATCATAACATTCAATATAATATACATATTCTAATTTTTATTTTTTTAGCCTCTGTTGATCATATCTTAAAAAGAGTGATCATGATAGAGGAGAAAATCAGCGACCTAGGCAAGGCTTCGACTCAGGCATCTTCCCTCAAAAAGAAAACAAATATATTTGATAAAATTTTTCTTTTGAGGACTGTGGAAGAAGTCAAAGCCTTGGAAGAAAACCTAGGTGGAGAAAAATCAGAAGAGTTTGAAATTGATCTGGTACAAAATATATGAAATTATTTAATAAAATGCAATTATATTTAATCAAAGCATGGTTTTAATTTGCAGACCGAGTTTGTTATCAGGATTGTTGGACTTCATCCCAAAGCTCATATAGGGAACACATTAAGCAGAATGTTTGCGGATAACCTAGCCATGAAATATTCATGGCTAGGTCGCAAGCAAAACTTGCCTATGTATAACATCAAAATGATCGACATGATCAAAGGTAATAAATGCAGTTAACAGCTTATACATTGTATGTATATTGAAATGTAGTGTATTTATGATTTAATTGTTTAAAGGTGTATTTGTGGCAAAATACAGCTTGCCAGAAAGTGAATTTGACAAAATAACCAATGAGTGGCTGCGGTTCGCCAGGCAGAGGCACGAGAGAGCTGTGAAAAAACTAAACCCAATGAATTTAAATCAAGAATAATTTGTAACTTTTATTTTTTTATATTTTGTGAAATAAATTTTGTTATTTAAAATATTTGTTGCATTAATAAATATATATTATAAAATAAGTCACTCTTGTGTTTAGTACAAAATATTTGTTACTGTTGTGTTTAGTACAAAATATTTGTTACTGTTTTGTTTAGTACAAAATATTTGTTGCTTTTTGTTTGTTATAAAATATTTGTTACTGTTTTGTTTAGTACAAAATATTTGTTGCTATTTGTTTGTTATAAAATACTTATTACTGCTTTGTTTAGTACAAAATATTTGTTGCTATTTGTTTGTTATAAAATATTTGTTACTGTTTTGTTTAGTACAAAATATTTGTTGCTATTTGTTTGTTATAAAATATTTGTTACTGTTTTGTTTATTACAAAATATTTGTTGCTATTTGTTTGTTATAAAATATTTGTTACTGTTTTGTTTAGTACAAAATATTTGTTGCTTTTTGTTTGTTATAAAATATTTGTTACTATTTTGTTTAGTACAAACTATTTGTTGCTATTTGTTTGTTATAAAATATTTGTTACTGTTTTGTTTAGTACAAAATATTTGTTGCTTTTTGTTTGTTATAAAATATTTGTTACTCTTTTGTTTAGTACAAAATATTTGTAGCTATTTTGTTTATTATAAAATACTTGTTACTGTTCTGTTTAGTATAAAATATTTGTTGCTACTTTGTTTATTGTAAAATATTAATTTTAAATAATAAATACAATGAAATATGAGTAAATCTTTTTTTTTAGAGAAAAATCAATTATTTACGCATAAATTAACCCTCCGTCGGTCGGCGTGGTCTGGCCAGACTTTTTTCGACTTCAATTAAAAAAAAAATACTTCTAGTAATCCTATCGACTTGAAATTTCTTGACTTTTCCTAAAATTTCATTAGCTGACGATCAATGAAAAAATCAGGACGAAAAAATGTACAGAAGGATAATTATAAGGATATTAACTTTTTTATACTTCGAACGGTCGGAAAGGTCTGCCTAGACCACCCATACATTTTGTATGAAATATACGCTTTTTGATATATGTAAACCAGTATTTTGTCTTTTTTCATGGTATTTTCTATTCAAACTGCGTTGTTTATATTCTTTGCTATGTGTTCTAACATGAATGTTAGTATTTTCATGACGAGAGTTCCTTGAGAACCTACCAAACTTATTGGTAATCGCAAACACTGAAAATCGGATGAATAATGCACACATTATCAACAATTTTTCTACCCGTACTGCGTTCGAAATTTTTTGGCAAACCTGTAGTGAAATTATATTTTCACTTTGAGTTTTACAGCTCATTTCAAAGGCGACGCACCTCATTTTGTTTTCATTTGAATTTCACATTCATTTCAAAGGCGCCGAAAAAGAATAAATATTATTTTTCATTGATTTAAAACAGAAAAATTAACAAAAAAAGTAACGATTTTTTTTATATTTCTTGATTTTTTCATATAATCGTTAATATATAAGACACCAAAAACTCATTTATCCCATATAAATGCATGTAAAATGAATGGTGGTCCAGCCAGACCTTTCCGACCGTTCGAAGGTGAAAAAATATCCGACCGACGGAGGGTTAAAAGCATTGCAAAAAGTGCTGATTCATATCGCACAGGTATATTACCGTATGTTACCTGCAACTTAACAATATTATATAACAAGTTAACTAACAGGGTAAGAAATAGTTACCTTCAGGTAATAAAATTTCTTACGGACGGTGAGGTTGACGTTATATAACTAGGTGACATTTTTATATAACCGCAACCTAACGGCAATATAAAATTGTTTACAGGGTATATATATAAAATCATATGGACTTTTTCTGTAGCTAATGCAAAATTACGTTCACAGCTCGTAGCTATGTCGTCGCCGACCTCGGAAGAGTAAAGAAGTCTCTTATATATATTTTTCACATTTATTATTCTCAATTTCTTTTCAATTTTAATTTTAAAATGAATTAATGATATTGCTATAACCTCAAGTCATAAAGATGTGACAACAGCTACTTCTTTACTTCAAAATTACCTGGCGAAAATAGAACTATGGCTAGATAAATGGAACATAAAAACTAACGTTAAGAAATCTCAACACCTCATCATTTCACTGAGAAGTCACACAAGTCCTGACTTGTATGTGAATAAGACAATTATACCAAACCAGGATTCCGTAAAATACCTAGAAATACATTTGGACAGTTAACTAAATTGGAAAACGCATATTTTAAAGAAAAAAAAACAAATAGATTTGAAACTGAAGGAAATAAACTGGCTGATGAGAAGATCATCCAAACTGTCTCTAGAAGATAAACTCCTATTATACAAAGCAATAATAATCCCAATATGGACTTATGGGATAGAGCTATGGGGCTGCGCTAGCAAGAGTAACATTCAAATAATGCAGAGAGTACAAAACAAAATTCTGAGAATGATCTGTAAGGCTCCGTGGTTTATGACCAACCACATGATCCATAAAGACTTAAAAATTCCAACAGTGGCGGAAGTTATTAAAAACAGAAGTTTGATCTTTCAAAACAAATTGGATGCACACGTCAATTCGGAAATGCAAATAGTACAAACAGCCGAAAAATTAAAACGCCTGAAAAGAAAATGGCCCAGTGATCTATCGTCAACAACATAATTTTCTCTGTTTTGCACAGGAAAATTTTCAAAAAAGTTATTTTTATTTATTATTTATTATTGATTATCATTTTTATTATTAATACTATTATTTTAATTATTATTTATTCTATTTCTTTTCTTTAATTTCTTTTATTCTATTTTTTTTTCTTCTTGATTTTGATCTTCAATACCATAACTTTTAACTTATAGATTGTATTGTAATCTGTTAAAATTAGCAGAAATATATATATATATATATATATATATATATATATATATATATATTTCACGTTTATTATTCTCAATTTCTATTCAATTTTAATTTTAAAATAAGCTACTTTATTACCTACTAAAAAATATAATATACCTGGTGCATTTAATTCCATTGTGTTGTGAACTCACTCGAACGGACGATTTCTACTACCTTTCCATACAAGTTTTCACCTGCGTCCTTTATAGTCAACATGGTCAACACCAGAAGTCAAATGGTGAGTAATATTTCAAGAGATGGGCTCGCCTGTAGGTAAGCGGTTAAGAGCGACGGAACCTGAATCAGAGGTCCCGGGTTCGATACCCACTTCAAGCAGCCTGTTGTCAGGCAGCAGTGATAACGATTTTCACTTGGAAATATAGATAGCAATATGTTTCCAAGTGAAAATAGCCCTTGCGCGGCATTGCTGCACCAATAAAAAGTCGCCCTATTAGATTAATTCTAATAACAAAAATCATCAAATATGGATGGATTGACCATTGGGTTACTATCTAAAAAATACGAAGGAAGGAGAAGTTTAAGCCCAACAGCTCATAGGACGTAAGGTTCTGATTGCTGTTAAAATATAATAATCATAAAAAAAAATTCAATAGGTAAAACTGTTTTTGATGATGCATTTAATTTGAACAGTACCGTTGTCTGCGCCGAGTGTTTGTGTTTACGTGAATGTAACAATTCACTGAAAGCAGCACTTGACGAGACAGACAGAATTATTGCCAGGTTAACGAAAGAGTTGGCAATAGCCAATTCCAAGTTGAATGGCGAAAATTCAAAGGTGCAATCTGGATTAAAGGCATCACCCAGCAGCTAATAGTACAAGTCAACCGGCCAAAGCGTCTCCCACACTTCCTTCTTCCTCCTCTCCCCAGGCCACTCCTAAACTACTGATTTGGTCTGACAGCCACGGCAGATCTTGGTCCGAGTTCTACGAGGTTTGTTAGGTACCAAATTCAGTGTGCTTGGATTGGTCAAACCCGGTGCGGGGTTCTCTAGCGTGGTTGCTGATATCTCGAGTCTAGTTGCGAATTTTGGCGCTCGTGATCATGTTGTTATAATGGCTGGAACGAATGACACTAAATCTAATGCTATTCGGGATGCATTAGAGATAGCCCGTCATTCATGTAGCAAGACAAATCTTTGTATTGTTACAATTCCTTATCGATATGACGATTATGCTCTGAATTCCAGAATTTTCAACGCCAATCGTTGCATTTTCCGTGACTTTGGTCGTGGTAAATTCAATAATTTAGGATCTTGGATATCAATAGGTACGTTAACAGAACCGACTACACCAGGCACGGCCTTCATTTTATTTCCAGTGCCAAACAGAAACTTTGTCGTATTCTCGCAAGAGATATGCAGCTTCTGATAAATTCCGGTAACTCCAAATCCTTTCGCTTTCGCTGATAACGTGAATTCCTTTATTCTCTGTCAAAACATACAAAATTTACCTAACAAATTAAACAAATTTGATATAGTTCTGACTAAATATAAACCAAATTTTTTATGCTTGGCGGAACATTGGTTAACCGACTCTAAACTTTTATTAATCAAATTAAATGGTTATAATTTATGCTCCTCCTTTGCCCGGAATGTCTTCAAACACGGCGGTGTTTATATTTTTGCTTCAACAAAATTGAAATGTAAAAGTATCAAAACTAATATTTTGCCTATAGAAAGTCTTTGAATGTTGTGCTATCAAAACCCATTTTTCTCATAGCACGTTTTGTGTTGTTTGTGTGTACAGATCTCCTGACCAAGACGTTAAGAAGTTTATAAGTTTAGTATATAATCTGTTAGATGAACTTTTTATTAAATATGATTATGGAATTTCACTCTCTTTGCCTAATACTACTAATTCTCCTTCCAATGCGTATCGGTATAAAAGAACATTTTAAAAAATAAATTATTTTTCAAGGAACTACTAGAAAAAGAGACTTGGAATATGTTGGATCATTCCAATGATCTTACGTTTGATACACTTATAAATTCTTTTTTACACAATTTCAACACTGCTTTTCCTATATCAAAACATAAAATGAACATTAATAAAACTCAAACGTGGTACTCTCAAGGTCTATGTATTTCATATAATAAATTATTGCGTTCAGAAAGAGAATCCGAACATAATAGTAATTTTAGTTTTATGATTTATTTTGTGAAATATAGAGAAGTTTTCAACGATTTATGTGAACTAGCAAAAATTAAGTACAATGATAATATTATTTTCACTTCTCATAATAAACAAAAAGCGATGTGATCACTCATAAAATCGAAAGTTAACTTTAAAGCAAATTGTACCAATATTGAATGCCTTTTATATATATAACATTGAATGCCGGGGATCGTCGATTCATATGTGACATTTGCAATCGAAGATTCGCACAATCGTATAATTTGACAACGCATATATTTTTAATTATTATTATCTCTTTTATTTACAACTGTCCGGTTAAGGACATTTAATAAATTTGATGAATGTACAATAGTCGGCCGAAAAGGGACATTGTATTCTAAAAGGGCCTGTTGGCAAAACAACTTTTTACATTTATTACATTTTATTGATAACTAGCTGACCCGGCAAACGTTGTTTTGCTAAGTAAGGTATATTCTAAACAATTTCTACTAAATCAAAAAAATTAATACTTTAAGTGTATAAGGATGTGTTGTGTGAATGCAATATACAATGATGCATTATTAAAACAATAAACCCCATTAGTATATCTATATTTTGTCAATTCAAACAAACTGGTAGTTTTATGTAGAAAACATGGTATAATCCAATCCAAGTCTTTTTTGGTCTTTCGACTTATTGATTACGTTTCAAGTTTTTCAGATTCTTTTTGGATTTGGGATTTTGTGTATAATTATAAATAATACTACTGAGCTTAAACAAAATTTTGAAATTTCTGCGAGGAGAGATAAGACATGAATTATGTATTTATTCTTTGACCTGCTCTTTGAAAAGTTTCAAGTAACAATTCGATGAATTGAAGTAAATTTAATAAAAAGTATATATGTAAAGCAGGGCTTGGCACAAAGGTCCAATTTGATTTTGAGCAAATATAAACTATATTATGAAAAGCAAACCAATTATATCACAACAAATAACACATTTCAAACGAACAATTATCTGACTACGTTCAGTAAAACTGCCAACTACTTCATCATTGAAAAATGTGCTTTTTTTGCTGTCTTTCAAAAAATTGTTATGTGAACCTAACATAACAGGGTGACTTGGAACGGCCAGGTGGCAAACAGGTTTAATGTCTTATTTTAATTTTAAAGTTGTTTTACAAAATAATTACACTTTTTACTAATGCTAAAAAAACTACCAACGGGAGAAAATATTTTTATTATGGATTTTCAAAGATTACAGTTTATCTCCGGATAGAAAAGTAATAAGATTCAAGGTTATAGCTGGTTATACATCTTTTTCCCTCTACTTTTCAATTCTTTGTTAAATAATGCTTAAATTTACTGGTTTTTGACACATCGCTGGTGGACCATTTTAACCCCGGAGTTTATATATTACTATCTATTCCTCGATAAATTCTGCGAAATTATAACTGGGGAAATGTTATTCGGCAAAATGTTACTTTGATCGATACCAAATTTAGGTTTTGAATTTAAATAACATAAATAAAAAATAATATGACCTAGAAAATATTTTATAAATACCAATGAGTATACAATTATATAAATGAGATCTTTCAGAGCACCGTGAGAGAAAAATATGCCAAAAGTGCATTTTCTTATTAACACTTCAAAAGAGTTGATATTTTGAGTTTCTAGTAACACTTGCGGCCCGTTTGCTAACGTTTTTATATATAAATAAAACTACAAACAAAGCTACTTACTACAATCTAATCATAATTAAATAATATTCACGTAAAATATCCTATTGAACGTAATTGAACATCATCTGTCAAAAACGGATTAGCAACCGTCCATTGTTTTATTTAGATTACGCTTCTACAAAAATTTTCAAATTAAAAATAAAAAGTTTCTACGCAGATTTAAAATAAATTCTCACCTTTTGGACTTTCTCTGAATAGGCACGACTTTTTCAAGACTAAGACTGGCCAAATCGATTTAGCCGTTTTCGAGTTTTACTTAGACATTAGAAAGAGAGCTCCATTTTCATATATAAGATTATATAATGTTAACTATTTACTTGTATAATAATTTCTTATAAATAATGATTAAGTTATTTCCATTTTTTATCAGGAGAGTTGATGGCTTAAATCCAGTGGCGCTTTTCTTTTCAACCTTCTTGGATAGTTCTCTGTGATCAAGGATGGAAAATAACAACAGAATTTGGGCAAAGTTGTGTATGTGTCAACTTGTAACATTGGATATAACATCTACTAAACCTGGATTTAGTGCCAAATGACCAATGCTCCTGCAAGAAATTCCAATAAAAGTCGCCAAATAGGTTCATGATCCATTTGAAATACTTGTCCAAAAGGATAAAATATGGTATGGCAATCCAAAGTTCATCAGAAGATTTTTGGTCAAGTCATTGTGGTACCACCAAGTCCATGTGGTAATGTTATCATAATATTTTTATTTAAATTATTCTAATGAATCAAAAGTAGCAGAAACTAAAAAGTTTTGATAAATTGTGACCGCATATTACTATGGCACAAAAGATTTTTTGGTCAAGTCATTGTCATCAACAATTCATCACGTCATTCAGCTAATGAATTTGGGTGACTGATTAGCTTGTTTCTATACTTATGTGCTGTTTTTGTTATTATTTCATTTATGGTAGATATATTCGTGTCGACATGAATCAACCAGTTAGGAACATATTTTGGAGCTCCCAAGGCAATTTTCAAAAATTTGTTTTGAAATTTCTGTATTATTTCTATATTAGTCTTATTGTATACCTACTCATTGTATGAGCTTAGTTGGGATTTAGTCCCTAGTAACCAGTAAAGCTTCTTGGTTTTTATCTCAAACTGTTGTGTCTTTTTTTATACGAGTATGAGTTTGCCAATTAAGTTTACCAATTGTCAATTTTGAATTGGCTTCAATTGACTTAGTATATATATTCATATCAATGTCAAATAGAATTTAAATTTAATATCAAATTTTAACTTCATATTTACATTTTATTACCATTTTACTAATCTTATTGTTCAAAATAAAGTGTTGATGTCGAGAGAACCCGAAATTGCAGATCTTCTACTTCCAGAGCAGAGAATTCTTAGCCTGTCAGCAGAATCTATATTCGAGAGTGGTGTAACCATTATTAATTCTTGTGAGAACTATTCAGATTTAAGTAGCGCTGTCTTTAATAATAGCATAGTCGTCATACCTAGACCAAATCCAATTCCAAATTCTTCCTCACTTCCTGCAATCTCTTCACCAACTGGAAATCAATTTACTTTACCAACTGAAAATCAAAAATCCAGTTTTATCTTTCGAAAAGGCCATGGATATGGTATCTATATTTGATGGCAATGATAATACAAAATTAAGCGAATTTTTATATACGTGCTCATATATTTTTGATAATATCGATCCAAGCAATCATTTTGCTCTTTTAAATTTTATATTACATGCCAAGTTAGGTGGTCGAGCGATAGAGGCCATTTTCTGAATTAAAATTATGCTTGGAAAGTGTTTATTTAAGCGTTAGATCAGTGTCTTCTTTACGAATGGAATTCAGTCAATGTAGGCAGGGCGCGAAGGAAAGCGAAACCGATTATGCATTGCGTTTTAGAAATATTTTGAGACGATTAGTTAGTGCTACTATTAGAGAAAATGATGATCCAGATACTGATGCTTTTTGCGCGCAGTTATTAGATAAGCAAGCTCATAACGTTTTTAAAGAGGGTCTGCGTAATGAATTAAAAACTATAGTTAAATGTAAAGCCACAGACCTTGATTTGGCTATAGCTACAGCAACTGAAGAAGAAATTTCTATAAATTCTACTGTAACCTCAAATAATAAATACCATAATTTTTCAGGAATAACTCCTCAAAACCGAATTTGTTAAAACAGAAGGCGTTAGGTGTAATTATTGCAGGCTTCCAGGACATATAATTGAAGAATGTAGAAAAAAAATTTTTAATGAGCGACAACGCTCTACAGTCAAACTTGTAGATAAAAGCGTAGATAAAAATGTAAATAGTATAGATAAGGTATAAAGTTTAGATAAGCCGACCACCAGCAAGTAAACTTGCGAAGCTAGCGAACTTAAGCCGGTACAACTTTCGTGTATGTGAAGTAAGAATAATTTAGCATATGTAAATTTAGAATTTTTAGATACTGAGGAAGGCAGAATCAACTTACTAGTTGATAAGGGTGCTGAAATCAGTATAGTTAAGGTATCAAAATTAAAACACAATGTAGATGTAAAAATTAGTATAGAGAATAAAATAAAAATTACTGGTGTGTCGGGTAGGGTTATAGATACATTAGGGAAAGCTAATTTAAGAATTTTGTTAGACGATAAAATAGTTAGTCATGACTTTAGTATAGTTGAGGATGATCTACCAATTAATGGTGATGGCATCCTAGGTCTAGAATTTTTAAAAACGTTTGGTGAACAAATAAATATTCCTGAATCAAACTTAAATTTAAATACTAAATCTTTTTCCTTAAATTTTATGTCACAAGTAACATTAAATCCGCGATCAGAAACAATAGTTAGAGTAGTTACTACCATAAAGTGCTTAGGAATATTTGAAAAAACAGAATTCAGTAAAGGCGTATTTGTACTAAATTCTTTAGGTTCTCCTAATAATTTAAGTTGTTTAGTTAATGTAGTAAACATAAATGAACATTTAGTTAAATTGAAATTACCTAAATTTAATTTAGAAAAGGTTGAAAATCCAGAGACCACTAAATCTACTCAGATATTTTTCATGTAAATAGTTTTTTAGTAACTTTAGTTCAGATAGGTTAGGCAAAATTTCAGCTAGTGTGAGGAATGAGCACTTGAACCGTGAGGAAAAGCAATTATTAGAGACCATTTGTATAGAATTTAATGACATATTTTTCATAGAAGGAGATAAACTACCTTTCACAAATTCTATATCACATCCAATTACGACTATTCCGGAAACCGTTCCAATAAATGTTAAGCCATATAGAATACCCGAATCTCATAAAAGTGAGATAAAAGGTCAAATATATCAAATGCTAGAAGATAATATAATTGAGCATAGCGTTATTCCTTGGAATGCACCCCTTTTAGTAGTGCCAAAGAAATCTGATAATGGTATTACTAAATGGCGCCTCGTTATAGATTTTCGTGAATTAAATGATGCGACTGTGGGCGACTCTTTCCCGTTACCCAATATTACTGAAATTTTGGACCAACTCGAAAACTCTAAATATTTTTCAACACTCGATTTAGCTTCCCGTTTCCATCAGATACCGATGAATGAGAAACATAAGTCAAAAACTGCCTTTTCAACTCTTTCGGGTCATTTAGAATTTAAGAGAATGCCTGACGGTTTAAAAAACGCTCCTGCAACTTTTCAAAGTCTAATGAATTCTGTTTTGATTGGATTACAAGGTATTAAGGGGGTCTTCCTATGTGATGAGTTGAAAAAATTGAATTTTTTTTTATTTCATATTTCGGTAGATTATACCTTTAAAAATAACATATTAAAATTTCAAATCGATATCTCAAATAGTTTTTGAGTTACAGCCATTTAAAAAGTATACATATAGTATATAGTACAACGATCATTTTATCTTTAAACGCGTTTTTCTCAAAACTGTGTTTTTCAAACTTGTCTCCATTGTATCTCAGAAACGGCTGGACCGAATTACTTGAAATTTACAGGGCACATTCAATATATTTAAGCGCATGGAATGATCTATTATCAATCAAAAATTTCAAAACTTCGATTTTTTATAGCAAAAAAACAAAAAGAAAAACCGCCTAATTTGCAACTTTTATTTCAAATGTCTATAAAACAAAACATCCAATTTTTTTTGTATTTATTTGATTGTAGTTCATTCCGTGCTTTTAAGCCTACAAATTAAAACGTCGTTTATTTTTTTTTGGTCAGATAAGCCGATCAGCCGGAATCGTGGAGACAGTGGGAGCTCTTTTTTTGAGGCGGGGGTGTTTAGAGCGCTGTAACTCTAGTTGGACTAAATTTTTTTAGCTGAAATTTTATATTTATACTGTCCAAATATGTATTAATAAATGATAAAAAACTTGAAGCTCTAACTATTTACTGGTCGTAGAAAAAAAATTCTAAAATATCCCTAAAAAACAGGCCGTCACATAGGAAGACCCCCTTAAATGTTTTGTATATTTAGATGACGTAGTTATATGTTCAAATACCTTGGAAAAACAATGCAAAAGGATTCACGAAGTCGTTGGAAGATTGCGCAGGACTAAATTGAGACTTCAGCCCAGTAAATGTAACTTTTTTTGCAAGGAAGTCTATTATTTAGGTCATATTATAACTTCTACAGGCATTAAGCCTGATCCTTCTAAGATTGAAGTTGTTAAGAACTTCCCAATTCCGAGCAACCCCAAAGACATAAAGTCTTTCATTGGGCTTGCGGGGTATTATCTAAGATTTATAGAAATTTTTTCCAAGATGTAGACCTTTATCGGATCTTTTAAAGAAGGGTGTAAAATTTGATTGGACCTCCTCGCAACAAGTTGCATTTGAATCCCTAAAATCCCTTTTAACTTTAACGCCTATTCTTCAGTATCCAAATTTTGAATTACCTTTTAATATAACCACTGATGCAATAGGCGCCGCCTTGTCGCAAGGGCCTATCGGAAAGGATTTACCAATATCATATGCTAATCAAACGCTTAATAAGGCAGAAGTAAACTATTCTGCAACAGAAAAAGAGCTTCTAGCAATTGTTTGGGCGATGCAACACTTTAGACTTAACATTTATGGCTTTAAATGTAATATAGTCACAGACCATGAACCTTTAGTTTGGTTATTTAATCTAAAAGACCCTGGGTCTCGTCTAATGAGATGGAGGATAAGATTGGAAGAGTACAATTATGAAATTATTTATAAAAAGGGCAAAGCTAACACAAATGCTGGTACCCTTAGTCGGATTTTTACTATTGCTGAACCTTTCTCCTATAATACATTCAAACAAATTTTAGAGACTCAACCCATCTTCAACTAGAATGTAAAAGAAATAAATGACAAATTTTTAGTCTATATATAAGAGGTATATCTGTATAAATTCTCCACAGGATTTCATTTCTTCGAATCCGTTATTTTGCGCATTTAAGAACAAATTTAATAAATTGAATGAATTAGTTAATCAAAAAAGGGGGATAGGTGAAATATCTTATTTTGAATACAATAATAAGACTGATAACACAAATTACCAAATTCTATTTAATTTTTTTTATAATTTAAAGGAATTATGTTTAGAGCGTAATGTAAAGGAACTCTCATTGCCAATTTTAATTAATAAATCAGACTGGCTTGATTGGTCTGAAATAAAAGCCATAATTAAATTTATATTTAAAAACGTTAATATTAAGATTTATATACAAAATTTTCCTCTTAATGATATTCTTAACAAAGATGATAAAATTAATATATTTAATGAATTTCACTGCAAGCCTATAAGCAAACTTTAAAGAGGATATTTGTTAAATATAGTTGGCCAAAGTTAAAGCGAGACCTTCGTAAATTTATAAATAAATGCGACATCTACCAAAGAAATAACTCTTATCACCATAGCAAATATCCAATGATGATAACAGACACACCAACAAAACCCTTTGAAAAATGCGCTCTCGATATTGTAGGGCCCCTTACAGAAACAATAGTTTCCTATAAATACATCCTCACTTTCCAGGACCTTTTAACAAAATTTTCTAGAGCAATCCCTTTAAAAACTCAAGATGCGGAAAGTGTGGCTGAGGCTTTCGTTGAAGACATAAGATGTAATTATGGAATACCATTGAAAATATTGACAGATCAAGGCACTAACTTTCTTAGCTCATTATTTAAAAGCGTATGCAAACTTCTTCGAATTCTTAGAGTTCAAACTACGGCTTACCATCCTCAATCTAATGGTGCATTGGAAAGATCACATCGCACTTTAACTGAATACATACGAAGTTTTGTAAGACCTGTTCAAACGGATTGGAATAACTGGCTTTCTTATGCAATATTTATACTTATAATGTTACTCCACATAGTTCTACCGGGTTCAGCCCATTTTGCTTAATTCTTGGGTATGATCCTATGCTTCCCACATCACTTAACAAGCCTCCCGATCACTGCTATTCCTATGATGACTATGCAAAAGAAATCCAAATTCCGTATCCAATCTTGCAACCAAATTGCTAGAGTTATTTTAATTCAGAATAAAGCTTCATCAAAATGTCAATATGACAAACGTTGCAAAATTGTTAAATTTAAAATTGGTCAATTAGTGTTTTTAAAAAGAGAGATTATCCCTAAAGGAAACGAAAAAATTAGTTAGACCTTGATTAGATCCATTTGAAATACTCTCGAGAGATTCTGCTGTCAACTACACTCTGCTTTGTGGTAAAAGGTCAGTAAAAGTTCATGTTAACAGATTGAAACCATTTATTCAATAATTATATTTTTTCATTATACTAATTTTTTCCAAAGTAATTTACAATCTTAATTATATTAACTATTTTAATAATAATTTAAATTTTTATTTAAGTAAAGAATTTAGATAATAAAGTTAATTTCTATAAAATTCAAGATAAAAGATATGTCACAAATTTTGTTACTTTATTATGTCAAAATTTACTAGATTTAAGTTTTGTTACTTTGAACTTTGTTTCATCCATTTATATTTTATTTTATTTAGTTCTTAAAAATTTGAAGTTTATTATGTGAAACTGTCCTTTTTCCTATTGTGTTATATTTACTATATTGTAACGACGATTGGAATTGTCGTCAAAGGGTTGCACAACCCTCAGTGCAAGTGAACTCCCCCACCCATCTCTACTAGGGTTCCTGCAATATAAGGTCCAAGTCGAGGGTTGAAAACAGCATTAAGAAATGTAACATCCTCTGAGGAGGTCTGTCGGGTCCTTGGATCCGCTTAGTGTATAGTGGTGTGTGTGTTGTGCCAGGAGAGAAGAACCTGTTCCAGCAATGGTCAGATGTATTATTGTTCAGTAGCTATTCCCTCCGTTAATCCGTTTACGTTAGGCCGCTAATCCGTTATGTTATTCTGTCATTACGTTACTCCATAAGTAATTAATAAGAATTTACCAGTACGCTAGAGTCTAGGCATAGGACATGCCCTCAGATCTGTAATCAAAATTAGTTAAATTAAATAAACTAAAAGTACATTCCTATTTCATTCGCGCAGATAGTTGGTTTAGTTTCCACAGGTAATTACAGGGTGTTCATAGAAGTCGGGTTAATGAGTTGGAGTAACCCTTTCGTAATGGGGGTGCAACGCTAAGATATAATATTTGGAAGTCGTTGCAATCCCCAAGAAAGGGGCCATCAACCTATTAATCGGTCTCAATGGAGGTAGCGCATTCGATCCCCCATAAACTCTCCTCACAAATTTTTAATATTTGTTATTATTAATTATTTTTATTAAAAGCTAAGCTAGTCACTCCCACTAGTTGCGCTTCTGTCCTATGTAAATATTTACGATTGTTGTTTGTTATTGGGCTACGTTTATCGGTCAACTTATTAAATCTAAAACTTGAATATTGCGTAATATAATTGCAATTGTAATAATGTTGTAGTTGTAATTGTAATTGTTTTTTTATGTGCATTTGCGTTTATCCGTGACTTTTTCTCGGTAAATCGTTATTTCTAAGTTAAGTAGTATTTTAATTTGTCGAAAATATTAGTGATTCTTTTTAATAAGGTTTGGATATGAAATTTTAACGTGATAATTTAGGTTAATTTCTCAAATCTATTAGTTTGGTGGTGGTTATAATTATTACCTAATATTTGTAGCATTAGTTCTAAAAAATATATAAAATTATCGAATTTAAAGTTACACAACTTATTTAAAATTATTGAATTAATATCCAGTACGTATTTAAATTTATAATATTCCCCAAGAAAGGGGCCATCAACCTTTTAACTCGTCACAATATTTAAGAATGATTATTATTGTTTTAGATTCTTGTTCCATTTATATTGTTAGTTTTTTGCTGAAATTATGTAATATTTTTATTAGATTATAGTTTTAATTAATAATGCCTAGATGAGGTAAAATAAAACTATAATCTCACTAAGGCGGAAGATGTTGTGCATAATTTCCCCAATATAACTTCGACTCGAAGATATAGGTTGCATAGGTCACATCTATGCCACAGGAGTATACCACTATGGACCGAATCCCTACGAGGATCCCTGAAGCGGACGGACGATTCCTCACCCAAGGTTTCTTATCGCGAACACGATGATCGGCTCGGTGTCTCACAAAGCAGTCATCAAGAAGCAAACATTAAAATTATAAATATATCATTGAATCATTCCTTTTTATAATAAACCATTAATCAAACCAGTGTAATGTATCATTTCTGTTCTACTAAATAAGTTCTTAATTATCTATTCACGCTTTTGGCACAACACCTCTATCTGGAGTCAGCTCTATTAGATTAATCCTAATAACAAAATACATCAAATATGGATGGATTAACCATTGGGTTACCATCTAAAAATACGAAGTAAGGAGAAGTTTCAGAGACCAACAGCTCATAGGACGTAAGGTTCTGATTGCTGTTAAAAATATAATAAAAAACCTCTATCTGGTATTTGTTTACTACTACGTTCTATATCTCGGGATACATCGCTGAGGACAAATTAATTCAGAAACAATAAGTTTTACTGGAATTTTTGGACCAAAACACGAAAATTTCTTGAACAATACACAAAAATTCGCTGAACAGCACACGAGGTAGAGCAAGGTATTCAAGCACAACATGTTGCTGAGTCTAAATCTTATATATAATATATACTCTTTTTTTTTTCATATATATTTTGTACATTACTATTGTTCATTATTATCTTTATTTTGTTATCGTAAAGATATATCGTATAAATTTCTTTGAAGTGTACAATTCCACTTTGTAAAGTCATTAAATTACCCATTATTTAAAATGACTGATATCGATCCAGTCTTATCACAACATGCCGTTGTAAAATAGCATATTGAACGCGTACAAAAATTTATGACTAATTCAAGTAATGTAACTGATGTTTCTGAATTTAGTGTAAGGAAAACAAAGTTGAATGAAAGCATGGAGAAACTTTACATATTATATGTTGTATTGGAAGGGCATAGTCCAGGAGAATTCGTTCGTTGGAACAACATACAAGTAAGTTTGTTATAAAAGTTGAAAAGGGGCTAAAGAGTGAAGCACGAGTTAGATGTAAAATTGCCAGTAATCTCTCTACCTAGGTTTAATAACGGTGACACTAGTCGATGGCTTTCCTTTAAAGATATTTATGAATCACTAATACATAATAATGAACCCGGTTCAGAAATTACATTATTTGAAAGGAGCGATAACTCCACCATCTTCTAATTTAATTTCTTCATTAAGTTTGACAAATGATAATTATAACGTCGCTTATGATTTACTTCTTTATAAGATTTACTTCTTTCTTACATACTTAAGTGCTATAGATTCTATTCCTCATATAAATAAAAGTACACATGATTCATTGAAACAATTTTTAAATATCAGTAGATTACATTACCAATCACTCATTGCCACGTTCGAGGAAGCAAAGCATTGGGATTTAATACTTTAATTTTTGTTGAACAGAAATTTAGATATTAATACTAAAGTAGCGTGGCATTTAGCTAAATCTACCAAAACATTACCTACACCATCTGAATTTTTAAAATTTATTGAGCAACGAACAAATGCGTTAGAAAATTTTTATGAGAAAGTACCTATGAAGACGATTAACTTTAATAGCAATAATAGTAATAATAAGTCAAGCAAGCCTTTGAGCTGTTTATTTTGAAAAATCTTACATATTATATATGTGTCAAAAGTTTAAAAAGTTGAGCATTTCCTTGAAAATAGATTTTATAGCAATAAATTCAATTTGTAATCGATGTTTGGCATCAAAACATACTTCTGAAAAATATAATTATTCTCGGAAATGTTTTCACTGTAATGAATTACATAATACTCTTTTACATGATACTGTAGAATCCTCTACAGCTCATACATCATCACCCGATACTGTTCTTTTAACAAACAACAGCAATATTCAAACCGTTTTGTCTACCATATTAATCAATATTAAAGATCATAATGGTAAAATAAATACAACTCGAGCATTACTAGATAGTGGCTCACAAATAAACTTAATTACAGATTCCCTTATTAAAAAATTACATTGTAAAACTGAGTCCACATTGCATAGGTTAAGCGTCCTGCAAGGCCAATGTGTCACAAGCAAACGATCAACAAAGTTAAATATTCATTCTCGTATAAATAGTTTTTCTCGCAATATACATTGTGATGTTGTCAATAAAATTACTGGTAATTTACCATCTACTAATATTGATGTTACGGATTGGAAGATACCCAATAATATTATGCTAGCAGATCCTACATTTAATGAAGGACTACCTTTTGAATTACTCATAGGTGCTTAAATGTATTTTGACGTGCTACAACAAGGCTGCATTAGATTAGGCAAATGCTTACCGATATTAAAGGAAAGTAAATTTGGATGGTTAATTTCAGGCGTATATATAGTTGAGGATAGGGATGATAATTTATATGTAGGTTTATTTCAAATATTGATCTTCATAATACCATAACTAAATTCTGGCAGATTGAAGAAATTTCAATTGATAATATCATAACCGGCACTGCCGTTCAAATAAAATGACATTAAAATGTTAGGGTCGTCGTTTTTAGGCGCAAAAAATCATTTCCTTATTTTAGAAAGACGCCTGTCGCGCAATTCAGAACCTAAAGCAATGTATAGAAATTTTATTCATGAATATATTAGGGCCAGCGGTGGCGATATCGGTTAGGGCGTGGGCTAGCACCAACTAGACCCAGGCTCGCTGGTTCGATTCCCGCTACCGCCAAGCCTGACATCAGGCAACTTTGATGTCAAATTTCCACTCGGGGTTATAGATCACAATATAATTCCAAGTGGAAATCGTCCTTCGTGGACATAGTTGCATACAACCACATGCACACTATTAGACATAAGAGCTAATAACCCCCACACCATTAGACATAAGAGCCGATAAAAAAAAACCCCACACTATTAGACATAAGAGCTAATAAAACCTCCACACTATTAGACATAAGTGCTAATAAAAAACCTCCACACTATTAGACATAAGAGCTAATAAAAATACCCACACATAGGAGAAAGATAACCAATGGGTTGCTTCTCATCTTCTCACTGTAGATCATAAGTCATACACACAAACAGCTCATAGAACAACAAAGAAAAAGAGCGTTCTGATTGCTGTATAAATAAAATAAAAAAAAAAAAAATGAATATATTAATTTAGGACATGCAAAAGTTATACCGTTTCCAAACATCAGCGATTTATCTAACTCAAATTATTTTCTTCCTCATCATCCTATTTTGAAAGAATCAAGTACGAGTTGTCAGCTAAATCTAGTTCAGTGTCTTCTTTAAATGACGTATTGTATACCGGCCAAAAGTTACGGCAAGACTTATGTTCAATTCTGTTAAGATTTCGTTTTCATCTTTATGTTTTTATTGCAGACATTATTAAAATGTACAGGCAAATTATGATAAATAAATCGCATAAAAAGTATCAATTAATTCTCTGGAAGGACAACCCTAATGATGATTTAAAATGCATTAAATTATTAACTGTAACTTATGGCACGTCTTGTGCACCATACTTAGCAATTGCTGCATAGCATTAATGCGTTGTTTGAAGAAGCTTGCAAATGATGAGAAACATACAGCCTGAACCCAAACCCAGTACGCCGCTTTCTGATTCAACAAATTCTTCTGATTATGAAATAATAACCGACCCAATGTAACGGATAGGAGTGTACAATCACCTGTTATTGAACAAATAGAATATGAGGTGGTAGAAGTAATTGAAAATATAGTAGACCTCACCGGTGATGAGGAGGATGAATTGGACCAACCTGGACAAGTCATTCCATTTCAGATTTTCCATATGCGCAATATGTAACCACAATATCTAAAAATCGAGAAAGATTACTACTTCTGAATGATTACACATATTCACATATTTAACGTCGAACGTCGTGTATTATATAGTGTTCCTAGCCTTATTTTAATATTTTATTGATCGATTTATTTTAATAAATTGATATTTTATTGGAAATGGAGAGCATTCAGATATTAAAGTGGCTCAGACAGAAATAAGCAATAATTGCTCATTTGAACACATCATTAGAAAATTAAAGTTTAGTACATTAGAGGCAGAAGGAAAGCATCTGAAAGTACACAAACTAGTTTTATCTGCTTCGAACCGACAAACATCCCATATTTATATTAAACAATATTAAATATTGGCAAATGAAAGATTTAATAGAGTACATGTATCGGGGCGAAGTAACCATTGGTGAACTTCAATTGGGAGCACTAGTAAATTCCGCAAAGGAACTGCAAATTAGAGATTTTTTGAACCCATACCCAGTACGCCGCTTTCTGATTCAACAAATTCTTCTGATCATGAATCAATAACCGACCCAATGTAACGGATAGGAGTGTACAATCACCTGTTATTGAACAAATAGAATTGGAGGTGGTAGAAGTAAATGAAAATATAGGAAGGTTTATTTCCAAATGCGTCGAATGTTATTCGGCGTGGTAGTTACGTTGACGATATTATTACTGGTATCAATTCAGTGCACGAATTAGAAAAATTACAAACACAAATTATTAAATTACTACAAAAGGGCGTTTTTTCATTACGTAAATGGTCCAGTAATAATAAGTTTATTTTAAATAAGATACCAGTTTCAAAACGGGAAACCTTAAATTCATACTTTTAAAATTTAATTAAAACTTTAGACTTGATTTGGGATCCTATGAACAATATTTTGAAAATTTCTTCTCCGTCCAACTTATCGGAAACCAATATTACGAAAGGAGTAATGTTGGCCACAATTGCACAAATATTTGATCCATTGGGGCTAATAGTTCCTCTTACAATTGTGAGGAAAATGTTATTGCAGGAATTGTGGAAGGAGGAATGTGATTGGGATGAGTTCATTACACCTCAGTTACAGAAAAAATGGATCAAATTTAAAAACGATTTACTGAATTTAAAAAAAAATTATCTATGTCTGAGATAAAATGCCACGGGTTTGCAGTCGCATTTTTATCTGCATATGGCGCATGTATATATATTAAATTTTTTACTCTAATGAAACTACATCTACCAATTTATTATGCGCTAAATCTAGGGTAGCACCAGTAAAAAATATTACATTACCGCGTCTTGAATTGTGTGCTGCGCTTTTATTATCTAAATTATATAAATATGTATGTACTAATGTCGATATCAAATTCAATAACTCGTTTTTATGAAGCGATTTTACTATCGTATTGGCTTGGACCAAAACTGACCCAAGTCAATTAAAAATGTTTGTAAGTAACCGTATAGCCGAAATTATTGAAAACTCTCCAAAATGTATTTGGAGACATGTATCTAGCGAAGACAACCCGGCTGATATTGTCTCACGAGGTATACCAGCAAGTGATTTGCAAAATTGCAGTTTGTGATGGATCGGACCAAGTTGGTTAAGGGGGTCTAATTGTTAATTGTTAATTGGCCGATTGATGGGCGCAATACAATTAAAAAACTAACGTGCGTTAAGTGCGTTACATTTAAGGCGGCGGCTGCAGAACAACTTATGGGCAGTTTACCAGGCCATCGTGTTAATGTGAAACGTCCGTTTTTAGCTGTAGGGGTGGATTATGCAGGTCCAGTTATGCTGCGAGCAAGTCGGCAACGTAAGACTCCTCAAATTAAAGCGTACATTGTCTTATTTGTGTGCATGTCCACAAAGGCAGTTTATTTAGATCTGGTTACTGAATTATCGACAGAAGCGTTTATAGCTACTTTGAAAAGATTTGTTTCGCGGTAGGCGTTCGATCATTCATAGCGATAATGGCAAAAATTTTGTAGGTGCTAATAAGGAATTAGCTGAGTTATTTAAATTTTTTAAAGCAGATGAAAATAAGCGACGTTTAATTTCAGCCGTTACACAATTAGGTATTACTTGGCAGTTTACACCTACGTATGCTCCACACTTTGGCGGTTTATGGGAGGGGTAGATGAAAATAATGAAATCACATTTGCGTAGAGCGATTGGGTCGCATTGTTCAATCTACGAGGAATATGTTACACAGGTCGAGGCAGTACTGAATTCACGTCCTTTATTAAGTATGTCCGATGACAGCACAAATGCGTCATATTTATCACCCAGTCATTTTTTAATAGGTCATATAATGACTCCTGAACCAGAACCATACAATACAAAATTCAATACAAATAAATTAAAAAATTCTAAACAGATTACAACAATGAGTGATCAATTTTAGAAAACATGGTCAAACAGTTGTTCAAATTTAAAAACTGATAGTGTAGTATTAAATAAAGAAGACAACGCACCACCATTGCACCGGCAACTTGCTAAAATTGTAGACATAAAAGTCCAATCACTAAAATTTTAACTCTTCCGATAGAATAAATATATGAAATTCCATATCTTATAAGTTAAATTTAAATAAAGTATTTTTTTAGAATGTTAGAACAGATCTTACTCCATTATCATATATAACTTAAAATGAATTATTATTGATTACTATTATTATTTTTATACAGTCCACTTTTCGAAAATATGTGTATCAAATTGAGATTACGATTATATTATTGATTTATGCATTTTAGGTTAAGTTACAATTTTTATAAATGTTAATGTTAATAATGTAAAATTTCGGATGCTTTGCATCGCCCGGGAATATGGACAAATGTATATGTCTAGTCTATTCAAATTTCGCGCGGGCCTCATCTTTGGAATACAGAGTAAAGTATGTTATGCTACTATGCGATTAGTTTTTGTTGTGTGACTATGTACGATCTGTTCCATGTTGTATTTCAAGCAGACCACATCCAGCTAATAAATCATTTTATATTTTAAATTGTGTTTTGGTTAACGCTATTATTTATTTTCTTTATTACCAATTATTATCTAAAATGGATTGCAATAAAATTTACACTATTGTACAATTTGTGGATGAACGAGAAAAAAATATGGTAGACATTGTACCAGCGTCGTGGTTATTTCACGAAGAAAGTCAAGATTTTACATATTTTCCTAAACCATTCGAATACAAGAAAATGCGTAAATGGCTCGAGAATTTAAAAAGACCATCCAAAAATTGGAAACACTATCCAATTATCATTGTGGGTTACGCAAGTAAGTATTTAATTATTTTTTTAAATATTTGTTATTGTGACTACTACTTTTATTGTGATGTATAGTAATTTAAATATATTTCTAAAAGATGATCTAAAACAAGGATGCTGTCGAGTACGCAAATATTGTTCAACTCTGAGAGTAGAGTGTGCCGATGACGAAATTAGTGTTTCCAACAATGTAGTTGAAAAATTTGATGAGAGCTATATTCAAAAAGCTTTCCAAAATATACAAACTATGGACAAAAAAGGTAACTATAATCGAGTATTATTATTTAATAAATTTGTAAATACATATACATATAATTATATTACATTACATATATATTCCAAATACTACGAATTCGTCGGATATAACTGATAATACAGGTAAATTAAAAATATTGCTTAACAATTCTATTCATATTGCTGTAAATTCACATATTTGTAGATAAATTAGAAAAATATATAGCTGAAAAGTTGGACCAAGTCTAATTCTAAATATGACACGACTAGAAAAGAGCTCGATGAATCACAAATTTTGTTGAATGATAGGATACCAATAAAATCATATGAAGAATTTCTAGCCTTTGAAAATATTATCAAAGAGCACATGTATAAAATAACTTTGGTAACTTATATTTTTTTTCAATTCAATATTTAACTAGTTTGTAACAAAATTAAATTATTATTTGCATTTAAGGTATCAATGTTCAAAAGCAAGATTGAGAATGAAATCAATTTAATGGCAGCTATCAAAATTAATATGACCACTGTAGTCACAAAAGACGTGGAAATTTTATTTTCAGAGACCAGAAGAATGCTAAACGGTACTTGCAAAAAATTTTTGGTTAAACAAATATATATGCAGGTTTACATGGTAAGAAAATTGTGAATACAATAATTAAATAGATATAATCTTACAATGTTATAGGTGCTGTATCAGAACATTTTTCAAATAATAAGGATTTAAAGTATTTACCTGAAAAAGTCGGGCAATGGTTGTCGAGCGTCAGCGACCGCAGAGGTGGCCGAACACAGCCCTTGAAAGTAGCTCGCAAAAAAAGTGATTTTACATTTACAGATTTGCAAACATAAAAAAATGTAAAAAGAAAAATGTATAAAGTTAAATGGATAATACATAAATAAATAAATATGTATAAATATTTGGATACAATTCATTTTGAAAATATTCTAATCGATTCGCAGCATACTTTTATATTATAAATCTCAATATTTTATATTGAATTTAATATTTTTTTATTACTTCTTGTTCTCGTACATATTTAGTTATCAAGTAACGTTTGAATTTAACGTTGAAACTAATAACTTTCACGTTTCACGCAAACACTATATTTTTGCACCTACGTTTGCAATAATAGTGAAAGCGATAGTCGGCAACAGAAAGATTTTGAGCGAGAATAACACTCTCGTCCTTTTGAAGGGATTTGAATTTTTTTTGAAAGGTTTGAATCAGATATACCTGAATCTTTATGTGCTTTCCTGAATGATGTAATCTTAAAAAATAAAAGTTCTTCTCTTGAGAAATGGAAAAAAAAAGCATTGCTTTCGCCCATTCCATAATGACCGCATCAAGGCCAAAATCTTCCGCATCGTCATTACAGGTCGGAATAGCCGTATTTTTGTTTCAAAAGTATGGATCTCGGCGATTAATAGATATACTATCATCTCTTCGATTTTGCTCTTCGTATACAGAAGCAATGTAATTTGAAGCATCAGCAATAGTGCGCTCGCCGTTGGATATCGATAATAATGCATTTTCCCAATTTCTTTTTGACAACGCTGATAACACCTAGAAATGCTATTGCTTCAGATCAAAATATTCAACGGTTAAATAAAATTCCATCTCCTAAAGTTGGAGGTAGTTTTGGAAGTATTGCATTGAAAATATTTGAGAAGAGAAATAATACTGGTTTGAAAACAATAAAAATTCAGAACCTCGATACTGTCCAATTCGGATTTATTGTGGTTATATGAAAAATGGGCTGGCTTGCCTAACATACCAAGCTGGAGTGAATTCATGGAACAAGCAACAACGAAACTCCCATTTCAAAAATCATTTGTCGCATGCTTGCCTTTTATTAATGCTCCATCAAGTGATTATAATACAATATTGACTGCTCTCTTATCTGCTTCGAAAAAATACAGCAGCATTCTTGCATTATAACGTTTGACCAGCCCCTGTAATTCAAAGCGCGAGATATCGTTTCCCCGTATGATGAGGACTCCAAATTAAGTAATATTGTTTTAAGAGTCGGTGGATCCATTTATTAATGTCATTCGGATATAATGAGATCGATCGGATACATAATGAATGGAAGCATAATGAATCGGAACATAATGAAAGATGATGTAAACTTAAAAAATAAACCATTTACGCGTTGAATTCAATGAAAAAAAAATGGCAGGACAAGCTTATTCGCGGGCGGTAAGAGCACATATATTGACTCATCTTACAATTGCTAAAATTGTGCTAAATCAATAGATTTGACACCCGATCTCAGTGTGGAATTAGAAAGAGTTTTATTCAATTTTGATATGTCAGTGGTAATAGTGGCAAACCAAGAAGAATGCTACAAAGAACTCGCTGAAAAATTTGAAAATCAATTAGCTAAATTTGAAAAACGTGGTGCTAGTGCGAAATTATGGGTACAATATTTTAGAATGGTTACTCTCGTAAATCACTTTATTGAGGCGGAAAGAATGGGAAATTGGAAATTACATCTTGATACTGTACAAAAACTGATGCCTTATTTTCATGCCAGTGGCCATTTCTTATATGCAAAATCCTGTCACCTATATTTGCAAGATATGATAAATTTGAACGAAGGAATAACAGCTAAGGAATACGAACTTTTCACTACTAAAGGATACTTTACAATTAGGCGTTCTGATAAATTTTGGTGTGGTACTTGGTCAAATATGACGATTGAGCAATCGTTGATGAGGACGATGACATGTCTTGGTGGCCTTACTTATGGACGAGAAGTAAAGGAAAGTGGGCTCCCCAAGTGGATTTAGGAATAGTTTTTCTGTACAATGTTTTCGAAGAAGTTGAGAAGTTTTGCAATAAAGCTTTTTCCAGTTCGGAGCAGGATGTTGAAATTAGAAACTCGCGGATTAAACGTGACAATGACGACGTAGACAAATTGACGGACTGGTTGTACCAACATTCACCTTTTACAGACGATAGGAGAAGAAGAAATAAACTGTCATATGTCTCATGAAATTGGTACTGCTAGCATTTTTAAGATTATTGGCGCCGATTTCAATACAGTAAAATTCAAAAGAAATGACAGAGTAAAAGCACTGCTAGCATTTTAAAGATCATTGGCGCCGATTTCAAAGACAGTAAAATTCAAAAGAAATGACAGAGTAGAAGCACTTGCTGTAATTAATGCAGGTATTCGGATGAAAGATGTCATTGTCCCGATTAATCCACTATTAATTTTCCAAAGTATGTACATTGCAAAAACATCTGAAAGAAAACTTGAAAAATTTCTATCGTACGAACATGAACCTTTTCCTTTTTCTCTCTTCAATGAGGAAGGTATGCGCAAATGCGCTAAATCTTCTATGTATAAGGCATAAAGTTTCTGAAGACATAAATTTTTGGAGACACGATATATGTCATCGATGGTGGATACCTATTGCTCCGAGTTATTTGGTATCGCGGTGATTCGTTTTCATCCATCTGCAATAACTTTTAATAACGTTTGATCAAATTACACATCCAATGCCATTCTTGTATTTGACGAAAATACGGAAAATGTAACACATCGTAGTACCAAATATGCGAAGCGATTCCGGCGATCAACAAAAACTGCTTCAGTAGACATAATTTTTGATGAAACAATGATCCCAGCCGTGCCACAAAATAAATTTCTGGCCAACGATTTAAGCAAGAAACGTCTCATTGAAATGTTAAAATTAAAATTTGAAGCTGCAAACCTTATGATCAAACAAGCCACCGAAGATGCGGATACGGTAATAATTAATACTGCAATTAACATTTCCACTATGTTTGATTCTGTAATAGTTGTTGGCAAAGATGTTGATCTTCTTATCCTGTTGACGGCTCTATCAACGCGTTCAAATATATATTTACTAAAACCGGGAAGAGGAAAAATTTTGCAACAATTATATTCTACAAGTAGCCTAATAGATAAAACAGCCGCAGATCATATATTGTTTTTGCATGCCTTCAGTGGCTGCGATACAACTTCAGCAATTTTTAATCAAGGTAAAATAAAATATACAAATACACTATGTAAAAATTAAGATCTAAAAGAAGCTATTATATTTAAAAATCCAAAAGCTAATCCAGAGATCATTGCCACAGCTGCAAAACGCTTCCTTCTTTAATTGTGCGGTTGTAGTGATGAGAAAATAAAAAATAAATCTAAACGTCTTTAGATATGCGTGCAGTACAAAATCGGCATACAAAATTAAATCACTACCACTAACGCAGGCGGCAGCACGACAACATTCATTCCGAACATATCACCAAATTTAGCAGTGGTATGGGAATGAGGTGAATGCGGAACAATGGGAATGGAAAAGAAGCAAAAATGGCCTGATACCTGAGACCTCACTCGAGCCCCCAGCTCCGGACACGTCGCTGAAACTGATTTCTTGCAAATGCAAAAAGGGATGTCAGAAAGCCTGTGGATGCAGAAAAGCAGGATTGAAGTGCTCCATTCTGCACAAATTGTAGTAATGCACAAGTTCCATCACAAGATAGTGATGAAGAGGAAGACGCCGATAGCATTTTAGAACCAACTTTGCAATGACGATAATCGCGGATAATATCGAAGAAAGTGCAACCTCTGACGTTTCGATCGTCCCTGAAGACGATTAATAATAACATATGACGAGACGACATCGAGAACATCAAACTAGAGGTAAAAAGTTAATTAAATAAATAAAAAAAAATCTAGTTTAATTTAGTATAAAACTATTCTTACAAACAATTTAAATATTGCATTAAATTACATATCCAATGATTTAAAATGTTTAATTGTCAGCAAAAATAAAAATGAAAAACAAAAATAATTAATTTACGTTATTTAAAGGCCAGATCTGAGCAGAAAAGCTTAATTCAACATTGAAATTGTTTATTCATTAAAGAGATTGCGTTCAAGTGCAAAGAGCGGCGAGAAATTTTCTCTAGTTTAATTTTGTATATAGTTATTTTAATGTAACATAAGTCAAAAAAGAGATATCGTTGAAAAACTGATTTTTTACGCAATTTTTCCAACATAGCGTCGGCAGCGGCAAAAATTCGAGGTCGCAAAGTTGAAATTCGTAAAGATCACATCAAAATCTATAAAATCACCAATTTTCAAAACATCCGAAAAACTCTTAAGGTAAAACTACTAAATGACTGAACTATACAGTAAGTTCAAAAATCGAAAATGAAACTTTTTAAATATCTATGTTTCAAGACCTCCTGGGTATGCTTATTTATCTAGGCCTCTTGCCATTAGTGTTAAAACGAAAGATCGATACTATGCTGTCGATAGTGAGTACTTTTACTATCGATTTTTTATCTCGATAATATCGATTTTTTCGTCGATAATCTTCAAAAAGTATCGACAGCATAATCTATGAACACCGCTCAGCGACTTACCACATATGCCAAATGCAATGCAATAGTCTCTCTAGGTGGTCATAACTGTTCAAAGAAGTGTCAGAAACAGAAGAACAATATTTTGTTTATGATACGTGAATCTTAATATGTTTCGGCTTCAGTTTGTGTACATTACGAACATATTTTAGAAATCGGATTTCAGCTGGCCCTTTCTGTATGAATATGAAAATATTTTCAAGACAAATCATTCTTAGTTCATCAGTCAAGTAGTTAACTTTATGTGTTTTCCTTTTAGAGAATTCTCATAGTTTAGTCGTCTATTCCAATCGTTATTGCAAGTTGTTAAATTATTTTGATTAATTTATTTTAAACCTTTCAAATTTTTATTTGTGTATAAATAAAAATGAGTAACAGTGCTATGTGATAATACTACAAACATGTGGTAATACTACAAACTTAATCAAACACTTGAGAAGTCGCCATCCATATACTTCATATAAGATCAGCGAATCCTCTCCTAGATTATTTGTATCAGAAACGCTGTATTTATCTAAAAATCATAGTGGCTATATTTTAAGTTTATTTTATTGAAAAAAAAATTAGTTTGGATGTGACAAATTAAAAATTATAAATTATTTCTCATGAAAACATTATTTATTGCTAATTTAAAAATATTGTTTTAGAAACAAAGTACCAGTAAGATAGCAGAAATATGTCGATGTGCCGGAGGAAAAGCTGGTTAATCCAATTATGCGTGCTTTTGAAGCGCGCACATCGGTTCAACACGGTGGCGATAGACATAGAAAATACTGAATTATATTTGTGTGGACCACAAATCCTTTCATACGATAAATGGTAAAGGATTTATTATATTAATTAAAACTTTGGAAAACAATTACAAAATACCTTCTGATATTCATTTTGAAAAAACTAAGGAATGATAAATATCATTCGTTAAAAAATTAATTAGTCATCGACCTTAAAGTTAAACCTTTTTATAGTTTAACGTGCGACATATGGACCGACACTTTAAATATGACGAGTTACCTTGGAATAACTATTCATTATTTAAATAATAAATTTTTAGCATCGTCTAATTTAGAAACAATAAATTTATCGGAGAGGCATACAGCAGAATATATACAGGATAAACTAAAATCTGTAATACAGGATTGGGGACTAGACATAAATGAAGTAACAGCTATTATCCCCGCAACGGCAGTAATATGATATGGGTGCTGTGCGTATTTTTTTTTAATGAATAGAGAGTAACTGAAAAACACCAATCTTGTTTTGCACATACTATATTTAATTACAGATAAGGCACTTGCTGATTCTGATGTCATAAATTTTATTAAAAAAGTAAGAAACTTAGTCGAATATTTAACAAAATGTGTGGTAGCTTCACATAAGCTTGAAAAGGCTCAATGTGAAAGTTTACATAAGCCATTAAAGCTCATATTAGTTGTAAAAACAAGGTGGAATTCGTGTTACCACATGCCAGATTTTTTTTTTTAAATTAGTTCCATATGTCGCACAAATTACAATCAGTGATGCGAATGGGTCCCGTCATTGTATCAGCGGCTGAAATTGAAACAATTGGATTATTATCTAATGATTTAAAATTTAAACGATCCTTGAGCACTTGACGATTTTATTTTTATAGATCCAGCTTATTTATTTATATTTATTTAGTGCAGGTTCACATTGTTTTTTTTTTTTTCAAAATAGAAAGAATGTTTTATCCCTTTTTGCATAATTCTATAATCGAATCATTGATAGCCAAGTAAAGGAGCACCATCAAAAAATTAAAAGTTAAAATATTTTTATATCGGGACCTTTCTTTGGCTGCCGAACTACAGTAGTCGTTCAACATTCAAACGTGTCGGATCGCAGGGAGCATTTACCGTCGATACCATAAACACCACCTAAAACTCGCCAAACAGAAAACGGAGATGGTTGTCTTGACCCGACAAAAATGGTTTCCAAAACCATTCACTGTAGACATAGGAGAGACAACTTTGACGTCGACAAGGGCCTTGCGCCACCTGGGACTAATGATAGATGAGAAGCTATCCTTCCGTGAACATCTCGATAGTGCATGCATAAAAGCTAGCAAGACGGTATCCAACTTGTCAAGGATTATGGCTAACTGCTTGGGACCACGAACCCGAAAACAACGAGTCCTGCTTGAGGTAGTCCATTCTGTGCTGCTATACGGAGCAAAACATATCGGCGCAAAATAGCATCAGTGCAAATTCGAGGAGCTCTAAGAGTTACCTGTGCCTATCGCACGGTCTCTGAAGCAGCTGTATTGGTAATAGCAGGAGCACTACCAATTGACTTGCTAGCATTCGAGAGAGTAAAACTTTACGACGCTAGAATAGGTGGCGACAGCTTCAAAGAAACAAGGTCGAGAATAGAAAAAGAAACTTTACAAGAGTGGCAAAATCGATGGACGCCAGGAGAGACGGACAGATGGACGGCGCGTCTGATTCCGGAAATTAGCGTCTGGCTCTCTCGACAATACGGGGACACAGATTTCTTTCTGACCCAGCTAATGACAGGACATGGACAGTTTAATGCAGCGATTTCCAACCTGTGGGGCGCGCCCCCCTGGTGGGGCGCGGTGCAGTGCCAGGGGGGGGCGCGAAGCTCTTTCAAAAATATGGATGTTAAATGCTGAGTAAGTGTCAAAACCAAATCAGCAAAATGTATGCAAGTAATCTACAATTTTCGCAGCAATTTTGTCAGGACAAATGTAAAAGCATGAATATACTATACTTTTGGTGCATTCAAAATATTTCGTTTTTGCGTTTGTAGTTGAGTGAGCTGTAGGCCTATAAACAAAAGATAAACACTCGGATCATATCGAATATTCACGTGCTTACTCGAGACTAACTTAAGTAAATAAACAAAAGCATCCTTTTTATTCTGTTATCTATAAATCGAATTAGTTCATTAGTTGTGCTGGAGATACACGCGTTGATATATAGAAAAAATCATTTCTAAATTATTATTGAGTTAAAATTTATAGCTTTAGTTTTAGCACATTATTAGCCAGGAATTATTGTGAAAAGTAGTGAAAAAGTGATTTTCTTTGATTTGTTATAAAAACCGTTTGTAATGGATAAATACGTGACTGGGTTGAAAAGAAAATTTAATGAAGCAGAAGAAGAGGGTGGTGAAAATAATGGAAATGTTTCTTCACAAAATAGTAAAACTAAACATAGAAAATATGATCCAATGTACTTATCATTGGGATTTACGTATAAGATCATTAATGGTCAAGAACGACCAATGTGTTTGCTGTGCATGAATACTTTGGCCTCAGATAGCATGAAACCAAGTAAATTAAAACGACATCTGGAAAAAGTGCACGCCGATCATGTTGGCAAAACAAAAGAATTTTTCCAAAGAAAATTAGATAACTTAAATAAACAGAAAGAATCGTTTTCAAAAGCTTTGTCTGTATCACAAAAAGCGTTACTTGCGTCATACAAAGTTTCGTATAGAATTGCTAAATGAAAAAACCCCATTCAATAGGAGAAACTTTAGTACTACCAGCAGCTATTGACATAATAGCTACGATGTTTGGTGAATCATATGCTGATCAAATTAAAAGCATTCCGCTGGCAGATAATACGGTGGGAAGACGAATATCAGATATATCTGATGATCTTTGCGATCAGTTGATAGAAAAAATTAAATTATCTTCTTTCGCGTTGCAAGTAGATGAGGCTACCGATGTTGCTAATGATGCACACTTAATAACATATATAAGATATGTTATGGAAAATGATATTAGAGAAGAGTTGTTATTCTGTAAGGCAATTGAAGGCAAAGCTACGGCGAGTGAAATTTTTAATATGATTGATAACTTTTTTATTGAAAATGGTATTTTATGGGAGAACTGTGTTGGACTGTGCACTGATGGAGCTCCATCTATGGCAGGAAAAAATGCTGGTCTGCAGGCCCTAGTTCGAAAAGTGGCTCCTCGTGCAGTTTGGACGCATTGTATGATTCATAGGCAATCTCTTGTTGCAAGAAATATGGGTGAAGAATTACTTGAAGTATTTGAAATTATAATAAAAGTTGTTAATTTTATCAAAAATAGTCCATTAAGAGAAAGGCTTTTTGGAAAATTGTGTGATGACATGGGCTCAGAATACAAAGCACTACTTTATTATTGTGAAGCACGTTGGCTTTCTCGTGCTAAAGTACTTCAAAGGGTATTTGAGCTCAAAAAAGAAATTGCCATTTTTCTTGCTGATAATAAAAGAAATGAAGCAGACATATTTTATGACACGAAGTTTCTCGCAAAATTTGCGTATCTAGTTGACATTTTTAAAAGACTAAGTGATTTAAATAAATCAATGCAAGGAACTCAAATTCATGCTTTTGTTCAAAAGGACAAGATTACGGCGTTTATGAAAAAAATAGATCTGTGGATAGCTAGTATGAAAAGTAATAACTTTGATATGTTTCCTTCTTTTAAAACTACATGTGTTACTGATGATGAAATAGAAGCAAGTAAAGATCTTATTATCAATCATATGACTAGTTTAAGGAACCAATTTGCGCATTACTTCAAAGATCTAGATATGTCCAAATACGAATGGATTAGAAATCCATTTGTTATTGATAAATATGATGATTTTGGACTTCCAACGGCAGAGCAGGAAATGTTAATTGATTTATCTATTATAGCACATTGAAGCAGATGTTTCAGGACGAAAAGAATATTGTTAAGTTTTGGTTACAAGTAAAGGACGATTTTCCAACTTTGACAAATAAAGCTTTAGAAATTTTATTACCATTTGTGACATCCTACTTATGTGAAACTGGTTTTTCTCAGTAGCAGTATTAAAAACAAAGTACCGATCTCGTTTAGTGATAGAAAAGGAACTGAGAACAGCGATTTCTACAATGGAGCCGCGGTTTGAGAAAATTTGTGCTAAAAAACAAGCTCAACCGTCGCATTAAATTTTTAATATTGTGTGAAATATTATATCATTTGTTTTTATTAAATTTAAAATTATTTTTTTCCTATGATCCATAGTTATGTTTGTATGTATATTTTTGTATGTTTATTTTTGTATGTATGTATATTGTGCATTATTTGGTACGAGATTGAATAAATCATAATTTCAATTAAGTATATTTAAATTAAATTGTTAAAAAAATTAGGGGGGGCGCAATATTTTTTTCTTTCAAAAGGGGGGCGCAAGGAAAAAAAGGTTGGAAACCGCTGGTTTAACGCCTATTTTTTAAGATGGGCTTGCATAGCACTCCAATGTGCAAATACTGACCAGATAAAATCGACGACGCTGAGCACACGTTCTTTGAATGTGCTCGGTGGAACAACTATCGTAACAACGCCGAGCACATTATAGGCACCAGGCTCACCCCCTCAAGTCTTGTGACCTACACGATAAAACAAGAAGAAAACTGCAGAGCACCTTTTAAAGGACTAGTAGTCGAAAGCAGGCGTCGCAAGGCGCAGCACGGACTGGATTGATGTAATGCTAACGCGGTTCCAATCCAGTCCTCTACGTACCATCTGCAGGAAGAGAGGAGAAAGCAATAAATGCAATGAGAAATTAAATTTGTTTGAACAGTGCTACTACAAGTTTGGATATTGATGTCACACCAGATAGTTTTGACTTTTGGCAGTCACATAAAAAAAAGAGTGGGCGTAAGGATCACACGCGATTGAAGTAAAACTTATTTGCTACTGTATAAAATAGCAAATTTAAGTTGAGTAGAAATAAATACATCATATAAAAATTTTGAATAATGTTTATTAGTAATATGGTAACACTCGTGATGCACACATTTATCAGTGTCGTCAATCTTTATACACATTTATTTAATGATAAATTATATATTTATGATTGCATTAAAAATATGTATAATATTTACAAACAATAATGTAATCAAAGTCGTACTTGAAATATGACATAATCGTTTTAAAGTAATTGCTGATTAATAAATTCTATAATATTCATTCACACAGTGGATTATATTAAACAACGCCTAAACAAATATTGTTTTTGCAAATTAACTCATCCTGTAACAATTGTGTTTGAAGAACTTCATGTAAATAAAATTAAAATACATTCATTTACTGTTTGTATTTTTTTACTTTCTCGCTGACGATATAATCTCATTCCTTGAACAGCTGTAATATCCGTTTTGCCTAACAAATTGAAGCCATACTTTTATATTTGTTTTATTTATCAAGCCCTGCACATAGCTTGATCGATGAATCATTTGCTTTTTTATGTGAACGTTAATGCAATGATCATCATCAATATTACGAGGTAATAAATTAACCATATTATTAATGTCAACAGGCACATTTATAATTTGGCCAAACATTCCAAATTGTCTATTTGCATGTCGCAATCGTCTAATTTGCATGAAATACAACCTAGGTGAAATTAACCTTTCAGATACAGTATCTAGTTTAGGTAGATAATTTGGTATAGGTGAAAATACAAACCCGTTAAACTTACACAAAGTGGGAATTTTACCAGAATTTAATATCTTTCGACAAGCTTGACATCCAACCTGATTATTTGAATCAATATTCAAAAAACATTATTAAGAATTTGTTTTTGAGCATCATTTGATATTTCTAAGTCACTTTGAAGCCAAAATCGATCACATACAAAACATACATAGCCAAAGCTATCATTTCTTACGCAGCGCAGATTTTTCCTCAGTTTCATTATTGATTTGCGATTATTTGCACTACAATTATTTACGGGGGACGGGATAAAATATTCTTCCGATCCTGACATTTTTATTAACTCACGAATTATACTGCTAACCCATGTCGCGCCTAAAGAAGTTTTACTTCAAAAAATGTTTAGAGACTACGAGATAAATACAAAACTCAAGTGAAAGTCGACACATTTTGTTTTGTTTTTGACATATGATTTGACATTTGAAGTATTTTTTGTTTTGCTCGCAGACTAGATCGAATAATTGCGATAGCTGCTTACTAGCGTCGTAGTTTTCAACTTCACGTTGGCGTTTTCGTTGCATTTGTACGGATTTACACCCGTATCGCGCCTAAAGAAGTTTTTACACCCATGTCGCGCCTAAAGAAGCTTTACTTCAAAAATAGCGCCAGACAAAAAGGAAATAAAAGGCGTGATGAAATAGATTTATATCTAAATAATCCAGTCACGCCCTTAGCAAGCAACCCCATAGAATCATGTAAAGATATGAGGGAAATTGTTTCCAATTTATATAATAAATTTCGAGAATATGCCACCATTATAGCTACGACTGTACCAGCAGGAAGATTATTTTCCGAAGCTGATACTATATTGAATGAAAAGCACAACAGATGAAACCAGAAAATTTAAATAATTTGTCATTTTTAGCAGGACGGCCGGAAGGTTTTATGTCAAACGTTTTTGACAGATAATGTTCAATTACGTTTGATAGGATGTCTTACAATTAGAAATGACTTTGTCCTACGTGAATATTATTTAATGATGATTAAATTGTCGTAAGTAGTTTTGTTTGTAGTTTTATTTGTACACAAAAACGTTATTAAACGGGCCTCAAGTGTTACTATAAACTCAAAATATCAACTTTTTTGAAATGTTAATATGAAAACGCACTTTTTGGCATATTTTTCTTAAACACAGTGCTCTGAAAGATCTCTTTTGTATAATATAATATACTCATTGGTTTTTATAAAACATTTTCTAGGTTATATTATTTTTTATTTATGTTATTTAAATTCAGAACCTAAATTTGGTATTGATCAAATGGACATTTTGTCGAATAACATTTTACTAGTTATAATTTCCCAGAATTTATCGAAGAATATATAGTAATATATGAAGGTCCGGGGTTAAAAAGGTCGACCACCGATGTTTCAAAAATCAGTAAAGTTAAGCATTGTTTAACAACAATATTTAAAAGTAGAGGAAAAAAGATGTGTAACCAGCTATGACCTTGATTTGAAAACGGTAATCTTTGAAAATCCATAATAAAAGTATTTTCTTCCGTTGGTAGTTTTTTAGCATTAGTTAAAAATGTAAATATTTTGTAATATAACTTTAAAATTATAATAAGGCTTTAAACCTTTTTGCCACGTGCTCGTTTCAAGTTACCCCGCTCTACAATGATGAAGTAGAAGGCAGTTTACTGAAAGTAGTCAGATAATTGTTCGTTTGATATGTGTTATTTGTTGTGATATAAGCCCCAAAAAAGCAAAGGAAGTAATAGCTTTTGGTACACCTACATTCTTGAAAAATTCAGAAAGTTTTCTTTCTCTTTCGTTGGACCGTATAATGAGCAAGGTCACAAACGTCAAAAAGGCTCCGCTAATCCACGTGTGTATATCTCAACATATTCAAGGTATATCAAAATGTGTTCCAGGTGAAAGTTTTAAAGAACACCTAGTGGTTTTAAAGAACTAGAAAATAGAATTGTAGCTTGATAAATATTTAGCTAAAAACACCCCAGTGCGGGTCATGTCCAAGTATAAGCACAGGTCAGAAAAGGACATGACCGCCGAAGACCAAGACGAGATAAGGAAAAAGAACAAACCATCGCGAACAGGGAAGATGGAACGAGATGGGAGAATGTCCATCACCTACCCCCAGAGCAACGAGGAATGGGCTTCGACGGACCTCCAGAGTATAAAACCAGAGCCCCGTTCCAGAATCTGTCTCTTTGCGGATCAGCTCTCAGCGTGCCAATAAGTTAGTACACACAGTAGGAACACTTATTAAAGCAACTTGAGAGAGTCTGAACCGACGTTCCAAGTGGATATAGTACGTTGAGATACACGGAAATAAACACTCAAACGTTTGGTAACTGGCTCAATCTAGAAGCTTGGCTACGATCCTTCCAGCAATAGAAGACTTTAATAATCTTGCCTCTTGTCAGAACTTACTAAAATTTGTAAATATTTGTATATATATATATTTAAATACAAGAACACTACTCCAAAGCTGTTTAAGTTATTTTATAATACAAATATCCCTTTACAATTGGTGCCCAACGTGGGGCCAAGATAAGCAAGACGGAGTCTAATTCGAATAAAAGAAGATAAGCCCACGCAGCAAAATGAGCCTGACGGAAGAGCAGCTACAGCGTGTGCTAAGCGCTGTAGTACAGGTAAATACAGTGCAACAGCCGACAACACAACCACAGAAGAGTGGGAGCTTCGCTAACTGCGATACGCGAAGCAGAGATCCAGCCCAAGTGGATTTCTTAACAACGTGGCAACATACAAGGAAATAGAAGGGATAAGCGACAAAAATGCGTTAAAAGGATTACTGCTTCTTCTTACAAATACGGCTGCACTATGGTGGAAAGGGAACAAAGAGCAAGCAAAAGACTGGAAACACGCGCTTGAACTATTACAAAAAGCATTCTCACCGAAGAAGGCGCCATACTAGACTTACTTGGAAATATTTGGTAAGCATCAAGACGAAACCACGGCGACTGATCTTTTTGTGTGTGAGAAAAAGGTCCTATTAGCAGCTCTACCACCTCCAATACATACCGATGAACAACAGATCGATATGATTTATGAATTATTAAACATAAGAATCCGAGAACGGATTCCTCGGGATAGCTTCGAGACTTTCGAAGAATTACAACGGAAAGCTCGTGAAGTCGAACAAAATATGCACGAGGCATCAGTTATGAAACCCAAGAGCAACTCGACATACTCTAATCAATGTACATTCTGCAATCGGAGAGGTCACATGGCAACGGAATGCCGCAAGATGGCCAAAGCACAGAAAAATCCGCCTAGTAATGCAAGCAACCTCCTCAGATGTTATGGTTGCGGGAAATCAGGCGTAATTAGGAGTATATGTACAGTGTGTAACCCCGTGAAGCCAGCGAAGGACACGGAAGACATTCAAATATGTATATTAGATGTTCAAGAAAAAAAAAAAAAAAAAAGATGGACCTATGAAAGGAAGGCGGAAGCGGCAACCCAAAGAGTACAGGACACAGGCCGAGGGTTATTAATCCCAGTACCAGACATTGAAATACGTACAACAGCGTGCATGATTGCAAAACCTCAGCCACGGCCGGTCATACAAATCTTGATAAATGGGAGTGCCACTAACGCGCTTCTGGACACAGGGGCCCGACGAAGCCAGCTGAGCCACCAGATGTATAGAGATCTGAAAGATAATGGACACATATTCAGACTTGCACCGTTTAGAGTGACTTTAGCGATTGGCCGGCCCTACGACGACGACCTTCTGGTGACCCCAGTCGAGGTACACGTAGCGGAAAAGCGGCTGACGATGCAGTTCCTGGTAATGCCGACAGCGACAAGTAGTCAAACATTAATAGGTGTGGATCTCATCAAAGCCGCGGGAATGAAATTTGACTTCTCTCAAGATTTGTGGGGTCTCGCCGCAGACCGTCAACCCAGACGCGAATTCGTTCCCGAAAAGCAACTAGAAATACAGTCGAGGAACTCCTCTAGTAACGAGGAACTATCGAAGGCATGGGACAACGAATTCCATCGATTATTTAGAGAGAGAGTATTACAACCCTATGTGTACCATCGAAGCCACGACGCTAGAGGCAGAACGAGAAAAGAGTCTCGTTCAATTACTAAAGGACCACGAAAAACTGTTCAAAGAATCCGGCAAGCCTTGTGAAATCATCAAGCACCATATAAATACCGGCTCGCACCTCCCCGTAGCTACACCGCCATATCGGATGTCACCGCATATAACGGAATTACTGCGAGCCGAGATAAAAAAAATGATAGAAGACGACATAATAGAAGAGTGCGAATCGCCGTGGGCAGCACCTGTGGTGCTGGTACCCAAGAAAGAAGGGGGAGTGCGAGTATGCGTGGATTACAGAAAACTAAACTCGATAACAATACCAGATGCATACCCACTACCCAGAATAGACGACCTTCTACACGCGGCAAAGCAGACAAAATACATGTCGACACTGGACTTACGATCAGGATATTGGCAAGTCCAAGTAACCGAAGAGGTTCGTTCAAAAATGGCATTTACGACGCCTTTCGGCATATTTCGGTTCAAGAGAATGGCGTTCGGTCTCCGGAATGCACCCGCAACGTTCCAACGACTAATGGATCGATTAAGAGCAGGGCTCAAGGACATGCAAATATTTGCATATCTGGACGACCTAATAATATTATCGCCGACCTTCGAAAAACACATAGATGATCTAAAACAAGTATCTTCAAGAATGGGTACTTTCAACTTACCTTTCCAACTTACCAAATGAACCAAGACAAGTGCCAATTCTGTCGTCCCAGCGTTAAGTATCTCGGACACATTTTACAACCTGGAGGTATCCAGACCGATCCAGAGAAAATTGCAGCCATAATTGCTATACCACCGCCGAAGAATGTGAAGCAATTACTGTCGTTTTTACAAACATGTTCCTGGTTCCGGAGGTTTATCCCGTCATTCGCGGACGTAGCTCGTCCCCTGTCATCCCTAACGAAGAAAACAGCCGTATGGAAATGGGAAACGGGACAAGCGGAAGCCCGCAGAAAATTAAAGAAGTTGTTAACCACAGCACCTGTCCTGAAACAGGCAGAACACGGTACCCCTTTTATTTTGAGAACAGACGCCAGCGGCTATGCGATAGGGGCAGTTCTACTTCAGGGGGAGGGTTAGGAAGAACATCCGGTCGAGTACGCAAGCCGGCTCCTGACCAAAACGGAAATCAATTACTCTACCACAAAGAGGAAAGCTCTAGCCGTAGTTTGGGCAGTCAACAAATTTAGAGGCTATACAGAGGGATTACAAGTCATGATAACGTCGGATCACCAACCACTGAGATGGCTAATGTCACTACAAACCCCAAGCGGTCGACTAGCGAGGTGGGCATTACAGCTACAAGAGCATGATCTCGTAATAAAATACATGCAAGGTAAATTAAACGTCGTAGCTGATGCACCGTCCCGACTAGTCCCAGAGCAAACGGAAATAAATCAAACAGAAGTAAATCAAACAGAAGTAAATCAAATAGAAATAAATCAAATAGAAGTGGATTTACTCACTAAAGGTGCAAAACAGTTAAGGGAAAGTCAGTTAGAAGATGACTCCCTAAAAACTATAATCGATTTCCTAGAAAACAGCGAATCAGAAGAAGAAGCGCTACAATGGACAAACCGCGGATACGTCATTTCCGAAGGGGTTCTCTATCGTTACACCCCGGACAAATAGATTCCGAAGAGGCACAATGGGTTGTACCTGAGAAACAAAAATGCGAGATTCTGAAGAGGTACCATGACGATCCGACAGCAGGACACTATGGAATAGAATGTACCATCCAGCGAATCTCTTCTCGGTACTACTGGGACGGCATGAGAAAACAAATCACCAAATACGTCCGGACATGCACACAATGTCAAAAGTAAAAACCATCTAACCAGAAACCAGCCGGACTGCTGAGAACTCCGGTAATGAAACAGAGGTTTGAAGTCATGTCTGTGGACTTGTTTGGGCCGCTTCCTGAATCTCCAAACGGACAGCACTGGGTATTAATCATTGAAGATACGGCTACCCGGTGAGTCGAGCTCTTCGCGCTCAAAACCGCAAGCGCCAAGGAAATAGCGTCCACACTAATCAACGAGGTCTTCATGCGATATGGAACACCACGAAGACTCATATCGGACAATGGAACGCAGTTCATCAGCGCAGTAATGCAACAATTAACCTACTGCCTGGAAATTGAACAACGGTTTACACCGGTGTATCATCCCGAAGCAAATCCGGTCCAAAGAAAAAACCGCGACCTGAAATCTCGCCTAGCAATTTTGGTGGGAAGAGATTACCGATCATGGGCGGAAAAACTACCGGAAACACGCTTTGCTATGAACACGGCACTATGCAAAAGCACAGGATACACAACAGCTTATCTCACATTCGGCGCAGAATTACGCACGCCAGATAATGCAAATCGAGATTTAAAAGCAATCGTGGAAAAAGAAAATTTTGTGGCAGAAATCACACCACGCCTGAAAATGTTGGCAAAAACACTACAACAGGCAAGAGCAATTAACAAACGTGAGCAAGAGTACAGAAAAACGTATGCAGACAAGAAAAGAAGAGAAGGACCGACATACAAACCTGGAGACTTAGTGCTGATTAATACACACATGATAAGCAAAGCCAAAGAGGGCAAAACATCAAAATTTGCCCCAAAAAATGACGGTCCATACGTTGTACTAAGCAAGAAAGGAGCTACAACATATGAAATAGGCTCTAACACAGATAAAACGCAGATTATAGGAGTATACCACACATCTGCCCTGAAGGAATACAAAGGCAACGAAACATCCACCCCAATATACCCTGTAAGGAAACGTAGACGTCCAAAGAAGAATGCTGGACTACTCGCCGGGACGTCTTCGCGTCCAGAGGGAGAGTCTGTAGCATGATAAATATTTAGCTAAAAACACCCCAGTGCGGCCCATGCTAAGTACACAGTGTCGCGACAAGTAACGGTACGAGGGTCATTCAACAAGTACTTAGCCTACAAAAGAAAAACGAAGATTTTTGAAAAGCGGCGATATATTTTTCAACATAATCTCCTTCAAGCTCGATACACTTGGCCCAGCGATGCTCCAACTTTTTTAACCCGTCCTCCAAAAAATATGTTTTTTCGAGGGCTGCAAAATAGGCCTCCGTGGCGGCGATGACCTCATCATTTGACCTAAATTTTTTCCCGGCGAGTGATTTTTTCAGATTTGGAAACAAAAAATAATCGCAGGGGGCCAAATCTGGAGAGTAAGGTGGATGGGGCAGCAATTCGTAGTGCAATTCGACCAATTTGGCCATGGCGACGGCGGAGGTGTGAGCCGGTGCGTTGTCGTGGTGAAACAGCACTTTTTTTTCGCCAAACGGGGCCGCTTTTTCTTCAATTCCACATCGAATCGGCCCAATAACTCAGCATAGTAGCGCCCCGTGATTGTTTTAACCTTCTCGATGTAATCAATGTAGGTCACACCTTGTGAATCCCAAAAAACGGTGTCCATCACTTTTCCGGCCGATCGAACAGTCTTCGCCTTTTTCGGAGCACGTTCGCCCGGTGAAGTCCACTGTTTTGACTGCTCCTTGGTCTCTGGTGTGTACCAGTGAATCCATGTTTCGTCGACGGTCACGAAACGACGCAAGAACTCCGCCGGGTTGCGCTGAAACAGCGCCAAACACGTCGCCGATGTGGTCTCACGGTTGCGCTTGTTTTCCGGTGTGAGCAAGCGCGGCACCCACCGCGCCGACAGCTTTCTCATGCCCAGTTCTTCGTGTAGAATATGATGCACCGTTCCTTCTGCGATGCCTACAGTCTCAGCTATCTCGCAAACTTTCAATCGACGGTCTGCCAACACGAGATCGTGGATTTTTTTAATATTTTCGTTTGTAGCAGCTGTTTTCGGGGCACCTGGCCGTGGCTAGTCAAAAACTGACGTGCGGCCACGAACAAACTCGTTAAACCAATTCTTGACGGTCGCCATAGAAGGAGAAGAGTCACCGTACACAGCATCCAAGCGATCTTTGATTTCGCTGCGCGTTTTCCCTTCCAAAAACAAGAATCTAATCACCGAACGATATTGTTCTTTTTCCATTTTTGTAAAAGTGACTGACACGCTCGCTTTCAAAAGCTGTCAAAACAAAACTAATGCAGGGAATTGAATGAAACTTTGACAGTAGGCTACTAAAAGAACGTACTGCATGATGGTAAAACTCTTTTGTGATAGCAGCGCCATCGGGCGGTGAGGCTAAGTACTTGTTGAATGACCCTCGTATATGTGCACTTGTCGCTAGTAGCTGTAGGCGCACCGAGACGCATCGAGGCACACTGAGAGGGTAGTTCGACTGCGTGCGCGAGAACAGGCAAGCACGTCGGTTATGAGAGAAAGGAGATATTGCATGAGCACACAAACACAAATTGCATCATCGCGACGGGGTCATGTCCAAGTATAAGTACAGGTCAGAAAAGGACACGACCGCCGAAGACCAAGACGAGATAAGGAAAAAGAACAAACCATCGCGAACAGGGAAGATGGAACGAGATGGGAGAATGTCCACCACCTACCCCCAGAGCAACGAGGGATGGGCTTCGACGGACCTCCAGAGTATAAAACCAGAGCCGCGTTCCAGAATCTGTCTCTTTGCGGATCAGCTCTCAGCCTGCCAATAAGTTAGTACACACAGTAGGAACACTTATTAAAGCAACTTGAGAGAGTCTGAACCAACGTTCCAAGTGGATATAGTACGTTGAGATACACGGAAATAAACACTCAAACGTTTGGTGACTGGCTCAATCTAGAAGCTTGGCTACGATCCTTCCAGCGATAGAAGACTTTAATAATCTTGCCTCTTGTCAGAACTTACTAAAATTTGTAAATATTTGTATATATATATTTAAATACAAGAACAATACTTCAAAGCTGTTTAAGTTAACAGAATGAATTTAGATTTTCTATTCTATATACCGGGCATATAGTTCTTAAAAATTATCTGCTCAAAAAGTTATAATAGTAATAGTAATAGTTTTTGTATTGATTTGAATGTAACGGCTGACGGTGTCCATCCTGATTGAAAAAATTTGTAAGCGATTAGTAAAACTGCACAGAGAAATCATACTTATATACAACACACATGGTGTTCACGCCAAATAAGACATGACAAATACAAATACTATTTATTACTATACCATACAAACCATGTAAATTTACATTTTAAAATAAATTAGCATAATTTTCATTAATTAATTTTTACAATCAAAACGGTTGATATAGAGACATTAATTCTATCTGGTCCAAACGATCCGGATGCGATCATCAGTGCAAAGAAAATAATTAAAACATTAAATTAAACATTAAAATTTCAAAAAATTTATTTTTTATTATTTTATTATTTCAAAATAAAATAAAGTAAAAGTTCAAAACGAGATAGGGAGTCCAAATGTGGCGCTACACCTACGAACAAGCAAAGCAAACAGCAAACATATATCAGGTTAGTCAAGCATTCCTTCTTTTCAATCTTTCCTTATTGAATATTTAGAGTTTAATTCAATATGTGTCAAAATGGAAACGTCAAAAACTCTCAAAATGAAACAGCGAGTTATTAAATCACGTTTAATAAAACAAAACTGTGCAGGTAAATGTCGGAACTACCTGCATGCGTCTTAAATATTGCAGACATAAAACGCCTTGTCGAAGATGTGAAGCCTATTTTTGAAACCTTTGAAAATACCCTATTTAACATAAAAACATTACTAAAAGACGAAATTCAAATTATAATTTAATTGAAATTGAGTTAGATGATTTTCTTGAAAAATATAATAAATGCTTGTCAACATTACTTAAACTCAGTCAAGCAGCATCAAATAGGTCAGATACTAGTTCGAATAGTAATTCTAATGATACCACTGTAACAAATAATTCGAATAACATAAAACTGCCTCAAATCAATCTACCTCAATACGGCTCTTACTTAAATTGGCTACAATTTTACGATTCGTTTTATTCTTTGATTCATAATGATTGCAACATTTGTAATGCTCAAAAATTTTATTAATTAAAATCATGCGTGAAGGGGAGGCGGCAAACCTTATAGAATCTCTACCGACAACGGCCGATAATTATATAATTGCGTGGGATTTACTGTAAACGCGTTTTGAGAATAAAAAAATATCTGTAAACAATCACATCAAAAAATTATTCGATCATCCAGCCATGCATAACGAATCAGATAAATACCTTCGTAATCTAATAGACATTCTAATAAAAAAAGTTTAAAAATAAATGTTTAAAAATGTCACAACAACCCGTCGATCAATGCGACGCGTGCAATTAATGGAATTTGTGTATTACCAAAACCATAGACGATATAATTCAAACCAACAGACTATTATTAACTCAAGTGCTGAACAATAATTTTAATTTGAAATCATATACTATGCATTATTTCAAGGGCGGGAGAATGTTCACGCCAAATTAGACCTGACAACGTCGCATTCATTTTGTCTTGCAACGAAGCGTGGACAATTTTGCTTATCAAGATCAACTACAAAAGGGTTCTGTAAGTACCTGAAGAAAAAGGGAGTCTAGATATAGACCAAGTCGCGAAGCTATCCACATCAAATACCAATAATAATACAAATACTCAAATATTATTTTACCATACAAACCATGTAAATTTACATTCAAAAATAAATTAGTGTAATTTTCTTTAATTAATCTTTACCATCAAAACGGTTGATAGAGCCATTAATTCTAGCCGGTCCTTCAGCTATACACATTTCAACAAAAAACACATGGAATATCTATGGTAAACGATGCAGTGAGGAAGGAACTCTTGAAAATTGGCCAGTCCGGCTGTTTTCGATTTAATAATTATTTGGGTCAGTTATTAGAATCGATGCAAGGCAGTGGCGTATCTAGGGGGAAGCGGTCCGCCCAGACGGCACTTATTTTGGGGCGGCATTTTTTACATCTACTTATAATTATTAATAGTAACTTATGGATATATATATATATATATATATATATATATATATATATATATATATATATATATATATATATATATATATATAAGATCCCTCTATAATTCTTCGTTTAAATAACTTTTTTAACTATTTATAACAATAAGACAATAAATAAACGGAATGAACTTAACACGCTGTGCGACACAAATCTCTTCTATTTAGATAACATTTCCAAATTTTTTACAAAACAATAAAAGCGTTCGCGCAAAGGATTCACAATTCGTTCCACACATGTGCAGAATCTTGGTAAAAATATTTTTTAAAAAATGTCTTTCTCCATTACATCTTCAACCAGTCTACGAATAACACACTATCCATTTGTGATTTTTTCAAATCAGTATTTTGTGAAAATATTGTGTAATTTCAAGTTAATGTTTATAATACATAGCCGAAACGTATGGATTTAAAATAAATTTTTGAAAGAAATTCATGTTTTTTATTAATGTTATGCCCGATTATTAGACTTAATACATATGTCAACATCAAATTCAGAATCAGACATATATATATATATATATATATATATATATTGTTACCCAACGCTTAATTAGTTGATATTAATACTTAATATATTAGGAACATACTACGCAATGAATCATATTCTCAATTGTATTGCATTCACCATAAGAATAGTCGCTACATTGTAATAAGCATTTATCGATGAACTGCACACATCGCAGTAAGTCCTATGAACTGCGAACGGGTATGAACTTGACTTGCACTCACACATATAAAGAAAGAATTGATCATATTCAAAATCAAGGAAAGTCCCTTAAACTAAATGAAAAGGTTATAAAAAGCCGAAATGTAATTTTAAGTTGTTCAGTTGTGTAATTTTCGTGTAGGTATCTCGGAGTTATAAAAATGCGGGAAAATAAATGTTTACATGAAGAATATTGTGTTCAATTTGAACTTATTATGATATTTAGGGTGCGTTCCACTAAGCGCTCACAACGCTCAAAATACCCATTAAGCCGTTCCACATGACGACCGCGGTCGCTGTGATCGCGGCGAAAACGTCACTACTGACGTCATAACTTTCGCTCACGTCAAGCTCACAACGACCCATCTAAAAAGGTGGGTCGAAGTGGACGTTGTTGAGAAAATTTAGGCGCAATATTTGAAATTGTTTTTGAAATATGATATTTTGAACTCGAAGATGGCGACGGAAAAAATTATCTTATACGATGCTGATCGAGATATTGCTGTGGAAGCGAATGTTTCTCCGGCTGAAGCTAAACGTGCGAGGGCAGGTAAATATAATTACACTAAATTTATGTAATAAAATTAATTTTAGTCTATATTCAACAGCCATTATACATTTCTCTCATTTAACAATGATGACCTAACCTCATATATAATTAATGCCCATATTAATTGAAAAATTATTCCTTCTATGAAAAATTTATTTTGTTTGTAGACCAATATTTTGCTACAGAACTTTTAAGAACTTTAGTAAATCAAGATCCTCATAAGGCATCTACATCTACTTCTCATGTAGAACATGAGGATGCTGAATTCTACAATGAAGAATTTCTTGAAAGCAATGACGAAGAAGTACTTGGTAGTGAAGACGCAGGTGAACTTAACTCTGAAACTCAAGAATCTGAAGGTATATTAAAAATATAAATTCTGTTATCATCCTATTCTTAACATTTATTATATGAGGATGTCAGTTACATATGTGGTTTTTGTGTTTCTTATTAATAAATTACATTTTTTTCTATATGCAGGTGGAGCTTCTTCATACAGGTGGTCTTCACCCGCTGTATTACTCTTATTAGAGACTTACAGATCCATGGAACAAATACTCAATAGTGGGAAAATGTCCCATAAACAAGTCTGGAAAAAAATATCCGAGAAGTTGACAAAAAATGGTCATAATGTCACCGGACCGCAATGCTATTCTAAACTGCGAAGTCTGAAGAAAACCTATAAGTCAACTAAGGATCATAATAACAAATCGGGAAATGATCGAAAGACTTGGAAGTTTTACGAAGTTTGTACAAATTTCTCAATATTCTGCTTAATTTTTCGATACAGTTAATTTTTCTATAATTATAAATAAATTAGTTTCTAATTATTGTACTATACTAGTTATAACTATTGTAATATATCTTGTAATTTTTGTAGATAATGGATGAAATATTTGGCAAAAAGGCATGGTGCGATACATACTATAACATTTAACGAAATTGGTTGATGAAGAGAAAAACTAATCGGCACCCAACATATTATTTGGTATCAGCCTTGGGATCGAAAAAATTTTTATAGTGAAAAAAAACTAATATGCATACCAACATATTATTTGGTGGCAGCGGTTAAAGAGTTAAAGAGTGTTAATAATTTTTGGTGACATTTATTATTTGGAGCCAGCGGTGATCCCTGGAAACACGGAAACGAGCAGAAAAAGACAAATAGAAAAAAACAAACCTAAGTTTTAACAGGACTACGATGATACAAGTTAGTAAAACATTACGTTTAAGATTTTTTTTTCAAATATTATATTTTTTTCGCTTTTCTTATACCAATTTTTTGTGTATCACAAATAAATATAAAAATGAATTATAATAACGAAACGACGCGTATCAACGAAACTAACATAGTGATGTATTAAACATAATATATAACGATAATAAATTATATGTTCAAATCGCGCTTACGTTAATACCTAATGCTAACGGAGATTCGAAAACTTTGTCAGCTTTTTTCTTAGCATGTGATACTTTAGCAGAAATTTGACGGAAAGTGAAGCGAAAAAATTACTTAACATTATTAGATTAAAATTATCGCCAGAATTACCAGCTAGAACACAATCTATAAAATTTGATTTTTGGAACGATTTAAAATATTACTTAAGGCAACAATATGCAACTAAAAGATCAATACCTAGCTTAATCACAGAATTAAATAGTTTGACACAGAGACATAACGAAATGGTAAAAAAATTCGATGATAATATAGAATAAATTTTAAGACAAATTTACTTTCGTGATATAAATATGATAGGACAAGAAGCAGCAGAAATTATTCAAATAACGTACATACAAATTGGAATAAAAGTTTTTGAAAACGGATTAAAAGAACCACATAAAAACCTAGTTAAATGTTGCAGATTTAATGATATTATAGACGCTATAAATTTTGCTATTAAAGAAAGGGACGACAAATCAAACTTTCTCAAATACTAGTTTTTCAGAAAATAGACCGAAATACTCATATTATAATCAAAATACATTTTCACAAAATTTTAAACCAATATGTTTTATTTGTAAAAAAACGGAACATAAAGCTTCAATGTGTTATTGCAGAAACAATGAACAAAATTTTAATAGACAAAATTATAATCATACAAATGAAAAATTTTGTAATTTTAGTAAACAAAATGGCCATTTGATAACTGAGTGTAATGATCCGAATTGTAGAGTATCTAAACCTAATTTTTAAAATTTTCGTAATAATAATATGACGCAGCCACAAGAAACATGTAATTATTCGCGCATACATACAGAAAGCCGAAATGAACACAAACTATGGCAATAATCAACAAACTACTCATTAACAATACCAAATTTCAATATCTTCAACATCATCAAAAAATGATCCCGTTACAGTAACTAAATTCAAAAATTATGAGTTCATTTTTAGTTAACAAAACTGACAATCATGAAATAATTCAACTAATAACAACAAATACGAAACATTATCTTTGATAGATACAGGAAGCGACATTTCACCAATACAACTCGATCAACTAAATTTAGATTCAATGATATATCAACATTTGCAACAAGAAATTTCGGAAAAACGATAATTTATCGAAAAAACGATAAAAGCAAAACTTTAGGAGCAGTTTATTGAGAATTTATTATAAATGATAATAAAATTATAGGTAAGAATATTATATAATTTATTATAGATATAGAAGCGATTCAGAGTAGTAGAATGACTTTTCCGTTTTCTATACATGATATACTTAACCCTTTGAGTGCCGGGAGCCGATATATCGGCTCCTGCTACACTCGCGAGAAGTGCCTGAGCCGATATATCGGCCCGCGTCTCGAAGCGCTTTACTATTCGCATTGCGGGAGAACCCTATCTCAAAATAAATTTGTAATACGTTATAAATGATCTAATTTCACTATGAGAGAATTAAAAAAAATAGTTTTTCGTTTTAACTCTTTGTGGACGACGACCTTTTCCTATCGCTTGGAGGTACCGAAGTCTAACATAAACACCGATGGTATAGTACGGAAACTGCCTGGAAAACTGGAAAGGGTTTGCGTGGTGTGCAGCAGAAAGGATGGTGGCCCAAAGAGAAAATCACGCACAGTTTGCAATAAGTGCAACAAAGGATTGCATGGAGTGTGCATTAGTAGCCACGAATGCTAAATAAATTATTTGTTTGAGTTGCAATAACAAAATTTTACACATTTGCAATATATATATAAATATTTATGACAACATAATTTTGTTTCAGTAATGTTATATTACCGATAACAATTACATATTTGTTCATTTTTGCTCCAAGCGACAACTTCGCCAGTAAAACAGGTGAAACATGGATAAGCTGGTTGCATTAAAAAACCCTTCGCTAATTGCTCCTAATTTATTGTCTAATTTCGAGTGTCCAATATGTAACGAACTATTTTATGGAACTGTGCAAATTTGCGTGAAGGGACACAGTGTTTGTGAGTCTTATATTAAACAATTGGAAAGATGTCCTATGTGCGGTATGTTCTACAAAGGAGGACGAAATTACAGTTTGGAACAACTGCTGCGCTACATGAAACTACCTTGCATGTATAATCATAATGGTTGTACAAAATATTTAGCAACAGTAAATTTCAAGGATCATGTAAAAGTCTGTGCCTACAGAGATAGAAAATGTTTTGCTGCATTCGATCAGAACGAAGACTGCCAGTGGACCGGAACAATAGAAAATATGGTCAAACATTTCCAAAATGATCACAAAGAATTAGTCATAGAAAATAAAAACTCATTTATTTGGGAATTCAACAAATCTGAATTTGGAGCAAATCTCGTCGATGATAAATACTTCTTATTTCGTTGCAAACTAGCAGTCGGTACCAGAGAATCATTTTGTTTTGCAATGGTACCAGCAATGGGTCTAATGAAGAAAACATCCAAGACATTACCTAAAAGTTCAAAATCCTACTGTAAATTAACTTTCAAAAATTTTCAAATTAAACACAAATCCTTCCAATATTGCGATCTCCTTGATAATTTCGAGTTTATAAAATGTAAACGTAACCTTGATGTTATTTTAAATAAACGTAATTTCTGTCCTGAAATTTTCACAGGTGCCATCGAATTTAGCGCAGAGGTTGTTGATATGTGAAACGTAGAAAATTTTGTGAACATGCGATAAAACTTAATTATATTTTATATAGGATTTTAATACTATTTTAGCCTTGATGGCCATTTATTTTTAAAATGTTTTTAATTGATTTAACCTAATACCAATTATATTTAATACCAGTTATAAATCTATTTTTATTTATAATACATGTTAATTTTATATGTTCAATAATACATATTTCGAAAGAGATAATCCGCCTGGCGCCTACCGTGTACCTTCAAGTTATGTTTTATTTTTGTTATGTAATATTGTTTATCTTGTTACAAAATATATTGGAAATACAAAGTATATACTTCATTATAATTGACCCATATAAAATTGTGGTAAAAAGAAGGCTGTTTGTATGTGCAAACACGTTTTGTACGAGAGAACTCAACTTTTACTTCATTTTTAAACATATATACCTTTGTTTTTACTATAATTCTCAAACGAGTACAAAAAAACTAGTGTCATTGTTTCGTTCTGTATTTCATCTATAATACGCAGCTTTTTGAATCATGTAAATATCGTTTCTCGTTTGGTTTTTATAAGCATTTTCCCGAACCCTTGTAAAACTGTGATATTCGGCCGGTTTTTCTCGCATAGGCACCTCCATTTCGCCCGGCACTAAAAGGGTTAATACATAATAAGTTATATCTTTATTATATATCCGTAGGGAGAATGAAACGAGTAAAAAAGTAGCGCGTCATTTAGAAAGAAAAATAAGAGAAAGGAGGAAATAGAGACTAAAAATACTGGAGCACTACTCAAATATTTCCCCAATAAGCCAACTTCTAGTTCTTTTAGTATTGTTGCCTTGTCTTCGAAGGCGAAAAAGCATTTTCAAATGTTATTCAAGAAGAAAGTCCTGCTTTACACACTAGCAAAGAAGTAGCAAGTTCATCAAGTTCTGATGAAAAATCTGCTGCACAAATTATTCCGTCTATTTCTATGAAAATTATTGGATCATGGCCCAACAAAATTGACGACAATACAAGGGTAATGCTAGTTCGTCAAGGTCCCTTTGTAATTCAAAATTTGGACGCCGACTTCGGCAAAGAAGTAAAACGTCCGAATAATACAATCAAAACTAAAGGTGAAAAAAAAAGTGAGTCATGACTTTTTTTTTTTAAGTTTTGCCTAATGGCGAAAAGCTCTTAAGATCGTGGATGGTATATTCACCATCGAAGATTGGTGTTTATTGTTTCTGCTGCAAACGGTTTTTTTATGGAAAATGGTTTTAATAAATGGTGGAAACTTAATCCCAAAATCGATCAACATGAGGTGAGTCCACTGCACATTCGATCATATTAGAAATAAGAAATTAGAAATAAGACTTGGACATGGAGCAACTATCGACATTCTACAACAGCAGAATGTTGATCTAGAAATAAAAAAATGGAAGGAAATTTTAACAAGAATACTTGATATAATTAGATTCTTAGCAAAACAAAATTTGTCGTTTCGAGGACATCGTGAAAATGTTCATCAGGAAAATATCGATTCAAGGGAAAATAGAGGAAATTTTCTTGAGCTTGTTGACTTATTGGCTAAGTACGACCCAGTATTACGAGAACACGTAGTAAAAATTAAGATGGGTAATAAATATAGTATCTCTTATTTGTCACCAAAGATTCAGAACGTATTCATAGAGCTATTAGGAGGCGCAGTCAGAAGAACAATTGTGGATAAAATAAAGCAGGCTAAATACTTTTGTATTATATTTGACAGCACTCCTGACATTTCACACAAAGATCAAACCAGTCAAATTATTAGACATGTAGTTATTGATGGTAGTGAAGTCAAAGTTGTAGAATCATTTATTGACTTCGTAGAAACTAAAAGAAAAACTGCTGGTGAAATTACAAATATGATTTTAACAAAATTAGAAAATGATGGTTTAGATATAAAAGATTGCAGAGGACAGGCTTACGATAATGCTGCTGTCATGGCTGGAAAGCACAGCGGTATTCAAACTGATATCTCAAACTGATTTTAGACGTGAAGACTCGGTGGAATTCCGTCTATTATATGCTATAGAGATACATTGAATTAGCACCAATAGTTCATCAAATTTTGATGTTAAATACAAAAGCACCACCCACACCATCGGCTGTAAAAATGCAAAATATTAAAACATTGATTTGTATTTTGAAACCGCTCGAGTATGTAACTAAAAAGTTATCAGGTGAACAGTATGTAACCATTAGTAAAATAATTCCGATGGTGAACTGTTTGAAGACGCAGATTAATAATATACATATAGGCTGTAGGTGATGGTGAGGGTCCCCTTGGAAGGGTAATAGATACAATAAAAAAAAATTCCTAAAACAGATAGAACGGCGATTCGGACATATTGAAGATAATTATTTGATTGCAATGTCATGTTTCCTAGATCCGAGATTCAAGAATATCCATTTTTAGGACGCTAATGCTTGTGCAAAGGCAATTTCTTTACTGAGAAGATATATAACAACGTCTCCTAGTGTTATCGGCAGCGATCATGGCAGCGATTCCTCTCTTGAAACAACTTACGATTTTTGGAGTCACCACAAGAAATTAGGTCACGCGAAAAAGCGATGTAAAACCAGTTCTTCATCACAGTTTGAAAATAAGGATGAAATAAGCCATTATTTATCTACACAGGTTTCGCCACTTTCTTTGGATCCTCTGAAACAATGGGAAGATATGAAAGTTGTTTTCCCAAAATTATATAAATTGGCACGAGAATTTTTATCGATTCCTGCGACTTCAGTGCCCTCAGAAAGATTGTTTTCGAAAGCTGGAAGTACAATTACTAAAACTCGCAACCGCCTATCGCCAAAAAGGCTCGACAAACTTCTTTTCTTGAGCGATTGTACCGAGGAGGAATGGTTTTTATAATATTTTAGATTAAAAAATTGTGGCTTTACTTACAGGTTGTTTTTATTTATCCCTGCCTGAGAAAAGAACTCGATACTTTGAGGTATCGATACTTTTGTGTCGATTCTTTTACGAGTACGATACTTTTTTATCGATACTACTCATGAGTACAGTATCGATACTTTCTATTCGATACCGTGTCCCTAAATATGTACTTTATAATTCAAATATCGCGCCACTACTGTCAGTGTCGTTTTGTCCCACATTAAACAAGAATCCGCCATTTTAAGTTGTTTAGCGTAAAACTATGTAAAAAAAACTCTTCTTATCTGCAGAAAGCGAAACAAATAACTAATATATTTAGTATATTTTGAATGAAGCGTTTTATTTTTACCATAAACGTTTGGTCCATCTCACCGGATAATATATATTAATACCAGTGCTTTTCCTTAAACTAGTTAATGTGTGTTTATTTATACTTGTTTGACGTCATTAACCTACAAGACACACGTTATTGTTTTTGCATCTCCTAATATTGAAATCCACGTGGCTTTACAATTCCTCGGCAATTGCAAAAGCAGAGCAGTTGCTACAAAGGCCACGAGAACTTCGAAACTGCAATTATTTACACTTCGTTGGCGAAGTAAAAGCTGCAGTAGAACAAGAAATATATATCTTTTTTGGCAATAGCATACAACGCTGGTGAATGTTAAGTCAAGACTCTTCTGAAGAATATTTAGTGACACTTAAAATGATATGTCCCACTAGACGATCTTCAAGGAATGATGCATTATTAGCAATAAGCAAAAATTGTATATTAATAGAAAGAATCCTGTACAAACTGAATTTAATTTCTAAAAAAAATGAACCAGAAGAATGTAAGAATTTAATTAACCTTGTAGAAAGTTATGATTTTTTAGTGCTCGTCACATTTCTTTCCTCATTGTTTCAAATTATCAATCTAATTTCGAAAGCGCTACAGGATGTTAGCAATGACGCAATGACTTGAACAAACTAGCATCTTTTAAAGAGAGTCTGCGCGAATTGAGGCATCAAAATTCATTCATTATTTTGTTAAGGAATACTAAGGATTTAGGGAAAGAATGTAATATAACAACAATTTTTAAAAACAAGAGGCAAAAGATAACAAAGCGATTTTTAATAAGGTATCACAAGATGAGAGAATTTAAGACCCTGAATGGTATTTTAAGGTCAGCGTTAATTGCTGTTTGGATATTATAATTTCATGAACAAAACAAAGATTTCACAACCTTTGTAAAGTGAATAGTATGTTCAGAATATTGCTGCCGGAAAAACTCATGCCTTATTCAAATTAAGAAATAATAATTGCTTCCGGCAAACTGACGACAGACTGCAAAGATCTATCAGATAATCGATTTGATGAATTGATAGCTATAAAAGCATGCTTGAAATTAAGGATTAAATTAAAATTAAATAATTAAATTAAGGAACTCGCTGAATTATTATTTATAATTCAATGCATCCATTTTTTCCGGATGTAATAACAGCTTGCGTTTTATTATTGACTCTTCCAGTTACAATCGCAACTGCTGAATGGAGCTTTTCAAAATTAAAATTAATCAAAAATTACTTCAAAACATCGATAAAACAAGAACGTTTATAATACTTGTCTCTATTGTCCATAGAGGCAGAAACATTAGAAAAACTTAAGATATCATCAGCTATAAATGACTTAATAAATAAGTTTGCTGAAAAAAAGCAAGGAGAGTGACTATTTAATTTTAATTACTCGTAAAAAAATATGATGTCAATTTGAAGAATACGATAAATGATTGTTCTTAGAATTTTATGCTTTTTTGTGAAAAATGTTTAGGGAAGCCCCCAAACCAATTTTGGTACGGAGCACCGTCAAGGCACGCTACGCCCCTGTTAAAACGGTATTGAAAAATGTTTGATATACATGAATAATTTCAATTTGCAATTGTAATAAGTCGGCGCATACTACATTAGTTACTTATTCATAGTTCAAGTTTTAACAAAACCTCATTGCGATAAAAAACAGTATATTTTCTATGAATATATGGCGACATACAGCTACGAACGAAACGAGCACATAATATTATGGCATCAATAAAAAATAAAAATAAAATAAAACAATGCATGCCGTTTCCATATTCCATATTCCGCCGTGAACGAAACGATGATATTAGAGATGATTAGAAATGAAAAATCAACAAAACAATATAAATCCATACTCGATTTGCGATTAATTATATTAGTAAGATAAAGTGGAAATTATCGAAGCTTTTAAGAGAAGCCAAGAATTGCGACAACAATAATAAAAGTGTGAAGGAAAATTTTTGTCCGACAACAAAACAAAAATAACAAATATTTAAATAGTAATTTGATTCAGGTTCTTCTGTCGTCCTTGTCTAAGCAGTACAGACAAAAAATCTACAAAAATATTCGGCCAATCAGTATACGAGCATTAATGCTGAAATAGATTGATGCTTTTTTAAAACTTCTAAATATAGGATTCTGTGGAATATATATATATATATATATATATATAAATATAAATATATATATATATAATATAATATAATATATAATATATTCCTTAATACGTCTTGTGTAAACAAACCTAATTCCTCTCATCTCTTACATGATAGTTACAAAGTAATTATTAATTTCATGAAAAGTAATTCAATACAGTTTTAGAATCTTTCATTCGTTATATTTCTTCTCTGTTTTTCTTTCCCCTTTCGTTCTTGCTACTCCTTACACTCCCATACGCGCGCGTGGCCTACACTGCGCTGCGTTGTACTTTTAACCTTGATAGTACACACAACGCTATGCTACCATAACATCAAATATAGGAGGGCAATATGTGCTCCTATTTCTCGTTTGTTAATTAATATTATTTTATTATTTTACAAAAATTTAGTGTTAATATCAATTTTTACATCATAACTAATGTTTCCTGTTTTTTCCTGGTTTGGTATGTATAATTTCTTCCTTTTTATATTCATATTTTTCATCATTTGTGTATTTATGTTAAATTTTTTTTTAGATTACTGAATGATGACACACATCAAGTGTCGAAACGTATAATGGAATAAATAATTTTGTTATTTGATCTTTTTTTTTTAATTCGACGGTTGGGCTGCAAAAAAATTACAAATATGTATCAACGTCGACAAAACTTTCATCATATTACTCCTAGGCCTTCAAAGGATCAAGTTTTTTCTCCACTACAACATTTCACAAGATCTCATACTGTAAATGTTTATCAAGATTTTTCTTCGTCTTCTAACTACGATTGTTCTTCAAAGGATCAAGTTTTTTCTCCACTACAACATTTCACAAGATCTCATACTGTAAATGTTTATCAAGATTTTTCTTCGTCTTCTAACTACGATTGTTTTGGACCTGCCTATTTTTCACGGACACCTTTGAACCATTCTCAAGATCAACTTACATTTTTCAATATTGTGGAGTCACATTATGGATACCATACCAGGGTAAAACTTTCTACTTTCTCTTCTTTGAATCTAAAATTAATTAATGCTATTAACAAACGAAATTTTCTTTTGCGTTGTCGTAAATTTAAATTGTTACCCAAGTTTTTTGATACAAAATCTATGTTCCGTAAATTCAATCATTTATCTTCCCCTTCCTTGACCAAAAAGTTTTGTAGTATTAGTTTTGAGGCCATGACACTTGAAATAAAAAATAGCTTTTCTTATACTTCATCTCTCAAAAATAAAATTGATTCCATTTTAACTTCTATTTTGGAACCTTTTATATTAAACAACTTTCTTGAATGTGAAAATTTAAAATATGATAGAATTTTCTCAAAAATAAAACAGTCACACATCAATAAATTCAATAAACTTTTAGATAATCATAATAAATTTTCTGTTCCATTAATTAAAGCAGATTCAGTTGATAAATGGCTAAAAAAACTATTCTAATACTCATATTTCATCTAATTTAAAGTACATTTTTGCTCTTGGTCCGAAATTTTCCCTTCCTCATTCAAAATCAAAATTTAATTTTTTAAAAGTCCTTAGTAATTTGGAGATTGGTATTAGTAAATTGAAAGACTTTGAAAAAGAAACAAATTTTAGGTCTATCGCATGTAATCTTTTATCTTTTATTATAAAAAATAATTCTAACGTTTGTTCTTTCCCTTTACATTTGGAAGTTGTAAGAGATCTCAAATTATGTAAAAAGTTTTTGAATGATAATCCTGATATTTTAGTTACTAAAGCTGATAAGGGAAACCTTACAGTTGTTGTTGACAGGTCTGATTATCTTTCAAAAACTTATGATTTATTAGATGACGGTAATTTTTATAAACCTCTTGTTAATGATCCCACTGACCATTTGAATAGAAAAACACACAATCTTATTGGTACTTTAATTTCTAAAAAACAAATCTCTAAATCTTTAGGCTTTTCTTTGAAAGTTTTTCATCCTAGCTTTCCTAAACTTTACTGTCTTCCTAAGGTTCACAAACCAAATTTACCATTCAGACCTATCGTTTCTGACATAAATTCTCCTTTAAGCAAACTCTCAAAATGTATTAGTTCTATCCTTTCAAAAGTTACCGTTTCTTCCAAGTTTAACGTTTCCAATTCTTTCAATTTAGCTAAAATTTTAAACAATTCCGAAATCCCTTCCAACTTTTCTTAAGCCAGCTTTGACGTCATTTCCTTGTTCACCAATATTCCTTGGGATCTTGCTTTACAGGCAGTCAATGACCGTTGGAATGACATCCAACCTCATACATCTTTTGACTTGATTTGGTTTAAAACTACTTTAAATTTCATTTTTGAAAATACTTACTTTTGTTTTGACGATAAATTTTTTTTACAAACTTTTGGTTTGCCCATGGGGTCTAGTATTAGTCCTGTGGCAGATTTAACTTTACAAATTTTAGAAAATTTTATTTTAACAAATCTTCCCGTTCAACCTTATTTTTATTATAGATATGTTGATGACATCCTCTTGTGTTTTGATAATGATTATGTAACCCACACTTTAAATTCTTTTAATTCCTTTAATAAGAATTTGCAGTTCACTTGTGAACTTGAAGCTAGTAATTCTCAGTAATAATCAGTTTCTTAGACTTAAAACTTATAAGAAATAATAATGTCATCCTCACTGACTGGTTCCAAAAACCAACTTGGTCTGGTCGATATTTAAATTATTATTCTTATCACTCTCGTTCTATAAAAATTTCAGTTGTCATTTCCTTAATAGATAGGGCCATTTTGTTAAGTGATAAGATTTTTTGGGAAAAAAACCTATCTTTAGTTCGTGCTGTTTTAAACAATAATTCTTATCCTTCATATTTAGTAAATAACGTCATTAAAAATAGATTAGAGTTTTTACAAAACAATTTAAACAGTTCTTCCTATTTTAACAATTCTTTTTCAAAATCTATTTCTTCTTCTTTAGATAAATATAAAGGTGTTATTTGTTTACCCTTTTTAAGCAGTTTTCCTTATTTTTTAAAAAAGTTATTTGCCGCTGAAGGTTTTCTTTTGGTTTTCAGTTTTGATAACACTTTCCGTTGCCTTTTTTCTCCTCTTAAATCAAAAACTCCCGCTGATAGGATTACTGATTCTGTTTACAGGTTGGACTGAAATGATTGTAATAGTTGTTACATTGGTGAAACTTCCCAATATATATACAAGAGGGTTAATCAACATACTTATAATTCCAGAAACCCAAATCAATTCAAAACGATGCTTTCTGAACATATGATAAACCTGAACCACACTTTTAATATGTCAAATCCCTCAATCCTTTACATTGAAAAAAACAGTGACCTTAGAAAGATAGTTGAGTCTTTACTTATATCCCTTAATACGTCTTGTGTAAACAAACGTAATTCCTCTCATCTCTCACATGATAGTTACAAAGTAATTATTAATTTCATGAAAAGTAATTCAATACAGTTTTAGAATCTTTCATCCGTTATATTTCTATATTTCTATATTTATATATATATATATATATATATATATATATATATATATATATATATATATATATTTCTATATATATATATATTCTATATATATATATATATATATATATATATATATATATATATATATAATCACTAACTAGAGCAAACAGGATAAAAGTTAAGGTAATGCATGTCTGGCGGGATAAGGTAATGACGAATTATGAAAATAGGAAGAAAAACTTATTGGAAATAAATGATGATGTCTATCAGAATGATCAATTAGAAATAATAATCCGCCAAATGTCTGCTATAATAAGCTAAATGAGATATAAATTATATCAAGACTCAGCCATTTATTATAGAGAGAAAATATCACTTGTCATTCCTCGGCGAAATGAGTTACGAGAAGTTGATCATAAAAGGACAATTGATGATAATCAAAGTAATTATTATATTATAAGAAATTAAAAATATAATGACATTGTGCGACAATTGAATATTAAGTAGCGGGAGTTGATAGTGCATATATCAAGTGTTCAAAATAGAAAATATACCCTTTCAAATATTTTTAATCGGATCGGCCGGTGTAGGGAAAAGTAATAAATACATACCAACAGATAAATTACTTCGAGAGTCTTCCCCCCGAGGGTATTTAAATAAAATAGTGGTACTGTTTCCTAATCAATTTCGTCACGTGGCATCCCGTTCACATTAGCTTGTAAACAATTTGGCATGAATTCAGCAGAACTATCGAGCGATGTCGCAAGTAAATTAAGCAAACAATTATCAAGAGCTCAACTTTTAATAATTGACGATGTTGATACTCGATTATAGCCAGTTAAAAGAATTAATAAACCTTTTGATTGATTGAATTGATTAAATAATTTGTCGGAAATGAAAATGATGATATAAAATGAATAAGAACTAGAAAAGGAAGTTCCAGAAACAGCAAGATTGTAAGACACAAATGAGAACGTAGCAGGATGTAATAAATTAAAAATTAATCAAAATGAAAATCCATTAATAATCTCGACAGCCGATCATGTATTTTCAAAAAAAAACATCAATGGACAAAGTAAAAACTAATTTAAAATTTTATGGTTTTCAGCTGCCCATAGTGGAAAAAGGCTAGAGCAATTGCAAGGAATATGACTAATAGCGATATAGACAATATTTTTATTGTTATAAGTTTTTACATATGTTATCATGTAATGATAAATGTTTATTTTGTCTCTATAAAAAATCAGCATTGTGCATAAATTCTTCAGGTGACAAAAAATACCGTATCTTTAGAAATAAATTTCCGGTCGTAATCGCAGAAGCGATGATAATCCATAGAAGCCTCTCTCAAACTATTCATTTATGCTTAAGTTATTTATTAATCTATGTATAAAGAAACTAGAGTTTTAACTGAACACTAGAGTTCTCGTCCGATCGCCGAGTTTAAAGATTTTTGGATGTGGAAAGTAGGTAAATTGGAGAGCATTTGAAAATGACGCGTTGACTGCATTTGTATGGTAACACTACTAAACACTTCATTTTTACTGAGATATACAAAATGTATAACCGGTTGAGAGTTTAAAAATACAATATAAAAAAATCGATTTCGGGATTTAAAAAGATATAAAAGTCTTGCCAAAAGATTGTTGAGGAAGGAAACAAACCGTATAGCCAAAACGACCATTGTAAATTTTTCATTGAAACAACTTTCCATTGAATCTCTGAAGCTGTATATAAAATATAATTTGATAAATGTAATTTGTTTATGAGAATTCGTGAAATTGATCTGAAAGACACCGACGCCAAATCCTTTTTTCAAAATTTCTCAATCGTTAACATTTGAAAAGTAAAATATTCGGCTAGAGTTTATTACATGATTCAAGCAACGACATAAAAACCATGCTCGAATAAAATATAAATTCAAAATCAGGACGTAAAATATTGAAATGTATATCGAACCAGAAAATTTCTAATATATCCAGTTGCTAATATATATAATATAAAAGGAGGAATTTATTGCAAATTGTTCAGAATATGGTATGACCAAAAATAAATCTTATGCGGCGTTAAAAATATAAATATATGTACATGTATAGTAGTAAATATAAATGTAAATATGAGCGTAAAATTATTAAGGCAAAAATCCTTGTTTTAATTATCAATATAGCGAAAATATGTGGTATTATATTACTGTATATAATAACTGTAATTGCATTATTATTGAATTGATTTATATAATTTAAAACTCACATTACTACAATGAAACATAAATATGGTTACTTATTTGTATTTGAGTGTGTATAGTTTTCCAATTATAAATATTGATCAAATGCAAACAATATATCTTACCGGTTACATGTTCTATTGCTTATTGAATATTTAAAATTAGTTAAATGTATTTTTTCGTAATAGTAATTTATTATCCTCCAAGCATTTCTCAATATTTGCAACTAATACTCAAGTTTATTAATATCGATTGTAAATATCGTCGAATCATGGCGAATTGATTTTATATAATCTTACTTTTTCTTTACATAATATCCATTCTGCTTTTCTCAATTTCCTTCATATATTATTTTTACCCATTTTGTGATATATGTCAAATAACAAATAATTCGGTAAAGATTAAACAGCAGAGATTAAATATTCTGGTGGTGGTGCAAAAGAATTTGTCATCATCAAATTGAATTGAACAAGTTAATCTTCACACGACTTTGAATAATTTTTATAAGCAGTATAGAAATATTTTCTTTGTCAATAAGCCATACAGATAAAATTATATTTAATATTTAATTCATAATATTATTTAAGCATAATCATGATATGTTTCATATTTGTTTTTGTTTAATTTTATTTAATAAACTATCTATTATTCATATAAACTATATTAATTTATTTGTTCAATACATGGCTCTATTCTCTTCATTTCGTTACCGTTAATCGGATTTATCATCAGCATTTTGTTACATTTTTTTAATTAGAATTCACATCTAATTTTTAATGTGGTTCAACCAAATATGGTGAAATCACATTAGGTGGCCATTTTTCTCTGCAATATTGGATGATGTAAACATCTATATCATAAAGGCATTATTAAGGATCGTCGGCTTTTTCTTTCTTAAACCCCTTTCCAACTCTTGATTTCAGGAATAGTCAATATTTCTCAACATGCTCATAGTGCTCATAGTGTCCTACTGTATTTCCTTGGTGACTCGTATATATCATAAAAAGCAAGGATACATATACAACTATTTGATCCATAGTCAGTAAATCCGCATAATATGAAATAATGCTTCTGATTGATCATGTATGGAAGCCCGAAAGATCAAAACCTTTTTTTAACTATATAACTTCCGTCTTCGCCTTAACTGAGGCTATCATTTTATTTAACATATGATATTACTTTATGTAGATAAATCTCTTATACCTTGACTATCCTCAAATCTTGATAGTATCCAAATAAATTGAACATTAACGAAAATATATTAAATGAGCAATGTCATTCAAAATATGCACTTCAGATGGGTTGCATTCCTATTTGAGCGAAAACTATTGATGTTGTATTGACTTAGTTGAATGTCCTTGTCTATAATAAGAGCTTGGCAAGATTACATACAAAAGACATGTTTCAAATAGTCTGACACACCAAAGGAATCAAATTATTGCCATTACAATGATCTTCAGCCATAAAGATCCAGTCATAAAATTTGATATATTAATCATAATCATTGTGTATATTAATGCCTCTCCTCTTATTAGTCATTTGTCTGATGCAAGATTAATTCCTTCCATGACCCGTTTTATGTCCATGTTGTTTCAATTAAAATAAATGTGTCTTATAACAAATATTAACTTTTTTCTTATTATTTTCATATTTAAATAAATTATATATTTAAATCTAAGACTGTCAAACTGAATTGTTTTTAATCTGATAGCAATAAAATCACAAATCGATATTATTATATATCATTAATTAGGTACTGTTAATAAATTAAGACAATCATATCTGTAAATTATTTTTATAAATGCCGAAGTATAATTAATGACCATGTTGTTGCTTTAATTTAATAGTCCATTATCTTTTGTTTCATCAACGTAATCAATTTTCGTCCTGTAGACAAACTGTTATTCTAATATCTTCTCATGGGTACAATACATTTTAACTAATTTTACATACTCAGAGATTAATTTCGAAGAAAAATTTGCAGTTCAAGAAAACAACTGATGCTTTACCATTAACAATACATTAGATAATGATAGTATAGTACAATAAATAATAATAGTAATTTGCAAAACTGGACTTTAACTGATTTACCAACGCGCACATCATTAAGATTTATTTTCGCTTAACAAGAAATTCATGAATAAAATTATAAATATTCACATAGTGGCAATTCACAATTTAATATCTTATCCTTTATAAATTAAAAAAAATCACTTTCAAATTATATTCTAGATTTACTAAAACAAGACGAGTTATGCTTTTTATGTGGTGGATTGACATGCAAGACTCTTCCAAATGAAAATACAATGTTGTTTAAAATTAATATATTTGATATATTTTATTGAGCAGTCAATATCTTTCAGGTTATGTTTTCCATACAAAAACTAATTTCCTTTTAATGGCATTTTGGGGCGTGATTTGTCACCTTCTCAGAAATCGAACGGCCGCCGTGCTTAAAGTTCAGGCAAACGTATGCTTATAAATTAGTGAAATGTGTTATATTATTGAATTTTATTTTTTTACAAATTTGGTATCTTTAATTATTGCTATCAAAAAATTCGAATATTATGTAGAATATAAAAACCAATCAGTACTTGATACAAGCCGGATCTCGTTGACTTTTTTTTCGTCAACGGGTTCTAGTTAAAAAACTAGTTTATTTCAACGATTCAACGCTGACAACGTCCTAGGAATTGAGAGTAGGAGGGGACAGAATTGACATAGAATTGATAGTGTTATGCCTGCTTCACCTTCACACCCCTATATCCTATATTTGAGTAGTATCGACAGCACTAATAGGATGTAGAGCACACGGTGGTAAAGGCTCGTCGAAAAAATATCGATATATCGATATATCGATATTATTTTTTTCAATGTATCGATATTTTTGAGCGATATTTAATGTTTCGATGTATCGAGGTATCGATATAAAATTACAAGTATTGAAAAGGTATAAAAATCCATATTTTTTATAATTAAAAAATCCTAAAAAAGAATACTTTTTTTATACTAACATTTTTTTAACAAATTACATTTTTTTGTCTTTGGTCGGCTCGATTTACTGCGTTTTAATTTGGTACTTAAGTTGGCTTTTAAGTTGGTAACTCTGTCTGTCAATGTCATTTCAGTGTCAGTGTCTGTGCTTCAATCAACTATCCGTCTGTTATCCGTATTATAACCTCAACGCGAGCGTATTTCTGCCTGCATTTGAGTTGATTATAGTTCTCGAACAATCTAACTAATTAAATCAATAATTAATTCACGTATGTGAACAAAATAATTCGAGCATTCCAGTCATGTCTAGTGTTGTATGGAACTTTTTCAAAATAATAGATAAAACGTTTCATGTAATGTGTGTGCGAAAATATATAAAACCAGTGGCAATACGACGAATTTATCTACACATCTTAAAAATAAGCATCACCATGCGTTTTTGCAACTTAGAAATAAAAACTCAAGGTCAAGTGAAGTGAATATTACACCATTAACAAAAACTAGTTCACCTGTTTCGTCTACTAATTCAACTATTACCCATACTAATAAACCTGCTGAGATAGAAAATAACTTCATGGAATTGTCTGAAACTGCAATTTACGATGATACTGGTGTAAGTATTTTATTTGCGCAAGATCAAACGTAGCTTTAGAATATAAATATCAATTGTTCATAAACAATAACCAGTTCCAGTCAACTAATGATGTGTAATTACTAAAAGTATCGATATCGATAAATTTAAATTTTGGTGTTTTCACTTAACCATAATACTATTTATGACCACAAGTGTAATGAAATATATACAAAATATTCAATAATTGTTTTCAGACTGAATCCTCCACAGATGGTCAGAGTAAAGACTTGTGGAAACAGACTACACTCATAGATATGTTTGAAAGAAGTTCAAGCTATGGAGGTATTTTTTTATATTAGATTACTGTATTGTTTACGTTTTAGTTCTATGAGGATGTTCTAATTTTATTATTTTTCTCAATTTAGCAGAGGGTCATAAAACTAGCCAAATAAATCAAGCTTTGATCTACATGATTTGTAAAGACAACATGCCTCTATCTTGTGTAGAAAAATCAGGATTGAAAAGATTTATGAGCGTCATTTGTCCACGCTATAAAATTTCATCACAAACTACTGTAAGCGAACTGTGACGGTGGATATCGAGGAGACCCGGAAGGACCCGAACGGCACAGATCTAGGACGCTTGTGTAAAAAACGTGTATATAGTTGGCGTACCCACTAGTGGCAGACAGTCGAGAATACCCAGACGATTAACATAGTGAAAGTTGTATTCTTTTCGATAAAGTCTTGCAATTGTTAGCAATCAGTTTTGAGGTTATGTCGAAACATTTCAATTTTCCATTGAAATAGTGTAAATATTCGCACATTATTGGGCACTCCAAAAAATGCCACCGATGCCATTAAATTAAATAACGGTGGTGAATATGTTCATTTTGGGGTATAGAAAGGTATTCCTATTCTCCGTTTCATGAAGAAATACCTTGAAATCTGTCCCGATAGTATCAGCGTTAAAGTTAACTTCGATGGATTGTCGATAAATTCGATTCGATTATTGATAAATGATAATTGACTTATTGATATTTCAACCTATTCAGAACAGCACTCACAATTATTATGTATTTGTATCGGAATTTGAATCATTGCAATATCCAAAGAATGTCGCCTACCAAGAGTGACGTTTGGCAGTATTTCGTCAAGATTAACAGACAAAGTGAAATGTAAGATTTGTTTCAAAACCTTAAAATCGTCAGGGAATACGTCAAACATGAATAAACATTTAAAGAAACACCCTAATTCTGATGCCTCAAGGTAATTTTTTTTTTTAATGATTATATGGTCCTTATTTATATAACCTAAAATTTGTTATTTAGTAATTTAATAGGCGCACGAAACTGATTATTTTATATATTCTTTTTAGTGTAAAAGGAGATAAAAAACAAACGACGATGTCGACGATTCAAAAAAAGTTAGAACTGTCAAATTTACCGAGTCGTGATCACGAACCCCAGCCATCAACAAGTACATCGAAAGCACCTAAATCAGATACATTGTTAACAGCTCCTTCACCATCTGATGTCGAGAGAATTCCAATATTAATCAGTGGTGATGGTGAGTTAGAAGAAACCTATGCACCACTTCCAAAAAAAGGCAACTTTCAATTGTATAATCAATGGAACGAAAATACTCTTATTTGGATGGAGGAAAAGAATATTTGAAACTCTGCATATGTTTGCTTTATTTTATTTGCGTTGATAAAAGACCGTTTGACATTGTGAAAGGGCGTGGGTTTAAAAAATTGATGCATCAAGCGTGTCCATCATTTAAAATTCCTCATGTAGATACTCTTGAAGCACAATTCGAACACTTTTATAGTGTAATGCGTTTGAAAGTAGAAAATATATTTGACAATGTAGATCACGTGGCATTAACCTGCGATATTTGGAGTGAGATGATGACCGTTACCACTTATTTAGGGGTTACTGCTCATTATTTGCAAGAAGACAAACTGGTGTCACGTTGCATAGCTACCGTTGCACTGGATCAGCGTCATACTGGTGATTTTATCGCTGAAAAATCAAAAGAAATTTGTGTAGGTATATACATCAGTTTGGATAAAATAACTGCAGTAGTTACAGACAATGGCTCAAACATGATAGCCGGCATAGCAAATTTTCTAGAAAAGAACAAACATTTACCTGGCTTTGCTCATACAATTAATCTAATCGCTGAATCTGCCATGTCAGTCAATGATTTAGAAACATTAGTAAGCACTGGGTCTCAACCTCTCAAACTGATTTTAGACGTCTATTATATGCTACAGAGATACATTGAATTAGCACCAATAGTTCATCAAATTTTGATGTTAAATACAAAAGCACCACCCACGCCATCGGCTGTAGAAATGCAAAATATTAAAACATTGATTTGTATTTTGAAACCGCTGGAGTATGTAACCGAAGAGTTATCAGGTGAACAGTTGTAACCATTAGTAAAATAAACCCGGTGGTGAACTGTTTGAAGACGCAGATTAATAATATACCTATGGCTGTAGGTGATGGTGATGGTCTCCATGGAAGGGTAATAGATACAATAAACACAGAAATCTTAAAACAGATAGAACGCCGATTCGGACATATTGAAGATAATTATTTGATTGCAATGTCATGTTTGCTAGATCCGAGATTCAAGAATATCCATTTTCAGGACGCTAATGCTTGTGCAAAGGCAATTTCTTTACTGAGAAGATAAATAACAACGTCTCCTAGTGTTATCGGCAGCGATCATGACAGCGATTCCTCTCTTGAAACAAGAAATTATCTCACACGAAAAAGCGATGTAAAACCAGTTCTTTATCACAGTTTGAAAATAAGGATGAAATAAGCCATTATTTATCTACACAGGTTTCGCCACTTTCTTTGAATCCTCTGAAACAATGGGAAGATATGAAAGTTGTTTTCCCAAAATTATATAAATTGGCACGAGAATTTTTATCGATTCCTGCGACTTCAGTGCCCTCAGAAAGATTGTTTTCGAAAGCTGGAAGTACAATTACTAAAACTCGCAACCGCCTATCGCCAAAAAGGCTCGACAAACTTCTTTTCTTGAGCGATTGTACCGAGGAGAAATGGTTTTTATAATATTTTAGATTAAAAAATTGTGGCTTTACTTACAGGTTGTTTTTATTTATCCCTGCCTGAGAAAAGAACTCGATACTTTGAGGTATCGATACTTTTGTGTCGATTCTTTTAGGAGTACGATACTTTTTTATCGATACTACTCATGAGTACAGTATCGATACTTTCTATTCGATACCGTGTCTCTAGTTACCCTGTTTTGCTACTATTTTCAATTCAAAGATTCAAACGACAAATCGTTTGTTCGTTTTGGGAAAACCATCGGTATTTTATTGTGAATCTCATTTATCTACGTTGTGAAGCATTTTGTTTATAATTAATTGTATTCAAGTGATTATTTTAATTTAATATGGCTAAGTGCAGTGTACCGAGTTGTGGAAACTCCAGTAGTAATATAAAAATGCATGTTTTTACCCTACTAAAATCAGTACCCCACGACGGCCGAACCGCAATAATATGAGATGTTTTGTGAATGTAGATATCTATATAGTACAGGAGAAAAAGCCTGTATTGAAGCCAAAAGAGAACAAAATAATCTTTGATAATAATATTATGAAATCTGTGATTTTTATTAAAATTACTATCACCGTTTTATCATTCCAAAAATAATGTTAAAGCATTTAGTACGGGAAAAATCAAATTGAACTAGATATATTCATCTTCAATATTCGCGAATGCGAATGCTGATTTTGACATTTCGTATCGGCCATGTTTAAACTGAACATAGCCGAGCCGATACAAGTTGAATGAACGAAGTTAGTCACAGAAAACTCATTCGACAAGTTTTGTTTTGATTTGAGGTTAGTTTGGTGTTATTGCATTTCCCAAATTTAACTGATATTCAAGTGACAAAGTGGTATAAAAACATTAGTAAAGCACGTGTTAGCAAAGTTTGGACTTATTTCACAATATATGATGCTGAAAATGTAAATTGCAAGTTGTGTGATAAAAAGTACTCGCGCAAAGGCAGGACCACTAGTGCTATGCGAAATCACTTAGAAACTAAACACAAAAATGAATATGACGAATTGAAAAGAAGAGAGCATAAAAAGCGAGGTGCTGCTAAAATTAATTTTTTGGCGTCCTCTTCGCGACAATGTACCAAAACCGACCATAAACAAATATCTTTAAGTGATTGCATCGAAAAAAATAAAAAAATCGGATAACAACAACACTGAGTCTTTGGAGCTGGATAATTTAATTTGTAAACGCAGCAGACATACAGGAGAAAATACATATATACATACAGTCATCATAGGGAATTCCCAAAGAAAAGGTATTATGTATGGTTAGGGATGGTGGCACTAACATGAAAAAAGATTTCTTTATTAAATATCAAAAACATTGATTGTTTATCGCACCAAATTCAACTTGTTGTTAAGGAAGAGGTTAAGGAAGACTTGTTGTTAAGTTTTACCTAGGTGGGGTCCTGGTTACGATGAAATTGATTTGGTCCCATATTCATGGCTTGATGAAATAGAAGATAAGTTACATTGCTACTACCCGAATACAAAAAAAAACTAAAAAAAAAGAGATAAATATCTAGAGAAAAAATCTCTACCAAAGAAAAGCTGGATACCTGGTGAAGTCGAAATAATCTCGAGTGCTGGTAAAAAACTAAACATTGATGCTTTGCTATTGATTTTTTGCTATATAACTAAGGTATTACATATAGTATAAAACTCATTTTCAGATACGTTAGAAAGAGGAAAACGACACTTACAGCGTGCTGAAAACACAATAAACGTTAACACTGACGAATCGGCACAATCTACTGCCGCGATTGTTCACCAATTCTCATCTGAAGGTATAAGCCAAGAATTAGATGATATAGAGGTTATGAATTCAGTTTCATCGAGGAACAAACCAAAAACTAATTTTCCTGAAAAAGTTCAACCCCAAAAATTATCAAAAAAAGGTACATCATCATTATATAATAATAATCCGTTATAGCTGGTTAAAACTTTTTTTTTAATTTAGGTCCTATCACGGGTACACCTGATGGTTTGAACGACTACGATAATGACTCGGACTACGCGTTTTCATCATTATCAAAAAATAATCATTTTTCTACAGATAGTCAAAATAACAAATCAAACGAACTTAAAAGTATATTCAATTATTACTATTATTATTTTTATTTTAACTTTGTTGATTGAATTTTATTCAATAATTGCATGTATTTATTCTTCAGATGGCTACAAAAGATTGATTACGACTGATTCCGATACAACTTTCGATGGTGCTTGTAGCAATTGTGGTAATTATTAATCACTGGTTTTTCTATTTTTTTTACTTATTATGTATTATTTAATCTTATAATTTCAGGTCTGTCAAAAAAATGTATTGACTTAAAGTTTTCAGAGATGTCTAATAAGCTAGATCGATTAATGTTCAGTATTTTATATGAAATAAAAAAGCAAGGTGGCAATATACAAACGCAAGTAATTATGAATTCATCATTAACTAAGGCTACTAATAGCACATTGAGTGAAGCAAGAGAAGTTTATAAAGAGATATTTCCTTTTGATAATCTTCAAAATTTCAAAAACTTTGATGATCAGTTGAATGATGAAAATGAAAAAGTAAATTTACAAAATTTGTTTGAAATATTAATTTATGGAGAGAACAATATAAATGCTTGCGTTCGAAAGACGCTGTCTGAAGTTATTGCCCCATGGGGGGTCACTTCTGCAAAAGTGCCACAGCACTACTCTGGAGCTCGTCGAGTAGTTCGTGGCGAAGGTAAACTAAATATTAGTGCAACTAAAACATATATCTAACAACAACTAAAACATATAATCAATTGTATAATTTCACGCTATAGTTATTTTTCATATTCTTCAGTATTATATTGAGCTAGCTTTACCTTAGAGCTTTTTTTCAACATTTTCTAATAAAATAAAAGTTTCTTTCTAGGCTTTTTTGACGTAATTAATTAAACAAAAAAATATTTCATGTTGATCTTGACGTTTTGATCGATTTTGATTTAAATAACAATAAAAACTTTTTATATGCTCTTGGCATTTGTCACACGATGTATCTATTTATATGCAATATATATTTTATCAACCGGACCAAACAAAACAGATTAAGATCTAGCCTTGGGTCGTTTCTGGCAAATTTTGGAGGCAGAGGTGGCAGTAAGCGTAAACAAGCGTAAATAAGCTGTAAAGTTTAAACTGATTTCTGTTCTATTATAATTATCACTACTATTATGATTATGACTATTATTACTATTAATATTATTAATATTAATATAACTATACTATTAGAACAATATTATTATAATATTGTCTAAGATTCAAAAACTATTATACTATTTTATTTTTGTTTCCAAAGTTTTTCTAAAATGTAAACTTTCTTGTATAAATAATGGTACAATATAATTTTCTTCGTAATTTTATTTTAACCACGCTTGGTCAGCAGTCGGCCACTACTCTTGGCCGATACTCAGTTACTATGATGAGCCGATCCTCGGCAACTACAACAGGATGACGCTCGTATACTATCCTAGGCCGATTCTTTGTATGGGTACATTGATATATCGATATTATTTTTTCAATGTATCAATATTTTTGAGCGATATTTAATGTTTCGATGTATCGAGGTATCGATATAAAATTACAAGTATTGATTTATTTTTTATAAATAAAAAATCCTAAAAAATAATACTTTTTTTTACTAATTTTTTTTAACAAATTACATTTTTTTTGTCTTTGGGCGACTCGATTTACGGCGTTTTAATTTGGTACTTAAGTTGGCTTTTAAGTTGGCAACTCTGTCTGTCAATGTCATTTCAGTGTCAGTGTCTGTGCTTCAATCAACTATCCGTCTGTTATCCGTATTATAACCTCAACGCGAGCGTATTTCTGCCTGCATTTGAGTTGATTATAGTTCTCAAACAATCTAACTAATTAAATCAACAATCAATTCACGTATGTGAACAAAATAATTCGAGCATTCCAGTCATGTCTAGTGTTGTATGGAACTTTTTCAAAAAAATAGACAAAACGTTTCATGTAATGTGTGTGGGAAAATATATAAAACCAGTGGCAATACGACGAATTTATATACACATCTTAAAAATAAGCATCACCATGCGTTTTTGCAACTTAAAAATAAAAACTCAAGGTCAAGTGAAGTGAATATTACACCATTAACAAGAACTAGTTCACCTGTTTCGTCTACTAATTCAACTATTACCAAAACTAATAAACCTGCTGAGATAGAAAATAACTTCATGGAATTGTCTGAAATTGCGATTTACGATGATACTGGTGTAAGTATTTTATTTGCGCAAGATCAAACGTAGCTTTAGAATCTAAATATCAATTGTTAATAACCAATAACCAGTTCCAGTCCAACTAATGATGTGTAATTACTAAAAGTATCGATATCGATAAATTTAAGTTTTGGTGTTTTCACTTAACCTTAATACTATTTATGACGACAAGAAATTAAATATATACAAAATATTCAATTTTTTTTTTCAGGCTGAATCCTCCAAAGGTGGTCAGAGTAAAGACTTGTGGAAACAGACTACACTCATAGATATGTTTGAAAGAAGTTCAAGCTATGGAGGTATTTTTTTATATTAGATTACTGTATTGTTTACGTTTTAGTTCTATGAGGATGTTCTAATTTTATTATTTTTCTCAATTTAGCAGAGGGTCATAAAACTATCCAAATAAATCAAGCTTTGATCAACATGATTTGTAAAGACAACATCTTGCCTCTATCTTGTGTAGAAAAATCAGGATTGAAAAGATTTATGAGCATCATTTGTCCACGCTATAAAATTTCATTATAAACTACTTCAAGCGAACTATAATATTAAATTATTATCTTATCCTTTTTATTTTTAAATGTTATTTTATTATTCATTTCTCATTCCATATAACTGGCCTCATAGAACAACGATACGCGACTACCAAAGCCATTTTAAAACAAAAATTAAGTGAGATAAATAATATTGCTTTAACAAGTGATATATTAACTCTTACTAACTCGACAGGAAGTTTCATCGTAGTGACCAGCACATTTTCTTAACACAGCTAATAACTGCACTCCTGAGCATGAGATGGTGACATTGACAGCACGAAGAATGTATCAGGTAAGTAAAGTATAAAATAAATGCATCAAATTATAAAAAATAAAATAAATAGTTAATTATAATAAATTTAATAAAGTGGACTAATATTGGTCTTGTTTCCTGCAGGCGCACACAGCTGATTATATAAAAGAATGCTTTGAAAATATTACCGACGAGTTTACAATAGAAAAGGATTGCATCTTATCAATTACCACTGATGGTGGTGCTAATTCGGCTGCTGCAGTGAAGAAATTTGTGGAAGATGGAAAAAGAATTCCTTGCATGGCGCATTTGCTGAATTTAATAGTGGATGGCGCAACAAAGGATAATGCACCAGTTCTTTTCAATCTGTGAACGCAATGGACGATTTTCGAGCAGAACAAGAGAGACAAAAGAAAGAGGGAGAAGGGTTAACACTTATACAAGCAGTAAGCACAAGGTGGAATTCTTGTCTTGATATGTTGGAAAGATTCAATACATTATCAGCTATTGTGGCTAAGATTTTAGCAACTAGGCGGAATGCACCTGATATAACTTCTTCAGAGTTAAGTGTCATACGAGATCTGATAATAATGCTTACCCCATTTAAGCAAGCTACTGAAGAAATTAGCGGCGATCAGTACGTGACTTCTAGTTTGGCGATTCCCATTGCGAACTTACTTCAGAAAGGACTTGAAGAAGTAAAACCTTTCACCGAATTTGGTGTTGCTGTTCAGAAGAGTTTGCTTAACTTAGTTATTGCCAAACTAGAACCACTAGAGCGACATTTACATCTTGCTATAGCAACAATTTTAGACCCTCGCTTTAAGCGTATTCATTTTAATTCAGCACTAGCTGTTTCCACTGTAATAACCGCATTGTCAAAAGGAATACGTTTAGAACATAGACGTAGAGGACAACTTTCGCCTCAACTCAGACCCACAACCACTACCATAATTCCAAATTCAGAAAATTCATCGCCGTCGTTGTGGTCGGGACATGAAAAAAATTTGATAAATATTGCTGCAGCAGCAACCTCCAGTTTACTTTCAACCAGTGATGGTATGCCTAGCAAACTAAAGCAATATCTAGATCAGCCTACAATACCCAGAAAAGAGAATCCTACAAAATTCTGGTTTGATTGTCGTCATTTTACTCCAGTCTTTTCCGACATAGCTCTAAAGTATTTGATATCGCCTGCGTCCTCGGTTTCCTCAGAGAGAGTGGCATCTGCTGTAAATCTCGCAGTACCCAATAACAGAAGTCGGCTTACAGCCAAACATGTTAATCAAAGAGTTTTATGTCTGTATCATTTAAATTATTTGAATAAAGGTTTGATTAATAAATAATTAATATTTTTTATTGTTGTCCTTGATTTAAAAAATTTAAAAATGATGTCTATTGATTAGTATTTATCAAGTAATGTAAGATGTATGAAGTAGATTAGGCCTAATATTTTTTTCCTATCACACCGATATATCGATATATCAATACTTTTAAATGAAAATATCAATATCGATACTTTATTGCATTTCCGACATCTCTAACGGGCAACACAGGAAAGCCAGAGCCTTCCGAACGCTCTCCAAATAACATCATACAAAAATACTTTATTAATGGTTTGTTCATTTTCTATTATAGACTTAATCAATGCACTTTTGTTTAATTTGCTATTATTCTCATAGATTTTGATTCATGGAAAACTGAAATTGAGCAAAGAAATTTCACTCGATATGTCAAAGATCTGAACAAAATTAAAGGTGGGACCAAAATTAGGTATCACGATTGCCATCGCTCATACACTTGTAATAAAAAAAGAAAATTTCAAGGGTATCGAAATAAATCGGGAAAGCGTGTCTCTTTCGCATTCGTAGTACACTTTATAGTGATGGTAAAATTAAACCCATTCATTGGAAGACACACGTTAGTCAACAGAATCTTGCAAGGTATTTCCACTGGATCAACTTTTGCAAAAGCTAATTAAAGGTACATTTATACATTACTGTGTTCTAATTTATGAATACAGGCATACTCATCTATACATTTAAATGAATATATCATTGATTTATTATTACTATAAAATTCTAGCTGCAGTTGCAGATGAGTAGTATACGTGCTGTTGTTCATAGAAATAGGCTACCGCTTAGAACTTCTTTGATTACAACAAAAGATTTATGGCACATCAAAAAACGTGTTTCACCACCATATATGACATACAAGAACCCTAATGAATAAGTAAGCGTGAGGGCATGGGTCAGAGAGAAACAACTGAAGAAACAGTACCAAGTTCTGTTTTATAAAAAAAATTGTACAACTAATTACGGGCTCAAAAGGAAAACATTTTTTTTGTCAAAATATTATTGGATTTGGCACTGATAACTTATGCATTGACGGAACCCATGGAACAAATGGCTATGGTTACCATTTACACACTATGGTAGTTGTAGACGAGTTTGGATGCATAATACCTGTTGCAATTTGTTTCTCCAACAGACATGATGTGATTTTAAAATATTTTACCAAGAAATTTTCGAGTTAGTATGGTTAATAAAAACAACAACATTTATCACTGATGCACACCAGAAAATAAATTGTTATGCTCCTGGAATGTTTCCAGGTGTTGGAAAAGAGCAACGGTATTGAAGATTAAAAATCGACCAAACAAATGGCAGTACTATATAAAAAATTACTAAAAATTAAAATGATTTTGGAAGAAAAACACTTGTGTTCCAAATTAGATGCCTATTTAATTGAGCTTGAATGTGATACGTTCACCATGAATTTTGTTAAATATTTTAGAGAAACATATTATAATCGAGTGAAAACTTAGGCATACTGTTACAGGAAAGGCTTAGGCATTAATACAGACGAAAACGATCAAATAAAGCAAATACACACTAGACAAACAAAAAAGAGAAAGAATTGGATATCATATATAGAAAACTCGGGGAAAACTTACAAAAAAATTATCTAAGAAAACATCAACATAGAATGAAAAAAAGATGCTCATATACTCGAAGATTTCAACATAAAGAAATGTTTTAAATTTCAAATTTCAATTCACTGTTAGGTTGCCGTATGCTGTGGTACAGTACTGTGGTTCATGTAGTGGTAATCACTACACGAGATAATGTAAAGCTGAAGAAAGTAAGTGCATTAACTGCTTGGATGCCAACAATAAATATAAAACAAACTACAACACAGCATAGTACGAACAGTTATAACTGCCCGTGCTACAAATATAAATAGTAAATCAAATTAGGCAAACCATAAATTATAAATTATTGCACCATTTCAAGATATCCAGAACTATGATGAACTGGCAAATTTCTTAAAAAATACCATTCACATCGAAATGATAAAAATATTAAAAAAATCCTAAATTACACCACAACAAATCAAAAAAATATTAGAAGTCGTACAGCAAACATGAAATGTCCCAAATAAGGAAAGAGCTTGGAACATGATCGGCGATGTCTTGTCTTGCGAAAATATTGAAACGTTTCTATCCTTCGAGAACTCCTTGAAGGTTTAAATTTTTATAAAATTTACAACAAAAAATGATATAAATATCATTCACAAATATGAATTACATTTTATTGAAGTATTTATTCTTATAGACCGAAGTATTTCAAATGGCTGGGCGTTCAAAAATATGAAGAAGATATCCATAAAATAGTGGAAAAAATGATAAAGAAAGTTCAGCTGCAATACAGTCGGTCTGGACGGTAGGAAAAAGAAGTTTCAGAGAAACTGAAACTTACAATATTATGAAAAGTAAGACATGATTTTATTTAAATATTTATTAATTAACTATTAATGTTATTCATATTAATAATATTATTGTGATTTCTTTATTAACTTCGCAAAGAAGTTTTCACAAAAAATCCTACTTCTATGTTCTATGTTCTCTAGACGTTTTAATCGTTTGAGACAAAGGGCGCATTGCCATATAAAATCGGCCCCACCCTGGTATTTAAATAATTTATAGGCCATTTCAAAGTCTTTTTTTAAAGCGAAATACGAATTTTCAGATTTAAGTGTTTCATTATGTAAGCAGATAAATAATTTATCTATATTGCCTGAGCAAATAAAAATATTAACAGGTTTTAGTCTAGAAGTAATCACAGAAATAAGCAGAATGCCTAGATCAATAAAAGACAGTAATAATCAAAACATTTTCCAAGCATTAGTTTTTTTTTTTTTGTTCAAATTGAAAACGAAAAATTCTAATCAAGTTATCGCCGGCATTTTTAATATTTCAAAGAGTCAAGTCTCTCATTATTATAATCAAATCTTAATTGGATTCGAAAAAGATATATTAGATCAAAATTTTGGATTAGAGTCTTTTACTAAAGACCAATTAATTTCGGAGACATCATACAATGCACTAAAAATTCTGGGATTAACCAATGAGTAATTATGAGCATTAATATGTGAATACGTATATACGACATGAAATGGGCGCCAATAATGAATATCAAAGAAAGCCAAAACAGGTACCACTATGCAAACCATTTGTACAACAAATGGCTTCATAGTTGATTTTTCAAGCCCATACCTGGCAACACAAAATAATGCCATAATCATAAAAATTATACTAAAAGATGCATATGGCACACTTGGTAGATCGCGGTTTTCGTAATGCTCTAACGGATATAAAAACAGCAGCATATGTGCCTCTTATGCCATGCTGCAGGAGTAAAGAAAACAACTTACAACTGAAGGGGTGAACGAATCCAAAACTTGGATGGGTAATTGAATCATCCTTTACACACTTCAATTTATCTTCTTCCATTTCAAATGTCTTCACACCTTGGTCATCACTTTCCAATTTCAATTCTTCGGCTGTATCCACATCTTTATCTGCACTACCTTCTACATCCGGAAAATTATATATTTATTTCTGTATATATACAGGATATATACAGAAAATTTGTTTTAATTGTCACAGGTCGTGCAGTTATGAGCAAAATAAAACCAGATGGATTTTTACCTAAGAAATTATCAAAACTGGATATGTATACCCCTCAAGAATTGTTTGCACTATTGATGACAATGGTGCAGTTACAGTTGGGTTCCAGAAAACACATATAGAGCATACTTAATACATTAAATCTATACCATTAGGTAAACAGTTGAAAGAACATATCAAGGGTAAGTTTTTAGCCACCTTGTATGATTATAAAATAATTATTTTAATGATTATTTAAATTATGTTCTTTGTAGATAAAATTGTAGCAGGAGTTTCAGAAAGCAAAATTCTTAATAGTATTCGGGATAAAGCATATAGTGGAAACTTATCATTGAGGACATCTTTAATAACTAGTCCAGATATATGAAAGAATAAAAGTAAAGCCGTGCTACCATACCCTACAAACATAGCAAACAATTATTTTTTTTTAAGTTTTACATTTATTTATTTATTTAAATTTATATTATTATTTATCAATATTACTTGATGTTAATAAATTAGCAGTTGTAATAATTATTGAAATTTAAAAAAAAAAAAAAAAAAAAAGTTTTACATTTAAAAATCTCCAGGGTAGAACACAATATTCTAGAAAAGCATGATCTCCTCTTATTTATGAACAAAGAACAGACTAATATTCTTAATGAATTTGATCACAGTAAAATATGTATAATGGAACTTATGGCACAAATGATATCACCTGCATACTCTTTTAGTAATTGATGAGTTTGCAGGAAGTAATCCAGTGGTATTTTGCTTCAGTAACCGCCAAGAGGAAGCAATTTGTATTAATCAAGGAGAAGATGGGAAACATGGTTGCAACAACAATTATGTCTAGAAATTAGAGCAATTTTGAATAAAAGTCAATTTTGGTGAGAAATGAACTTCTATGTAAAAAGCCTTGAGCAGGATGTGGATTCGAAATCATTTGCTCTATATTTTACAATAAAATAAAAAAACACCCAAACACCTTTCGGATATTGTTTTAGGAAACGCTTGGGCATTTTTACAAATATGAACCTTGAATGTTATAATGAATTATAAAGCATATTTATGGAACAAAAATGTACCAGGCAGATGGACGCTGAAAATTGAAGGTTGAAAAGGATGCATACTTCAAGAGAAAATAAAATATGTCAATAATATTTCAGAAAGACTCATCTAGTGAAGTGATTGAGATTGACCATAGAGAATGGAAGGTTCAATAAACAGAGAATAATAATAATACAACATGCATAAGATGGGAAAACTGCAAGTTGTGTTTTGCATGTGTATAGATTATTTTGTAAAATCAAATATAAGTAATCATATCGAAGCATGTGCAAGACCGTTTCCAAGAGACACAGGATTTAACAGTTCAATTTTGGAAATGAATAAACTTAAGAAAACAGAGGAATTAAGAAGAACTATTGATAAAACGGGTTCAGAGAAACACAACAGTGCTTTCAATAGCGGTAGTTCATGAGCCACCCAAATTAAGGCCAGCTTGAGATATATCTTATATATAAAAATGGATCGCAAAATGTGTTGGTAAGCGCATAACTCAACAACGCCTGGACCAATTTGGCCAATTCTTTTTTTAAAATGTTCGTTAAAGTCCAAGGATGGTTCTTACGGCGAGAAAAAATCAAATAAACGCCGGGAAAACCCTAAAAACAGCCCTTTTCTTTTTCTCATACAAACATTTACAGTATATGTGGGAATCAAGTAGGCAACGATATTTGTAGAAAAAACAATAATTTATGTCATGACATTTTGTGTAGTTTTTGATAATCTAATTTTTATTATATTTATATAAACGTAGAAATATCTTTCTATTAATTAACAAGCTATGTTGGCAGCCAAAAAGATTGATGTAAATGAATTAAATTTCAAAATTCAAGAACAAATTACAGGCGAATCAGTTGATTCGGCAACAAACCAAGACGATGTAGTTAACTATCCACCGGAATTTTTAAACTCGCTGGATTTACCAGGATTGTCACCTCACAATCTTCAATTAAAGGTTAGATCGGCAATTATAATGTTGCGAAATATCGACCAACCGCGCCATTGCAACGGCACAAGATTAGCGATAAAAAAATCTACCAAACAACGTGATGGAAGCAACAATATTGAAAGGAACGTATAAAGCAGAAGATCTTCTCGCACCGTGTATCCCAATGATTTTGACTGATGTGCCATTTTTGTTTAAACAACTACAGTTTCCAGTGCGTTTATGGTATCATCAAGTGTTTGTGGTATTAATTTGGAAAACCCATGTTTCTCACATGGTAAATTGTATGTTGTCTGTTCCCGTATTGGAAAATCAGATTTGTTTGTCTATGCGCCAGGTAATCAAACAAAAACCATCCTTTATCACAAAGCACTATAATGAAAATTGAATTGATGTTTGAATTATGATTCACATGATTAAAATTACTTACTTTTAAATGCTTATAGTGTTTTATTTAATTATTTTTAATTCACACCGAATTATTACCAGGGTGACGGGATATTCTGTTCAGGATAATTTTTTGCAAAGAATAGAAAAAAGGTAGGAACAAAACACCGCCACATTACAATTTTTTTTTGACAGGACGAAGTCTGTCGGGTCGGCTAGTTTTCAATAAAATTGATTGACAATTTCAAAATATATCTGATTGTAACTATATCTGATGGCAGAAAGTTTGTACTGTCAGAAAAAAACATTTGTGGCCTTTGATACCATAATGTTCCACCATGATAATAATCGTTTTAACACAAATACATATTTTATTAAAGAAGTTGTGGGTGCTGTGATAGCTTCATACTTTAACTGTTCAAATTATGCAGATGTTTTAGAATTATCATCAAACGAATAAACCGTATTTATTAACAATAGTAAAATAGGTACACAATTCACTAACTGCTGAAGTTAGAAGAATTAAAAAGGCAACACTTATTAGCGACTATTCCTAAATAAAAGCATCTTTGTCAACTTGATTGAGCCACCATTAAAAGATTACAGATCAAATGGCTAGAACACCAATCAGTTGCAAAATTTATATATGACACATATCAGTTTACTAAGGTTTGTCGTTTTAGTTGATACTGATGATACTGAAATTTTTCCTACTGTAGGCAAAATGTTCTATAGAATACAACATAGTTACTTACAGTGATCAAGTAGGAGCAGCATGCAGCAACTTACCTTAGATGACCTAACACTCAAGTTACCTCATATAGCTATAAAATATAGTACAATATTGTTTAGAAACGGCCACATAACCCTTCATCACGTGGAATAGTATTTCATCACCGATATCTGAAATTATAAAATAATATAAAATTTGATACATAGAAATAAAACGTATCAAAATGAAAGAAAACATGAAAGGGCCACAGAAAAATTGTTAAATTATGACTGGCGTGTGCAAGTCATAACCTTTTTCTTAAATTAAAACAATATCTATAAACAACAAAACACGTACGCACCAAGTAATCTAATAAATAATACAAACATTAACAATAAATGATAGAGAAGACACGAACGTTAACGAATGTTTAGCATTTAAGATCAATGCGTATACTATACAGAATAGAATGCTGTCAAAATTACTTGATATAAATTAATAAGGAAAATAACCAATTCAACATAATACTAACCAAAATAAATAGTTAAATCATTAATCATCCACTAAAGCACTGAATTTAAACAAAACCTAAAAAACTTGTTGAAACTAATATAAAGCGCCTGCCATCAACGATAGACATACGAGTAGAAGATTGCAAACAAATACTAATAATCGTAGAGCGGATGTAAGGGTGCCGGCACACCAGTTCATAGCGTGAGATACGGCGTCCGTTACGATGAAGCGTTAATGCCCCGTGAATATTAGAATACCCCGTGTTCATATAGACGCTTCTCTCGCCCGATTTCTACGTTCAGAAGGAATACTTAAAGGGTCCTCCGCTCGACGTGGTGGCGCTGCTTTTGGCACTCAAATTAATGGCGCCAAATTTGAAATAAAAATTAATGAATTTTAGTACACGGGTGTTTGAAACTAAATTTGGTATTACAATCTTATTATGTTTTGTAATAATACAATAACAAAAATATACTAGATAATATTGTATTATAATAAATATACAATCAAATCGAAATATAAATAAAAAAATACACTGCTAGTTTATATATAATAGATATCACATCTAATCTACTGGATTAACTTCTACACTTTTACTACTTATTAATATAAATATTTAGTGAAATTTAGTGAATAATGCATTATAGTGTTAGTTCATTACATCGTCTGTCATTCTTAAGTCTTATTAACTAATAATCATCCCGTGCAAAATTTGACATTCTTAAGCAATTCATTTTCTCCCAAGTATATTCAGATCCGTGTGAAGTGGTAATCCAATCTTAAACAGCTGGAACAGCTTTCTATTTGTGTATTATGTCTTTCTTGTAGAAGCGTATACTTGATTTCTTACACAATTTCCTAGAACTGACCTCTTTCCATAAAGTGTATTATGATTAGACTAATATGTCAATGCACGACGTAGTAATGTAGTAATTATGTCCTCCATATGAGTTTGAAGCTGTTTTATTCATATTGTCAAAGGATTATGCATTTGAGAGCAATTCCTGATGAATAAATATACAAACACAAACGAACAAGAATCGCCATTTTGTAAACTTACACAAAAATAACACTGACATTTCTTACTAACCAAAATAAAACATTTGAAAATACTTTTTCATCGGCTCACTAGCGCCAAATCTGCGACTACAAATGGACCCCTAAGTATTCCTTCTGAACGAGGACTTTGTTCTAAGTGAAAAGGTCCTGCGTTAATGCTTCTACGTTAACGAGAAAGACAAAATGAATAAAATAGACAAATTAAAAATCCTCTAGCTTTTCAAAATCGGTTGACCACTTTACACGATTTTAAATATATTTGAGAGAAAATGAATTGATTAAAAACAAACAATATCAAATTTTGCACGGGATGAACATTGGTTAATCAAACAAGTAATGTAAAAATTCCTTATCTATGTGGTTAATAATCATAATAAAATAGAATGCATTATTCAATGAATATTTGCAGTAATGAGTTAAACTAGTGTGGCATGGCACCGTGCCTTAAGGCAAATTGCTGAAACTTTAGGTACCAAAAATAAAATTAAAAAAAAGCATTTTGTTTTTGAAAAGAATTAGATTTTTAGAAATTTTGAAATGTTTAAAAAAGACTTTTTAAAATTTAGTCTTATTTTTCTAAATTAGAATATTTTGAACTTTTCTTCAAAACAATAGCACTGCGCAGAGACAAAATATCGGAACGCGTTGAGGTCTAGCCATAGACCTTATACAATTTCATGGACTGATAGTCTCCATACATTTCTCAAGTAAAAAAGTGTCAAAAGATGTTCCATAGTATGAGGGCATACGAGGGTAATTTCGCGGCCGAGATATGTCAAACTCGATGGCTTAAATGTCAAATGAAAGTCCATAGATAAAAGAATAGTATATGTGAAAGTCCGTGTGTTCGAAATTGTTGGCAAAATATTATATAATATACAATTTATGTTGAACTAATAAATGTAATAAACTATTTATTTATTTATTTATTTTAGTTATACAAAGTGTTTAAGGGAAATTAGAAAAAAAAATTAAAACAATATTTTACATATTATAAAATTCACTGAAAATAAGAACAGTTGGCTAAAGCTATTATGGGAAATTAGAAAGCAATAATGAAATATTTGTTTAAATGTAATATATTTGTTATTGGTGTTTGAAAAGCACAAATTTCGTATGAAAGCGGAGTTCATATTTATCAACTTTGCTTTTCTTTCTTTCTTTCTTTCTTTCTTCATGGTGCATTCTAATTGTTAAGTAAATTTTTGCGACAAAGTTGATAAGGTCATGATAATGCTGGACAAATTGCTGGAAATAACTTGATCTAAAAAAATGTGCAAGTCCCAAGTCATTCAACTTTCAGAGAATCATGCTTTCATATGAACTTTTGTACATTAAATTTAAAGAATTTCGAATTAGGCTTTCTATATATACACATAAATTAAACATTTTTTCAGAAGGATATGAAAGATATCCTCGATTTTTTATATCGATCAATGTCGAATTTCCCGGAATACTTGCGAAGCATACAGAACAGCACAGAACAGGTTTTACTGCTATCAGGCACCTTACCTACCACATTTTAGAAGACATTTTACTTTTAACAATTTTACAACAGTTATATTTTTATCCTCTTTTAGTTTAAAACCCCGAGCGATCAAACATATCGTGAACCCCAAGTAACTGTAAAATTTAAGCGATCGAGAGCATTCGACTAATCTTGGTAAAGCTCGTGTTCGTATTTGACATATCTCGGCCGCGAAATTACCCTCGTATGCCCTCATACCATAGAACATGGGGAGTTATCTCCGAACAAATGTATATTACCCTGTTTTGGAAAGGACTACTATTTTTAGCGAAAAAAAGATGTCGCTACTAGTTTCAAAAAACGTCAAAATTACTCGCTTAGATTTTCTCGCCACCGCCATTTTGTATCAAAGTTTGTGGTTCGATGTTGTTGTTTCTGTAATTAATTGTATTAAAGTAAACATTTATGTGAAATTTAATATGGAAAAATGTAACGCACCAACTTGTGGTAACTTCAGAAATAATATAAAAATGCACTTCTTTCCGGCTTTGTGAAGTGAACAAATTAGAAATGTCCAATTATATTTCACAGAATAGTTCTCATGTCTATAGTTCACAGTGATATAAGAAGAGAAAGACAATCTGATATATGCAACTCCAGTAGAAAGGGTAATAATAATTCTGAATATTTTAATACCATTTGCTATTACGACTTGATATTATATTACAACTTGTTATGTTTATTAGATGTTCACAAATTGCAGCAGAATGTAGTGACTAAAATGGCATGTAAAATGTATGACGCATCCATTATATGTTGAGAGAGTTAAGAAGGATAGACAAACAATTCAATAATTTAAGGTATAAATTGCAACAGAGTATAAAATGCTCTGAAATATTCTTAAGATTCCAGTCGAAAGGACTGCTGCACTGTTCTATTGACACAATCGAATCATAAAAAATTCAAGATTTTGTAGAATGCAACTTTATTAATGATTGATTGGAAAGCAAAATAACTATCAAATGCAAAGTTAATGTTAAAGAAGAATTACTCATAAATGAATTTTAATTCTTGGAATTTAGTTTTCTATAAATTTTGATATCAATATATATATTTTATGTCTGTAGGATTTAACTTTTTAAATTTGTTCATTATTTGTCATTTCTTCTAATTATACTATTCCATTATCTATAGTATATACTCTATATACTACGTACTTAGACTCTATACTTTTCTCTTTTTGATATATTGCTATTAGTCACTAAGGGGGGCGATACATGTAATCGCCTTAATTTTTAATATTTTTTGAGGACTTTTTAAACTGGGAAGGAATGGTTGAATCTTTTTGAACTTTTTTAGGGTTATTTATTATATATTAAAATACACAAAAAAAATTTTTTTTAATTTTTTTTTTTTTAAATGGCTGCCGTAAAAATAAATCTGCGAAGACCCTCTCGGAAAACGCCATCAATTTGCGGGCGTTCTCACTTTTCGTACGGTGATCTGAATTTAAAAAAATTAGTTTGTACGTGTTCATAAAACATACATCTTCTAGTTAAACCAAAAAAATTTAAAAAAGTCACAAAATCGTAAATTGGCACACCTTAGAAAAAAAAGTTCGATTTTTCACCTTTTTTTCAATGTTTTTTTTTGGTAAAAGGGTTAATTTTGGAAAATTTTTTTGGAATGTTTGAGGTTTAACTAGAAGCTATTACTGTAAAGTAGATGTGTGCAAAATTTCATTGGAATCGGTTGAGAACTTTTTGAGTTATCCCGGCCCGCAAATTTCAAAAATGTCGTTTTGAGAAAAACGCGTTTAAAGTTTTGACACAGAAACAGATAAGAGTACAATAGCACTCAAGCGTCGAGTTGAGGCGTGGCACTTAAATGAGTTTATTGTATAAATAATGATAATTTTGTTTTGAATATTTACAGGCATATTTTTGAGATGTTAATGTAACGATTTATGAAAAAAAAAATCGATTTTTTTTCTTGTTACATGTATCGCCCCCCTTAAGAAATTAATATTAGTCAGTTCGTGTAAATTAATTATACTTATGAAAATTTTTACAATATTTCTGTGTAGTTGTTATATATTCTGATCATTCAGTAATTTATATTGATCGTTTCTTTTAAGTTTAACATTTTATTGTAAATGCTTCTACGCAATCTCTGTTTAGTTGTTAAATATTATTGATCATTAAGTAATTCATATTGATCGTTCCTTGTAAATTTATCATACCATTGTGAATACTTTTTTTAGATACTTATAATTGTAAAATTATAATACTTATTATTGTGTATATATTGATTATTACATTTATAAAAATTGTAATTGTTATGTAAAAATGTTTGTGATATATTTGAAAATATATTTTGTACTTCGTATATTTTTTTTCTCATTTCCAATGTAAGAAATTATTTAGGTTTTCTTATTTTGAATTACGTATGCGAACCATATCTAGGAATAATACCAGCGGTTGATTTATATACTGAACAAGTGCTGCCTCCTTCGCTAAAAATATTAAAAATGGAGGTAATGTCAAATGGCTTCAGATAGCGATCTATTTATGTTTACTTATCTATGCCATAGAACATCTTTTGACACTTTTTATGCGCTCAACTAGCGGATAAATGTTGGTACTACCCATAGATATGTAAACAAAATTTGTTCTATTCGCTCAGAGTGTGACTGCAGCGCCCATGGAGCACCGTAATAAATATGAACTAATTGTGGCTATCAGTGTGTGGTTTACATGGGTTTTATATGTTTGTTAAAAAAAAGATTAAATAATTGTTATAAATAATAATAAACAAGATCCAGTAATAATGTAAACGCTGAATGTTTATTGAAATTATTAAATTTACTTCACGTACTTAAAACATAATTAAGTATAATGATTAATTAAATAAAGAAATGCAGTAAACATTTTTAGGTTAAGTGCTTCAAAGCTTATGTCATAATCTCGGAATAGTCCTAATAAAAACAATATAATAATGATAACAAAATTTTATCAATAGAATAAGAAAATAATAAATTAATTTACTCATTTTTGATTATTTTTGGTCAAATTAAAGACTTACAATAAACATTATTATAAAGACATGATTTCATTCCATCATCCATCAAATAAAATTGCAGAAAAAAACTACATTAACTTTTCGAGGCTTGTAAATTGAAGGAAATATTGTTGGCAAGTAGGTAGGACTCAATCACTCAATACCTCGTCCGATTTTTTCCTCTAATGAAATGTTTACTGCAAATGCGATCATAGGGCTTGGGAACCCACGGCGGTGATCCATCAATACTACAAATATATATTTTGCATTTTTCAGCATTGTATTAATTAAACTGTTTGCAAAATAAACATTTTAGCGCTATGTGATAACTTTTATTTTTTTTTAGTCATAAAATTACAATTATTATATAATAAAATGTAATTAATGTATAGATAATAGTTATACATATCAATATACAATATATAAATATATATTTTTCATTATTTCAGCCTTTTATTAAGGGGGTCTTCCTATGTGACGGCCTGTTTTTTTAAGGATATTTTAGGAATTTTTTTCTACGACCAGTAAATATTTAGAGCTTCAAGTTTTTTTATCATTTATAACACATATTTGGACAGTATAAATATGAAATTTCAGCTAAAAATATTCAGTCAAAACTAGAGTTACAGCGCTCTGAACACCCCCGCCTCGAAAAAAAGAGCTCCCACTTCCTCCACGATTCCGGCTGATCGGCTTATCTGAAAAAAATATAAACGGCGTTTTAATTTGTAGGCTTAAAAGCACGGAATGACCTATAATCAAATGAATATAAAAAAAATTGGATTTTGATAGACATTTGAAATAAAAGTTGCAAATTAGGCGTTTTTTTCTGTGGTTTGCTATAAAAAATCGAAGTTTTGAAAATTTTCGATTGATAATAGTTCATTCCATGCGTTTAAATATATTGAGAGTGCCCTGTAAATTTCAAGTAATTCGGTCCAGCCGTTTCTGACATACAATGGAGGAAAGTTTGAAAAACACAGTTTTTAGAAAAACGCGTTTAAAGTTTCAAGTCCGTTAAAAACTATTAAAATATCAACTTACTCTCAATCGGCGATGCCTGGTCCATAGAGTATTCCTTCCTCTTCCTCGTGAAACTGTTTTGAAGCAGATTGTTCAGCTCTTGAGTCAATCCTGACTTGTTTAACGACATCACTTACGCGCCGCTCAGAACGTAAGATTCGTTTTTCATTCCGTTTCTCAACATACGCTTGGGCTTCACGACCAACAGGGCATTCCATAATCGACATAACCTTTAAAATACCTTGAAAACCTTCATTAAAGATAATAACTGCTAAGTAGCTAGCAATTTCAACAGTTTTGGGACCAGAATGAAGATGTTTAGGAGTGAAAGTCCAAATCAAAGAATTCAAAGATTCATTATTGTTTTGTGTCTCTGCTCCTAAACAACGAATTACTAATTCGTCTTTCGATAAATCTTCGAAAACCGGTTTGATAGCTTCTTGGACTTGCGGAATTAGAGGTGGTTTATCGTGATGAAATTGGTCCAGTTCATTATTAGCCTTACGCCATTTACATCAACTGTCTTCGCCTTCTGGACAAAATTGATGCTGAGGGTTTTGATCAGAAGAACATTTGTGATAGTACGTTACCCAAACTTCCTTTCTCATATCTTCAAGCGAATCTGGATGGCGTCGAATTGCTAATCTGCTAAAATAATTTGTAACTTTTGCTCTCTTCGAAGTTCAACCAAGACTAAAATAACTTCGGTAATATATTATAACAATAGAAATTTCTGTTTAAGTCTATAGAAACGTGTCTAAACTTGTATAAACGGATATATGAATAAAAGGGAGGCCGGGTATAAAGCCGACGGTACACAATAGGCCCGGGCTCTAACTGCCAACTCAGCGCTCCGAACCGCTCTTTCTTTTACCTGTTGTATCTTTAAAACGACATCGAATTTTCTAAAATCGCTTTACTACCGTATTCTAGACATGTTAAGGGAGCAATTTATGAAAAAAAAATCGATTTTTTCAATCCATCACATAGGAAGACCCCTTAATTACATTGTTTGCAAAACAATTTTTTCTAGTAAGCATTAAATTTTGATAATTTAACAATTTATTGACTTATAATTTTTCTTTTTGCTAAACATAACAATTTTACAACTATTCATAGTACTCTGAATTAAATTTTTATAACAATAAGGTCATAACCTTATTATGCTTACTTTATTCTTCTAACCGCAGCGATCCACTTTTTCCGTTGATTTTCTTTCCACTTAGCTGGAGAAAATGTATAGAATTAGCAGTCACTTTTTCCGCTAGTATTTCTTCACTGTACAATAGCTTTGGTGGCTCATTTTTAATTATCTTATTTAAATTTGAAATAAACAAATATTTTATGTGTTTTTGTTTAAAATTTCGGTTACAATAGCTATATTTATTGCTCAAAGTAGCCAATACGAACGCTTCGGTCGATTTGACTTCCCCTTCCATGCCAATGGCCAATAAAATAACTTATAATTTGATGTGCTTATGCATAGATAAATAAGCATAAATGGATCGCTATCTCGGGCGATTTGACGTTACACCCATTTTAATTTACGAATTTATCACAACATGGCAGCACATGTACATACAGTATGTAAATTAACCCCTGGTATTACTTCTACATTTGTACATATAATCAATACAGCCAAAAAATCTGAAAACAATTTAATATTTGAAATAAGAACAAAACATACGAAATACAAAATATATTTTCAAATATATCACAGACATATTTTTGAAGAATTATAAACTAAACAGAAATAACTGACTATTATTAATTAAAGTATATTACAGACATATTTTTAAAGTACTACAATTTAAAAAGAAATAACTTATTAATATTAATTACTTAATGACTAATAATAATATATTAAAAACTTAAAAACTAAGAAGTAAAAGCGCAGAAGTATTGACGATGGAATGACAAATTTAGAAGGAATGACAAGTAATGTAAAAATTTAAAAGGATAGAAAGAACAGCAAATGTTTAAAAAAAAGGAATACTTCCCAAACAAAATAATCCTAAAAACAATATATATATATATATATATATATATATATATATTGATATCCAAATTGAGATAAAACTAAATTCCTAGGATTAAAATTCATTTACGAGACATTCTTGTTTATTATCTCTCCATTTAATAGTTATTTTGCTATCTAATCAATCATTGATGAAGTTACATTTGACGAAATCTTTGAATAGTTTCTGTATAAATTTTAAATGTAAGTAACCAAAACCCTGAACTACTTTTATGTTATACCAATTGTAGCTCAAACCGATCTATCGTTTTAATCCAGGTTTTATTGCAAGGAGGTTTAGTTAAAACTATAACTAAACCCTTGCTTTTTACAAACTGCCTGGTCTTTGAGTATGCCCTCTTAATTAAGACAATATCAAAATTCTTGCCCTTACATTTTACGTTTCCGGAATAGTTGAAAACTTCTCAGAACATTGTATACTCTGTTGGAATTCATCCTCCAAATTATTGCATTTTTTGTTAATCCTTTTTAATCCCAAAACAAAATTTGATGTATCATACATCTTCTGGGTGTTAAGGCACTCATACACCTTATCACTGCATTCTGCGGCAATTTGCAGCTACCTCCAAGGGCTTCTATTGAATATATTGTTATATCATATTAAATGAAGATATTGTTATTATCATATTAATTATTTTTGCTGCAATTATTATGAAAAATGACCTTTGCGGAAAACTGGTATCAGAATAGGTGACTTTTAACCTGCACTTGACAATCTTAGGGGTGCTGCAAACATCTTTTTCAAGGTTTTTAGGCTTTCATCTCATAACTAAGAACATAAGATTCATGTGTTAATATTTTTGTAAATGGAATTGAAGTATTTAGAGTTATAATTACTTGGCCTTGTCCTTGGAGTTGAAGGTTGTTCTTCTGGTTCTGTATCAGAGCATCCTCCAGTGACTTGAAAACTATTCTGTTATGGCCGTAAAGGAGACATTTTTTATTGGTTTCGATTTCAAATTATCTTCGATTGTGCCACAAACCGATCCATTAAAGTCAGAGTTAGGTCATCCATTAAAGGATTACTCGCCTTCTGCATCCAAATTGAAAGCATCTTTTTACACACAGATATACATATATCTTATATATAAAAATGGAGCTGTCTTTCAAATGTCCGAATAAAACTCGAAAACGGCTGAATGGATTTGGCCAGTCTTAGTCTTGAAAAATTCGTGCCAATCCAGAGATTGTCCAAAAGGTGAGATAATATTTCAAATCCGCGTAGAAACTTTACATTTTTAATTTGAAAATTTTTGTAGAAGCGTACCTTGAATAAAACAATTTCACGGCTAACACATGAAATGTCAAACGATTTTGGCAGATGATATTCAATTACATTTAATAGGATGTTTTACGTGAATATTATGTATTTATGATTAAATTGTAGTAAGTAGTTTTGTTTGTAGTTTTATTTATATACAAAAACGTTAGTAAACGGGCCGCAATGTTACTAGAGACTCAAAATATCAACTTTTTTGAAATGTTAATATAAAAATTCAATTTTTGGCATATTTTTCTCAAACACGGTGCTCTGAAAGATCTCATTTGTATAATTATATACTCATTGGTATTTAAAAAACATTTTTTATGTTATATTAATTTTTATTTATGTTATTTAAATTCAGAACTTACATTTGGTATCGATCAAAGGGACATTTTGTCAAATAACATTTTCCCAGTTATAATTTCTCAGAATTTATCGAAGAATAGATAGTAATATATGATGGTCCGGGGTTAAAAAGGTCCACCACCGATGTGTCAAAAAACAGTAAAGTTAAGCATTGTTCAACAAGAATATTTGAAAGTAAAGGGAAAAAGATGTACAACGTGCTATAACCTTGATTCTTATGACTTTGCTATCTGGAAATAAACGGTAATCTTTGAAAATCCATAATAAAAGTATTTTCTTCCGTTGGCAGTTTTTTAGCATTAGTTAAAAGTGTAATAATTATTTTGTAAAATACCTTTAAAATTAAAATAAGACATTCAACCTGTTTGCCACCTGGCCGTTCCAAGTTAGGATAAATGAGGTAAAAAGGTCTAGATAACAATTTTTTGAAAGACAGCAAAAAGCACATTTCTACAATGATGAAGTAGCTGGCAGTTTTACTGAACGTAGTCAGATAATTGTTCGTTTGAAATGTGTTATTTGTGATATGATTGGTTTGCTTTTCATAATTTTTTATGTTTATATATGCTCAAAGTCAAATTGGACCTTTGTGCCTCGCCCTGCTCTACTCTATACTTTTTATTAAATTTACTTCAATTCATCGAATGTTACTTGAAACTTTTCAAAAAGCAGGTTAAAGAAGAAATACCTAATTCATTTTCTATCTCTCCTCGCAGAAATTTGAAAATTTTGTATAAGCTCAGTAATATTATTTACAATTATACACAAAATCCTGAATCAAAAAAGAATCTGTAAAACTTGAAACGTAATCAATATGTCGAAAGACGAAAAATGAAGGATTGTATTATACGATGTTTTCTATAGAAAGTGTATAAAACTTCCAGTTTGATTGTATTGATAAAATATAAACAAACTGATGGGATTTATAGCATTCAAACAACACATCCCTATACACTTAAAAGTATTAATATTTTTGATTCTCTAGAAATTGTTTAGAATATATATTACTTAGCAAAACAACGTTTGCCGGGTCAGCTAGTATATATATATATATATAATATAGAATTTTATGATATGAGTGGAACGAATATTAATTGTTTAATATGAACAAAACAGCACTCAGATTTGTTTAACACAACTTTATTTTATGATTACAGACGTTTCGAGACCATGGTGTGTCTCATCTTCAGTGTAATTTCAAAAACAGTTACTTATATACTACACATTCTTTAATAATTTATTTAAATTTCATTTAATTTTTGGTATACAAAAAACACCAACTATTCCTTGCAATGCTTGACACCGTACTAAAGAAACATATAACACTTACAGAAATATTCTAAACAAATTTGAAGTACTTATATAGATGGAGACAGAGAGGGTATCATTATAATGTAAACAGAAGGAGTGCTATCGCATACAAAATCGATAAAAATGAAAAAACAAATTAATTTATTGAAAAGAATAAGATAAATGAAAAAAATTATAAATTATTAATGATGTTTATATAAGTGTCATGTAAAATATTTGTGTCGGTTCTTAGATTTATGCTATTGTTAGTCCGAACTATTAACATTGATTCTGCCATGCTCCGTTTAAATAAGTCTTTCTCATGGAATAAAATTTGGGGATTGTCAAAATCAAACTTATGGTTGTTGATATTAGCATGATCCACAAGTGTACTTTTAAATTTTTTATTATCTATTTTTTCACATTGTAATTCATGTTGCCTGAGTCTCTTTTCTAAGTTCTGGCAGGTCTGGCCAATATAAGAGCAATTGCAATCCAAACAATTTACTTTATAAACTATATCTTTCTTTTTTGTTAATGGAGTTTCATCTTTAATTTTGGAATAAAAATTTAATTGTTTTAATGGAGAAAAAGTAATACGAATATTGTGTTTTTTGAAAAGTCTTTTTGATAATTGGTTAAAATTATTGTCAAGATATGGAAAATTAATGAAAAAAGTTTTTTCAGGAACACTTGTTTTGCCAGGCTCTTCCGGTTTCTTATCAAAAGGTTCAAGTAATTTTGCGACTCTATTTTTAATAATTGGACAAATTAACTTATATGGAAAATTATTGCCAAGTAGGATCGTTTTAACTAATTTTATGTTTGTATCATAAAACAGGGGATCAGATAATAAAATAGCGTGATCTACAAGATTTAGAATGGTAGAAATTTTTATATTGAGAGGAACATGCGAATTAAAATTAATGTATCTCCCGGACCAACTATCTTTTCTGTACCAGTCTGTATAACATACACACGCCTCTATTAATGAGTTTTACGTCAAGAAAATGTAACGTCGAATCATTTTCAAGTTCCTGAGTGAATTGTAAAAAAGAATTGTACTCATTGAATTTGTTGAAAACATTATCTATATCTTTTTTATTAAGTAATATTAATGTGTCATCGACATATCTGAAATAGACCAAGGTTTGGAAGGTAAAGAATTTAAGACATGATTTTCCAAATCTTGTAATACTAAATCCGCCAAAACAGGACTTAATGGGCTGCCCATTGGACAACCTCTCTTCATCGTATAATATTTTTTTTATTAAAAGTGAAATATGATGCTTTTAAAAGTAATTCTATTCCTGAAATAAAAATTTCCATCGGTAAACAAGTGAATTCAACTATTTGTATCCATCTTTTCTTTATGGCTGTAATAATTAGATCATTTTTATTTCAGGAATAGAATTACTTTTAAAAGCATCATATTTCACTTTTAATAAAAAATATTATACGATGAAGAGAGTTGTCCAATGGGCAGTCCCATTAAGTCCTGTTTTGGCGGATTTAGTATTACAAGATTTGGAAATCATGTCTTAAATTCTTTACCTTCCAAACTTTGGTCTATTTCAGATATGTCGATGACACATTAATATTACTTAATAAAAAAGATATAGATAATGTTTTCAACAAATTCAATGAGTACAATTCTTTTTTACAATTCACTCAGGAACTTGAAAATGATTCGACGTTACATTTTCTTGACGTAAACTCATTAATAGAGGCGGTGTATGTTATACAGACTGGTACAGAAAAGATAGTTGGTCCGGGAGATACATTAATTTTATTCGCATGTTCCTCTCAATATAAAAATTTCTACCATTCTAAATCTTGTAGATCACGCTATTTTATTATCTGATCCCCTGTTTTATGATACAAACATAAAATTAGTTAAAACGATCCTACTTGGCAATAATTTTCCATATAAGTTAATTTGTCCAATTATTAAAAATAGAGTCGCAAAATACTTGAACCTTTTGATAAGAAACCGGAAGAGCCTGGCAAAACAAGTGTTCCTGAAAAACTTTTTTCATTAATTTTCCATATCTTGACAATAATTTTAACCAATTATCAAAAGACTTTTCAAAAAACACAATATTCGTATTACTTTTTCTCCATTAAAACAATTAAAATTTTTATATTCCAAAATTAAAGATGAAACTCCATTAACAAAAAAGAAAGATATAGTTTATAAAGTAAATTGTTTGGATTGCAATTGCTCTTATATTGGCCAGACCTGCCAGAACTTAGAAAAGAGACTCAGGCAACATGAATTACAATGTGAAAAAATAGATAATAAAAAATTTAAAAGTACACTGTGGATCATGCTAATATCAACAACCATAAGTTTGATTTTGACAATCCCCAAATTTTATTCCATGAGAAAGACTTATTTAAACGGAGCATGGCAGAATCAATGTTAATAGTTCGGACTAACAATAGCATAAATCTAAGAACCGACACAAATATTTTACATGACACTTATATAAACATCATTAATAATTTATAATTTTTTCATTTATCTTATTCTTTTCAATAAATTAATTTGTTTTTTCATTTTTATCGATTTGTATGCGATAGCACTCCTTCTGTTTACATTATAATGATACCCTCTCTGTCTCCATCTAAATAAGTACTTCAAATTTGTTTAGAATATTTCTGTAAGTGTTATATGTTTCTTTAGTACGGTGTCAAGCATTGCAAGGAATAGTTGTGTTTTTTTATACCAAAAATTAAATGAAATTTAAATAAATTATTAAAGAATGTGTAGTATATAAGTAACTGTTTTTGAAATTACACTGAAGATGAGACACACCATGGTCTCGAAACGTCTGTAATCATAAAATAAAGTTGTGTTAAACAAATCTGAGTGCTGTTTTGTTCATATTAAACAATTAATATATATATATATATATATACATATATATATGTAATATATTTACACAAATATATATCTTATATATAAAAATGGAGCTCTCTTTCAAATGTCCAAGTAAAACTCGAAAACGGCTAAACCGATTTGGCCAGTCTTAGTCTTGAAAAATTCGTGGCAATCCAGAGAAGGTCCAAAAGGTGAGAAATTATTTCAAATCCGCGTAGAAACTTTACATTTTTAATTTGAAAATTTTTGTAGAAGCGAAATTTGAATAAAACAATGGACGGTGGCTAATACATGAAATGTCAAACGATTTTGACAGATGATGTTCAATTACGTTTAATAGCTTGTTTTACGTGAATATTATTTAATTATGATTAAATTGTGGTAAGTAGTTTTGTTTGCAGTTTTATTTATATACAAAAACGTTAGTAAACGGGCCGCAAGTGTTACTAGAAACTAAATATAAACTTTTTTGAAATATGAAAATGCACTTTTTGGCATATTTTTCTCAAACACGGTGCTCTGAAAGATCTCATTTGTATAATTATATACTCATTGGTATTTATAAAGCATTTTCTAGGTTATATTATTTTTTATTCATGTTATTCAAATTCAAAACCTAAATTTGGTAACAATCAAAGGGACATTTTGCCTAATAACATTTTTCCAGTTATAATTTCGCAGAATTTATCGAAGAATAGATAATAATATATGAAGGTCCGGGGTTAAAAAGGTCCACTAGCGATGTGTAAAAGACCAGTAAAGTTAAGCATTGTTTAACAAGAAACTGAAAAGTAGAGGGAAAAAGATATATAACCAGCTATAATCTTGATTCTTATGACTTTGCTATCTAGAGATAAACTGTAATCTTTGAAAATCCATAATAAAAGTATTTTCTTCCGTTGGTAGTTTTTAAGCATTAGTTAAAAGTGTAATTATTTTGTAAAATACTTTTAAAATTTAATTAGACATTAAACCTGTTTGCGACCTGGCCGTTCCAAGTTACCCTGTCTATGGGGTAAAAAGGTCCACATAACAATTTTTTGAAAGACAGCAAAAAAAAGCACATTTTTACAATGATGAAGTAGCTCGCAGTTTTACTGAACGTAGTCAGATAATTGTTCGTTTGCAATGTGTTATTTTTTTTTTAATTTCAATAATTATTACAACTGCTAATTTATTAACATCAAATAATATTGATAAATAATAATATAAATTTAAATAAATAAAAGAGCAAAGGATAAAATTTCCATGAAAATAATATCCGTAATATGATTTAATGTAAAATATAAGCAAATAATAATAAAAATAAAAATTAATAAATAATATAAATAAAATTTCTGAATAATAAAATAATACTAAAATCGTTTGATATGTGTTATTTGTTGTGATATAATTTGTTTGCTTTTCATAATATAGTTTATATTTGCTCAAAGTCAAATTGGACCTTTGTGCCAACTCCTGCTTTACATATATACTTTTTATTAAATTTACTTCAATTCATCGAATGTTACTTGAAACTTTTCAAAAAGCGCAGGTCAAAGAATAAATACTTAATTCATTTTCTATCTCTCCTCGCAGAAATTTGAAAATTTTGTTTAAGCTCAGTAGTATTATTTACAATTACACACAAAATCCAGAATCCAAAAAGAAACTGAAAAAACTTAAAACGTAATCAATAAGTCGAAAAACCAAAAAAGACTTTAATTGGATTATACCATGTTTTCTACATAAAACTTCCAGTTTGATTGAATTGACAAAATATAGATAAACTAATGGGGTTTATTGTTTTAATAATGCATCATTGTATATAGCATTCATACAACACATCCTTATACACTTAAAGTATTAATTTTTTTGATTCTGTAGAAATTGTTTAGAATATACCTTACTTAGCAAAACAACGTTTGCCGGGTCAGCTAGTATGTATATATATATATATATATATATATATATATATATATGAGTGAGTTCTTGAGGGCGATACATCAAACAAAGAAAAGCCAAAGATTTATAAAATAATCTTTATTTCCAAACGTTTCGACATTCAATTTAATGTCATCATCAGTGGATCTAAAAACAGTATGAAAATTAGTATATCTAGGTAATTATAATATATGTGGATTGGTAAAGTAACTATACAATAAGAGAAAAATTAACAAACAGCAACACTTAACAACAAACCAAATATAAAAGATAGGGAAGGTAGTAGAGAATAGAATTAAATAAATAATTAAAAAATATAGGCAAAAATATATAAGTATACTCATATAAACCTACGCATATATACATATATATACACACGCATATATACACATATACATATATATATATATATATATATATATATACATGTATATATACATATACACACACATGCAAACATATAATACACATACAGGTATACAGATACAACAATATATACCTATATATGTACACATATACATGTACGACTATACATATATAAATATACGTATATACATATATGCAACGTGCATGCATAGTCACAACGACGCACATGTACATGTATGAAACTTACATATACTCATACCTATCTATGTAACTATAGCTATACACGTATACTCGTACATATACATATACGCATAAACATGTATATATATATACATATATACACACACATATATATATATATATATACATACATACATACACATACATATATACATATACACACAATACATATATATATACATATGTACATAAATGCTCGCAAATATATACATATACATACATACATATATACGCATATACAAATACATGTATACACATATACATATGTACATACATACAAACATACATGTAAATAAATAATATACATATATATACATATACACACACAAATACATATATATATATATATATATATATAAACATACACATATGCAAACTCGTATATATGTAAAGCAAACAAAATATTTATGAAGAGGGATAATACATATAAAATACAAGTGGACTTACATTACGTTGGTTGGTTACATCTAGAGAAGTGTACACAATACTAGAGATTGGCACTAACATTTATACAACTAACTTGTCAACACTATTCATTTTTTATCATTTTTTGTATGATGTAAACAGAAAAATGATAGTTTTATTTGAACAAAAATGTAAGTAGAATTATGTAATTTCTGCCACGACTTCTGTACTTTGCGAGTACCGAGGCATGTATGAACGCCAACACATGTTTTGAGAGATTTTTAAGGGTCATTCCAGGATTGTTATGAGTGGGTAGGTAGAAAATAGTCGAAGTTGAAACTAGTAATGTTAGGCTAGGTTTGTATGGTTAGAATTAGGAGAAAAAAAATTGGAAATGTTATTTAGTATTACTGGGTAGTTATACTAATAACTCAAATATCTAAAATAAAAAAAATTTAAGGGTTATTCAAAATTTGCTATGCATGGGTAAAGCTCGGGTTTCAAGGCCGAAGTTAAAATAGAAAGTGTTGGCAAGGTTAGTGAGGCCAGAATTAGTTTTGTTCAGAGGAGATAAATTTGGAAACATTATTTAGTATTACTTGGTAGTTATCGCAGAGTAAGGAGGTATCCGATCTTTTGTTTACCACGTGATCACATACTTATATGAAACAAGATTCTGCAAACGTCTCCGATGAATGGTGTTCCGTTCATGGTAGAGAATACTGGCATTATAAAAGTTAAAGGAGTGTTTGAAATTTTTTATGTGTTCTGTTATCATAGTTTGGTTTTGGTTGGGGTTTTTCGAATTATTGTCGTGTTGTTTGAGTCTTTTTATTAAATTTTGTCCGGTTTCACCTATGTAAGTAGAAGGGCAATCATTGCAATTTATTTTGTAGACAATGTTGGACGTACGTTCTATACTAGTGGGAGATTTCAGGTTTGTGTAGAGGGATTTAAGAGTTAGATCTATGTTGCAAGTTAGTCTGATGTCTACCTTATGAAAAAGTTTTTTCCACACTGGAAAAAGTTCTTTTGCGTAAGGTAAACAAACGTTGCCTATATAGTTATTGTCTTTAGAATTTTTTTCTGGGGAAGAAGAAGAATGCATACTGTTGAGGGTTTTAAGTCTGTTGGAGGTGACGGAGTTGATGAGGTGCGGTGGATATGAGTTGTTAATTAAAGTTGTGCGGATGAGGGATAAGTTAGAGGGCCAAAATTGTTTGTCTGAGAGTAGGATAGCATGGTCGACTAAATTAATAATAGTGCCTATCTTCATGCTAAAAGGGTGGTAAGAATGATAATTTAAATACCTACCCGACCAAGTAGGTTTTTGGAACCAATTAGTGATAATTCGATTGTCTGTGGTTTTTATAATTTTTACGTCTAAAAAGCTGATAGAATTTTCTTGTTCTTTTTCAAACGTAAAGTTAAATGAGTTAAAACTATGAAGTAAGAGTTCGAAATTTTTAACAGGAACACAGGTAAGGATGTCTAGATTGTAGGAATTATAAACTTTCAACTCTAAGTGTTGTAAAGCAATTTCTGCGAGTGACGGCGATATAGGAGAACCCATAGGTGTGCCAAATATTTGAAGGTAAAAATGGTCGTTGAATTCGAAATAAGTATTCGAAACTATGAATTTTATGGACTCGAGAAACCAATGCAGTGATAACGTTGTATGAAATGAGATTTCGTCCCATCTAGCAGTGATGGCATCTAAAATTAATTGTAGGGGAACGTTTGTGAATAGGGACGTTTGTGTATATATGTATATATACATGTTTATGCGTATATGTATATGTATACGTGTATAGTTACATAGATAGGTATGAGTATATGTATGTTTCATACATGTACATGTACGTCGTAGTGAATATGCATGCACGTTGCATATATGTATATACGTATATTTATATATGTATAGTCGTACATGTATATGTGTACATATATAGGTATATATTGTTGTATCTGTATATGTGTATGTGTATTATATGTTTGCATGTGTGTGTATATGTATATATATATATATATATATATATATGTATATGTGTATATATGCGTGTGTATATATATGTATATATGCGTAGGTTTATATGAGTGTACTTATATATTTTTGCCTATATTTTTTAATTATTTATTTAATTCTATTCTCTACTACCTTTCCTATCTTTTATATTTGGTTTGTTGTTAAGTGTTGCTGTTTGTTAATTTTTCTCTTATTGTATAGTTACTTTATCAATCCACATATATTATAATTACCTAGATATACTAATTTTCATACTGTTTTTAGATCCACTGATGATGACATTAAATTGAATGTCGAAACGTTTGGAAATAAAGATTATTTTATAAATCTTTGGCTTTTCTTTGTTTGATGTATCGCCCTCAAGAACTCACTCATATATTTCAATATCAAAATTAACTACTAAATCATATATATATATATATATATATATATATATATATACGTATATATATATATAATATACAACATTTTAATAGTATTTTCATAATACATATTTATTATATGCATAATACATCATTATATACATATCTGATAATTAGATGCCGGAAAGACATGCATTTTTATTATATTTGGAGTTATAACAATTCGGCATATTACACTTTTCAATTTTAACTTAATAATAAATGAAAAAAGTATTTACCAAAATATAATTATATATAAATAACCATAGAAAAACAAATATAACACATCTCAACTATAATACGCGATGACAACTTATAAAAAATGGCGATCAAATCAATGTAAATCAAGCTAGATCAATGAAATTGGAAATCGTAGCGCCATCCTTCGATCAATTTGAATACCAATCCATTTCAAAACATGGTAAACTACATTTGTTCGGAGATTACCGGCCATCTGCTTATGTCTAATGATCATTTTTGATCGATTTTTTTTTCACTTTTTCTCATAACCTCTAGATCTGCTTTCTCAAAAATTTTATCAGTTCTTCATTTTGTCAATACAAACAAAATGTTATTTGAATCTTTCAAATCGAACGCTCCGTTATTTCAAAAACTGAATTGCAATTTTTTGCATTTCCTGCCCTGTATCTTCAAACCGACTACACCTGCCTTTGCGAAAAACTAATCAACATGTCTCCCCGTCAATGCGAATCGAATGCTTTTTGAATTATTCAAATCGGGCCATCCGTGTTCAAGGAATCGTCTACAAAAATTTGTATCTAAACACACACATATATCCATGTTTTCAAAAACCTTTGAAACGTAAAAATATATACAAATTTTAATTTTTTATTTTTTGCGATTTAACCAATCGAGAGAGAGAAACGTCTATATAATATATGATATAGACTCTATATAAATATATTATTTATATTCTAATGTTGTCACTTTACAACTTCATTGTAATAATAGAAGTAGAAAGTTCGTAATGTATGCAAAATGTTTTCATAAAGAAACTAAATGTTTTCATAAATATATTGAACACAGTCTTTGTAGTTTTATTATGTGTTGTCATTGTTATATCATTTAGTTGTGGTGTCATTTGTATATCAACGTTTAAACATTTGTATTTTACTTATAATTTATAAATGCAGATTTCTTTATCTGATTTTTTTCTATTTATCAATTAAGCTTTTCAAAGCAAACGATTTTTTTCATAGTACTTCATACTGAAGAAAAATCTATTAATAATCTGTAGAAACTTCATGTAAATCTGTCCAGTTCGAACTTGAAAAGTACAGGGTGTCGTTGAAAACGACAGTTTCGAGAAAAACGTGTTTGAAGTTTCGCGGAGAAAAGAAACAGAGGAAAATTAATACATATATTCTTGAAACATTAAACTTTGTCAATATCAAAAAAAATATTCGATTACTAAAACTTGTAGACTAAAATTATTTTAGTTTATTTATTTAATTTATTTTATTTCAATTTCAACTATTTCAAGTATGAATTTCAATAACAAGTCTAGATTCCAATTTATATAACTTTGAAATTTTGTATATACTAACCTAAGTCAATAGACAAAAAAAGAGTGCGCGTAAGGTTTACACGAATGAAATAAAACTTTTTTGCTATTGTACGAGATAGCACTGAAGTTAGAAATGAGTATATCATATAACAATTTTGAATAATGTATGTTAGTAATATAGTAACACTCGAGATGCACACATTTATAAATGTTAACCATCATGCATATTTATATAATAATAAATTATAAATTATATATTCATTATAGCATATATAAATATGCGTACCGGCCGTATAGAAATGATTTCATCGAAAGCGAATGACGAACTGTTTTGGCGTAACCAAATTTTCGTTGTATTTGTACAGATGCATTCTTAAGTCGCGCCTAAACAAGTTTTACTTAAAAAATTATAATATTTGAGTTACGTTACAAAATCCCGAATTAGAAGTTTAGTTTTGCCAGAATATCCAATTTCGCCGAAAAGGAAAAAATAGTCCATATTTCAGCAAACATATTGATTGGAAATCGTACTGATAAGTCTTTGATAAATATTGGCTGGGCCATGTCTATGCAATAAAACACCAATGACTTTGTGATGGTAATAATCATTGTTTTAAAGAACCTACTAAATTATTACGGCCTCACGACAAATTGTTTAATTATAAAATTTCACAGTTCGAAATTTGTGAAAAGTCGCTTTGGTGATGTGATGAATCAAAGTTTAAAATTCATCGAAGTTTTGTTAAAAATAGCTGAACCGATACAGCCATTTGATGACACTCAATAAAGGAGAGATTTGATTAGGTTCGCCTAATTGACCAAGCCGTTTCTCTGGAATTCGGAGAAACAGGCAAAATGTTTCGACCACGTTTTCGCAAAAAAAAACAACTGAACCAAACCGCCCAAAAGATTTCTTTTGGTAATCGTGCTAATTAATTTATTAGTTTTTTTTTGTGATTAAATTGAAAAAAAGAAATTGAAGACGGGGATAAGGTTCATCAATCGAACATCCTAAAATATTTATTGAAAAATGTAATTAAATATTTAATTTATTATAAAAATTTATTAAAATCAGGGCAAATGAGCTGCACTTTTAAGCTATACAAGCACTTGTTTGTGTTCTTAGTTTTATCTTAATGGAAAAAAAGAAATGCCACACATTTCTTTTAGATCACTTTAAACACAATTCAATATATTCAATCATATTATTAATTATACAAAATGGATTTAAATTATGAGAAAACAGCACAAATATTTGAGTATTTATCATTGAATAAAATGGTTATTCCTATTAATGAATTAGTGATAAAAAATTTAATAGAATGGGAAAACATCAAAATAAATATATATTTCATACCAATACGTAATACTAACATTATTGCAGGACTTTTCCTCTAGTCAATGAATTATTTATGGAACAAATAGATACAGTCATGATACAGTCAAATATCTAGGTTTACACCTGAATAAAAGACTAACTTAGAAGAGCACATTTAGAAAAAGAGATAACAGCTTGAAGAGGTAAGGATAAAATATTATTGGCTCTTCGGTAAGTAATTAAAACTGGACACACATAATTAAATTACTTACCTATATAAAGCCATACTTCCAACACATACGCTTTAATAATTCAAAGATTCTAATATAAACTATTAAAAGAAATTTTGAAAGCACCGAAGAATGATTCAAAATCGGTTAATACACAAGCATTAAGCTCAGTCAAGGATGAAATAATTGCTTTTTCACATAAATATTAAAATCGTACACTTGCTCGCTAGAAAACTTCTCAACAACTCTACCAGGACCAGGTTGAAAAGAAAATTTCTTCTGCATTAATCAACAATAAATAAGATCTTCGACAATAACTGCTGATCAGTCAGATGATTTGTATTTTTCCAACGCCTACTGTTTTATATCAATTTTTTTACTCGTTTTATTTTAAATATTCTTCTCGTCCGTTTCGAGGCAGTTGTAAAAATAATTATCTAATAAAAAATAATTATATTCATACTTAAACAAGTATTATATTCGTATAATTATATAATAATCTACATATATATATATATATATATATATATATATATATATATATATAAATAAGTCGGTTTTTCCTTCCTGACGATATAACTCAAGAACGCACGAACCGATTTCGACAATTTTGCATTCGTTGGAAATGTCTCGGGCTTCGCAAGGAAAATAGCTAAGAATTAAGAAATGGTGGTGCATCGTGCCTTAATGAAAATTGCTGGAACTTCACGCACCGTAATTACATTCGAGTAATCACATTAGTGAGAATTATCTGAATTGTGCTTGGTTAGGTCAACGAGCAATGATGTACAAGCACTGAATTTCACCATTCAATCCAAAATTTCTGGCGATTTAGTGACATACCAATACCAATGATTCCGACTGGTCTTATGTTTGACTTCAAACGATTGCAATTCCCAGTTCGCTTTGCGTTCGCAATGACAATTAACATGTCTCAAGGCCAATCGCATAGTGTTTGGGGAATAAATTTCAAATAGATTATTTAGAAAATCATTGATTTTCATATGGGCTGTTATACGTTTCCTGTTCACGAGTTGGGAAACCATCCGCTTTGTTTGTGTTAACGTCAGACCAAAAAACAAAAAAATGTGGTTTACCAAACATTTACTATTCACTTTCATTTACTTAGAGAAGTTCAACTAAAAAACATTCCATTTTTGTAATCGAAATAAATTCATTACTGTTGTGTAATAAAATCAAAATTTTCCTTTTCAAATATAAAACAAACAAAAAATTTTTCATCTTTCTCACGAAACCATCTGGTGGCGAAACGGAGTTCGTCGGGTTTGCTAGTAATCATAGATAAGTAAACATAAATAGTTCGCTATCTGAGTCCGTTTGACATTACAGTATATTTAGTATATAAATCAACTGCTGGTATTATTCCTATATATGGTTCGCATACGTAATCCAAAATAAGAAAACCTAAATAATTTCTTATATTTTTTTTTTTTTTTTTTTTTTTTTTTTATTTCTTTATTTACAGCAATCAGAATACAAGGTATCCTATAAGCTATTTTGATAAATTTAACAAATACACACACATGCATACGTACATGCACACAAACATACTCACACGCACGTTAACAAAAAAAAAGAAATTATATAATAGTAACCACTTCAGCAAGTGGTATACTAGTTGGCTCAGGTCCTTCGGCCGTTTACTGGGAAAACTACGTATTTTAAGATCTAATGTTATGAAATTATCATATACACTAACATACGTACATACATACGCACAGACATTCACACACACACTCTCTCAATAAAAGATTTATAAATATTTAATAGAGGTCACTTCATCAAGTAATGTTCTGCTTAAATCAAATCACTCGGCCATTTCTTCTTCAATCTTCTGCTGTTTGGAGTTGCTAACAGTGGCGCCATTAGTGTGTTTGGATGGTTTACGAGCTTCCGGTGATGTTTTTCACTGATTGATTTAATGACATCATTAACGAACTGTATATTTAGATCGTTATGGATCATCTGATTAGTTACGTACCAGGGTGCTCCTGTGATCAAACGAGTAATTTTTGATTGCATCCGTTGTATAAGAGCAATATTTGATTTGCTTGAGCAGCCCCAAATCTGAAGACCATAAGTCCACAACGGTTTAATTATCATATTATAAATAAGGACCTTGTTTTCAAGGGATAATTTGGATCTATGTCCAATGAGCCAGCCGAGTTCTTTAACTCGCATTTTCATTTGCTTAACTTTAGTGCAAATGTGATGTCGCCAGGTGAGTTTTTCGTCAAAGTGAATTCCAAGATATTTGATGGTGCTGACTGTTGGAATTTGATTGCCATTTAAGAACACTGCAGGACACAATTGTTTGTTAAGAGTGAAAGTAATGTGGCTAGACTTGGACTCATTGATGCCTATGTTCCACAGTTTGGTCCAATCTTCAATCAAATCAAGATGATACTGCAGTTTTAAACAAGCAGTACTAGGGTTGTCATCAGTGGATAAGATTGATATGTCGTCTGCAAAAGTGGCGATTGTGGTAATAGATGTTGTAGGAATATCGCGCGTAAACAGGGTGTATAGGAATGGACCCAACACACTTCCCTGCGGTACCCCTGACTTGATAGGAAATACGTCAGACGACGAGGAATTAACCTTGATTATAAACTTTCTGTTGACAATATATGATGTTAAGATATTATGATACTTTACTGGTAAGTAGAGTCTAATTTTTGTGACGAGTCTGTCGTGGCACACTTTGTCGAATGCTTGTTTGACGTCCAAAAAGACGGCGGTGCAATATTGTTTGGATTCGAATGAGTTATAGATATGACTGGCAATCCTGTGACACTGCTGTATGGTTGAGTGCTCTTTACGAAATCCAAACTGGTGATCAGGGAAGATATTGGATTCCTTCAGAATATCTTGTAGTAACAGTTTTTCTAAAATTTTTGACAATATAGGAAGAAGGCTGATTGGCCTATAAGATGTGACTAAGTGTTGATCCTTGCCAGTTTTTGGAATCATCTTTATTAAAGAGGTCTTGAATTGATTTGGCCAGTAGTCAAGTCTCACAATAGCGTTGAAGATATAGGTGATTATAATGAATCCTTTTACAGGCAATTCTTTGAGCATTCTGGGAGATATTTGGTCTATTCCAGGCGATTTTTTTGCTTTAACTTTCTTTATTTCACTAACTACTAATTTGAGAGACAAGAAACGTTTCTCGCTTTCGTGACTGCTATTATGGTCTAAAGCAGGACTAATGTTGACATTATAATTTGATAAATTGTTAGGCCGAAAAACTGTAGCTAAGTATTCCGCAAATATATCTGCTTTGTCTTTGTCACTTCTTGCCCATGCAGAGGTCTGGGTATCCATACGAACTGGAGGATTTTGAAAGTTAGGTTTAAGTTTATTTTGACGGGTTTCCAGATAGAATTGTCAAAACGATTCAAACTGGATACATAGTTATTAAATCTCACTTGATTGAGTTCCTTTAACCTTGCTTTCAACTTGTTGCTCAGATTATTGAAAATGTTTTTGTCTGTGGGCAAATGACTATGTTGCCACCTACGCCTAGCTTTTCTTTTTTCTGCTATGAGCCTTTTTATTTCATATGTTGTTGTCTGGCAGGAGTTTTCTGTCGTAACAGGAGTAGGAGTAGCAAACTTTGCAGCATCGTATAGAAGAGTATTAAAGGAATCGATGGTGTTTTCGATATCAGCGGAATTTTTAAGTTTAACTTTGAGGTTAACTTTGTCTTCTACGAACTTCCGGTAGATGTCCCAGTTTGTTTTATGGTTGCAGATCCTAGAGGAGGGTTTAAAAATACTTGCCGAAGTGCTTATGCTGGCTATTACTGGACTATGGTCAGATGATAAGTCGTAGCTTGCTCGTACTTCCTTGTGAATTGAGCTTATACCCGATGATACAAAAAAGTCCAATAGATCTGGTTTTTTGGCAGGATCGCTCGGCCAGTAGGTGGGGGAACCTGAAGAAAGAACACTATAATTGAGTTTATGTATTGTATCATATAGCTGTTTTCCTTTGGGATTATTTAATCTTGAGCCCCAATTGACGTGTTTGCTGTTGTAGTCTCCGCCGGCGATGAAATGACTACCTAGTGTAGAGAAAAAATCTTGAAATTGTAAACTGGTTATATTGTGCCTCGGCGGACAATAGACTGCAGAAACACATAAGTTGAATGAATTCATTTTTAATGAAATTGATGTGGCTTGCAAAATTTCAGATTCGTATTTATCCAGTTCGTAATGAAGAAGATTAGATTTTACAATAATGGCAGTCCCACCATGTGCGGTGCCATCGGGATGGTTAGTGAAGTATGTCTTGTAATTTGGTATATAAAAGTTTGAATACTTGGTGAAGTGTGTTTCACTAATTAAAAAGATGTCGATATTGTTGTGTCTCAAAAATAATTCTACTTCGGCTTTGTGTTGATACAAGCCGTTAGCATTCCATAATCCTAAGTTTAAAATATTAGCCATTATTTAGCTTTATTAATGTTGATTAATGTTGATAACATTTTGACAATCATGGTGTTTTGTTCCATTAACTGGCTAAACATATTTCTAAATTCAGTCAGGAAATCAGACATCGATGGAGAATTACTGTTGTTAATGTGATTTTGATTGTTGTTAAATAGGTTTGATTGCGATTTTATTACCTGAGCATAAGACATATGCTGAGGATTTGCGTACTGAGAAATTCTATTGTTGTGAAGGTTGGATTTGTACCGGTTTGCATTTGTGTGTAAATAAGTCCCGTTACTTCTGCCTATTGTTGCTTGATCGTTATCTGCACCGACAAGGTGAAGGTAGTAAGAACACCCTTTGTAGTTTGCGGTATGATTATCGCCGCAATGATAACAAAGGGGCGGGGCTTCAGCTGCTTTTGTACACTTTTTAGACTCATGATCAGAGCCGCATTTTACACATATAAATCTGCGGTTGCAATAACGCTGGGTATGGCCGTACATTTGGCACCTTACACACTGCGGAATATTAGATGATCTTATTGGGGGCTCAAAATGAATTATTTGGTTTAACATTTTATTCATTTTAAAAATTGACGAATTGTTTTCTTTGGGTTCTAAGTCTATGTAAAACATGTTCAGCAATTGTTTAGTTTTCGGATGTATGATATTAGTAATATTTCTGACAGGATGACCTTCTTTTTCAATTGCGGCTTTGATATCATTTTTATCTGTGGCGTAGTGCAGATATTTGAGTACAACCCTGTATGAGCGTTCCGCTTTTATCTGGTAGGTATGAAAAACGACGTCTCTTTCACGCAGAAATTTAACAAAATTGCGGTAGTCTTCTATTTCAAAAATGTTGAATTTAATAGTTTTATTGGGTAGGTATTTAGTGATGTATTTGTTTTTATTAATAATTGAATTAATATCCGCTATCATAAGATTGTAATCTCGAACCCCGTAGACAAATAAAGGCGGAGGAGTAGATTTTTTATTATCTGTTGCCTCGTCTGATGGTTTAGAAACTTTGTTTTCTAGAGCGCTGAATTTGTTGGCTAATTTTATGGGAACGCTTTCATTACTTACTGCGTTGTTCGGGCGACGTCTTTTAGCGGAAGTTACCTCTTGCCATGGGTTTTTATTCGTGTAATCAATCACATCGCGTGCAGTGGACTCTGGATCCATTGTTGCTATTGAAGACAAATTACTTGTTGATGGAATGGGAGTTGGATCCGACGATGTTGATCTGTTTACTGCATCATCGTTATTTCTTTTTGTAGTCATCTGGTTCAGAACTAGTTGAGTAGAATTATTTTGGTCTTCGTGAATGATGTTAAATGATTCCACAATTGGTATTGTGGAGTGATAATTTATAGTACTCCCTGACGGGAGCACTATATTTAATTAAAAAGCACTGAATTCACAAGTAAAGTCACTTACTAGATCAAACACTACACTAAACTGTGACTAAATAAATGCTGTTTATTATGCTTGTTGATTGTACTCAGGTATTGTATAATCGATGTGTTCGCTTCGAGCGCTGAATGAAGAATCGATATATTGGAAATGAGAAAAAAAACATACGAAGTACAAAATATATTTTCAAATATATCGCAAACATTTTTACATAACAATTAAAATTTTCATAAATGTAATAATCAATATATACATAATAATAAGTATTATAATTTTACAATTAAATTATAATTACAATTAATGTGCCGACATCAAAGACCTTATACAAGGCATGGACTGCTAGTCCCCATACATTTCTCAGGTACAAAAGTGTCAAAAGATGTTCTATGGTATGAGGGCATATGAGGGTAATTGAGCGGCCGAGTTAAAAACTCGATCGCTTAAACGTCAAATGAAAGTCCGTGTGTTCGAAATTGTTGGGCAAATATTATATAATATACAATTTATGTTGAACTAATGAATGCAATGAACTATTTATTTATTTATTTATTTTAGTTATACAAAGTGTTTAAGGGGCTAGAGGTACTTGGAATTTTTGAAAAATCGATTTTTATTTTTTTGCATTTTCATTAAGTGTAATATCTTGAAAATGTTCTCTGAAAATTTCAAGTTGATCCGATGATTACTTTTTGAGTTATTGGACTCTTACCAGCACGTTGACGCAAGTGGAGAGCTCGATACTTATACTCAAGATTATTCTCCCTCACCTCCTGATGTTTTAAAAGATTTTAATCCGATTTACGATGATATTTTACTTTCAAGATGTGTAGTTCAAGATTGAATCCATAATCAGAAAAAATTGAAAGCTTCAACCAACTAGTGTAAAAAATATGCCTAAAAACCGTTATAACTAGTTTTACCATCGTACAAATTGCTAATTGCATATACATAATCATTATTATTCATTTATACCCTAATTGTGGGTATAATTCCCATTGGTATGCTGAAAAATTGGATGCTGCACGTGTGAAAGTGGCAGATCAGCGCGCCAACGAGAACAATCGGGAGGGCGGAATGCTTCGTAGGCAACAGCAAATGTAAATTTCGGAAACTTGCACAATGACTGATGTACAAGTTTCCGAAATTTACATTTGACTCGGTTTAAGTAATTCAATAATTCGAATTTCTGTACGTAATCCAATGTAAAACTTTAAACGCGTTTTTCTCAAACTATGTTTGTTGAACCGGTGACCACTGTAACTCAAAAACCGCTTAGTAAATTTTAATGAAATTTATACAGCTTTTATAATACATAATAAACTCGGGCCTAATCAAAGAATTTTTATTTTCAAAAATTTCAAATTTTTAAGTCCAATTAACTGTTGATTTTTTATCCAAAAATCTAAAAATTTTATTTCTGATGCTACCATTTTGTTATTTTTTTCAAAAAAAAGAAAACTTTCGATCAGGCCCAGGATTATCTATTTTTAAAACTATTTTTTTTTATTTGATTGAATTCAGATGAATCTCTAAGAAGTTATGATGGTCACCGCCAGGACCGTTTTTGAAACAGGGTCAACAAAAACAGCTATAACTTTGGGAATATTAATGTTTTTTTCTGAAATTTTTGTTTCAAGTCAAAACATTGTATAATGATGCCGTATTGATATTAGTAAAAAAACATCGTTTAATAACCAAAAAACAATACTCAAAAATCTCATTTTTTCGTACCTCCAAGTACCCCTAACCCCTTAAAGGAAATTAAAAAAAATTAAATAAATATTTTACACATTATAAAATTCACTGAAAATAAAAACAGTTGGCTAGAGCTATTATGGGTAATTAGAAAGAAATAATGAAATATTTGTTTAAATGTAATATATTTATTATTGGTGTTCAAAAAAGCACGAGGGTAATTTCGCGGCCGAGATATGTCAAACTCGATCGCTTAAACGTCAAATGAAAGTCCGTGTGTTCGAAATTGTTGGCAAAATATTATATAATATACAATTTATGTTGAACTAATGAATGTAATGAACTATTTATTTATTAATTTATTTATTTTAGTTATACAAAGTGTTTAAGGGAAATTAGAAAAAAAAATTAAAACAATATTTTACATATTATAAAATTCACTGAAAATAAGGACAGTTGGATAGAGCTATTATGGGAAATTAGAAAGCAATAATGAAATATTTGTTTAAATGTAATATATTTATTATTGGTGTTTAAAAAGCACAATTTTCGTATGAAAGCGGAGTACATATTTATCAACTTTGCTTTTTTATGTTCTTCATGGTGCATTCTAATTGTTAAGTACATTTTTGCGACAAAGTTGATAAGGCCATGATAATGCTGGACAAATTGCTGGAAATGGCTTGATCTAAAAAGATGTGCAAGTCCCAAGTCATTCAACTTTCGGAGAATCATGCTTTTATGTGAACTTTTGTACATTAAATTTAAAGAATTTCGAATTAGGCTTTCTATATATAAACATAAATTAAACATTTCATCGGAAGGATATGAAAGATATCCTCGATTTTTATATCGATCAATGTCGAATTTCCCGGTTCTCCTACAATACTTGCGAAGCATTCAGAACAGGTTTTACTCCAGCAACATTATTTAAATTTTCGGACAATAAAACCCGAAATGTACTTCACGGCTTCTTCGACGAACTGCGACGATATTTCAAAATTAAAATCAAAAAGTTCATATTCTTGAAATTCTTCATCTTCATAATTATCGTCCGACTTCAGATTTTCCGAATTATTTGCACTTGCAACCGTCAAAATCGGAATTTTATCCGGAGAACAATTTCCTTTATCGGAAACGATTATTTCTTGATGGCAAGTCAAACGACGCAAGTTAGCAAGTTAGATTATTAGTGAATCCACCTCGCATTCGAATTGTCGAGAAGAAAGATTCCAGCATATCCTGAAGCAGTTTGTAAGTCAGGAGATATGTATATTGGTATATAGATTGGAGGTCTTCAAAAAGAGAAAAAATATTCCGCAGGCTGATGATAAAACCAACAAATCCACATTTTCTTTGTCCCGATATTACAAGCTGCTCTCTCCATGTTTCAATCCTAATATATAATTTTCAATTTCTTTTGCACGTTTTTTCAATTTTTGCTTGTTCTCTTCGCATAACGGAATTCTTAAGTGCTGTCTATATATATTATTATTTATGCTTCTACAATTCAAAATATCAAAAGCGTCATTAAAGATTTTGCAGAATTCAGCTGTCCCTTAAATGTTGCAACCAGAAATAATATTTTGTTTTTCTAAAGCCATCAACGCTTTACTCACAGAGTTGCTCAGAACCTGGGCTGCCAATCTAACATTCATCTTATTTTCAGAAGTATGAAAGTGTCGTGCTGTCAATTTGTTTGCATAGTGAAGACCTTGGTCTTCCTGTATTTTGCATAGACCTAAAATGTGTGCCCAGTCAACGGTTTGGTTCGTGCTGGCAGTAAACATTTTCATTTCCACAAGTGCATTGCGAGCATTTTTCAACATGTGGCAGGAATCTGGAAATAACCACACACTGTGACCAGTTGCTGGGTGAGGAATGAAAAGTTTTGCACCGGAATATTCAATTTTCGTACGTGCTCCCAGTGAATGCACCATGGATTCATTCACTCGATCACCGTCATAGGTTATGGAATGAACCTTGACGTACTCATACAAGACCGTACTCATACAAGAGATTCAGCATTATACGTACAAGGTTAGCGTGTTCAACTCCATTCAATTTGGTAATAAGGAAATAAGCTGGGGTGGCCTCGAATTGCCCTTTCAAATCCACCATCATAAAGAACAATGCGTGGTTTGCTAAATCAGGAGACTCCCAGCAGAGAGGTTTCTTGGTGAATGGATCAACTCCAATATCTATATAGCCAAAACGCACTTCCATGTTTTGTTACAGTATGCGCCTTGAGTGAAATTTCGTCAATTATGAAATAGCAAACAAGTGGAACACCTGTAGTTTCAGAATAAATTTTAAGTCTTTCCAGAATACATGAAATTGAATCCCGGAGTCGAGTCCAACACGTACAGCCACTGTCGAATTGTCGATGGCGCAGGCAATAAATTTCCGAATTTTTGGCGAACGAAATCGTAGGCCCTACTCGAGTAAAACTGTAGGGTCTTCGCAAATTTTCGAATTTCAGGCTCATACTTCGTTCGTTTTGCTTCGGAGGTTCTGCTATTCAAATTACCGAGTACATCAGGCATGTTGTCCTTAAAAAGAAAAGGTGTAATTTAAATGAGTGTACCAAAAAATTTTATTTATTTACTTAATTTCACACATACATTCTTCGTTTAACGTTATTTATGTCATTCGGTGCTTCGGATGTGTTTCAACATGTCTGTTTTGGGTATTATATTGCCTAGGGTTTTGGATATTAATTCTATTTTGTTTAAGTTCAGTGCTTTAATGGACGATCAATGAACTTAATTGGCGATATTATTATTTACAGACTTATGGTTAGTATTTTAATGAGTTAATCATTAACCTTATTAGATTAATTTGTGAATAAAGCTAAGAATTTTGACAGCATTTTATTCTGCATTTGCTTGTGAAATTCTATTTAAAATCATATAAGGTTGTTAGGAAAGTAGTTTCGTTGTTTTACTACAGAAGATTTAATTGTATTTATTTTGAAAATAACATCACACTTTAGCCCTATAATTATTATATGATTTGAAACTTATTAAGGTTGTATTAAACTATGTAAAAAATGCTGATCTGTAAAAAACATTACAATCAGCCAGGATGAAATTGACTGATATGTATAGAAAGATGTTTCCTGTACAACAGTGCCAAGACTGATTTGTTAAATTTCGATCAGGAATATTTGATGTTGAAGGTGCATCACGTTCATAAAGAACTGTTGATGTTGATAAAGATGTGTGAAAGGCATTTATTGATGGAGACCAGCAAATAGCAAAATTTATCAAATTCAATTGTTCAATTTCATTCAATGACCACTCGAAAGGTAAAGGTATTTTCTTAAAACTCAATGTATGAGTTTCCCATAGAGAGAAACCTGTGTTGCTTCATTGAAGTCTGCGAATCACTTATGTGAAAATGATTGGTTTTTGAAGAAAATTACAACTAGAAATGAAAATTGAGTTGAATACAATGTATCTCATGCAATTGCTCATGAAACAAAAAAGAAGAACTTTCTCAAACCAGTTGCAAGCCAATATTCACCAGAAACAGGTGATGCTGTGTGTTTGGTGAGATTTTAAAAGACATATCTGTTTTCAGTTATTTCAATAACAACCAAAAAATTTATGATCCTGGAATTACACTACTCCCAGAAATTTGAATGAAGATGTCTGAGTTAAACAGCCAATATATAATCTAATAAAATATTTATTACATAAAAATTATTCATCAAAAAATCTATTAAAAGCGAAATTACTTTTCAAACACCTGATTATTTTTATTTCTTTATATAAAATATTATAATCATTTTTATTTTTAGGTGTCGGTGAAGAAATACTATTCAACATGATGAATGTCTTACATAACGAAATTATCCTCTATTTAGGAGCTATTTGAGGTAACTGAAGTAAGCGATCGTATTAAGTAAGTTCTTGCATGTTTTTTATAACAGAGTTAATTTGATCGCAAAAATTAAATATGTTGTAATTTATGAAACATTTTTGGACACATTTTATCAGTAGTTGGCAAAAAATATTGATTTCCTTTCTCCAATATTAATTAAAAGGATAAACCTTGTTGATCTGATATCATTTTATTATTTATATATTTTCCATCTTGGGCTCGCCCGTAGGTAAGCGGTTAAGAGCAACGGGACTTGTTTCAGAGGTCCCGGGTTCGATTCCCACTTCGAGCAGCCTGTTGTCAGGCAACATTGACAAAGATTTTTACTTGGAAATATAGATAGCAATATGTTTCCAAGTGAAAATAGCCCTCACCGGCATTGTTTACACCTATACTTGCCCTATTACAGAGATTGTAATAAAAATTTATCACACAGAGATGTGACAACTGTTTGGGTTGCCATCTGTAATAAAACAAACGTAGTTTGTAAAGATCTTACTCACAACAGCTCATAGAACCCATTAGTTCTGATTGCTGTTCAAATAAAATTATAAAAAAAAATATAAAAATATTTTCCATCTTAAATGGTTTTGTTTACTTATGCTGGCTTGTTCAATTTAACACATTGTTGACCAACCATTTTATTGATGATTTCTCATGCCACTGAGCAGGGCCGGTCTTGTCTTGCATGCAAAAAATGCAGGCGCACGCCTTAGGGGGCGCCAAATTGAGTTTCGGAAATTTAATTTATAATATATTATTTACATTTTTATTATTTATATAAAATTTAGAACACTTAATAAATAAATTATAATGCACAATTTAACTTAACTGGGAATACGGAGATATAAAAAGCATATTAATTTTGCAATGAGTTATCAGTAGAAACAATTAACCAATTAATAACTGTGCGAATTAGTAAATAACAGCTTTACTTAATCTACTTATTTAATCTTTTCTTTGTTGTTACCGTGGAATTTAAAAAGAAATTATCTAGTGTTCAATCCCATAAGCGCAAGCCTGGGAAAGCTTAAATTATTCATTGGGCATTATTGACGAAAAATTGCGAGCTGATTTAGTTGAAACAGATTTTGTTAAAAAATAACAAATTATAATCAGGCAAATAAACAACGGGGAGTCAGAGGTTAGAAAATGGCATGTTTATTCTGAGAAATTGAATTGCAGCTTTTGTTCTTGTTGCAAATGTTTTGCATCTGATGAACTTTGAATGTTAAAGACAAGCTTGGTTAAGGTTGTGGAAATGGAACAAATATGGAAAATGAAAGCAAAATTTACTTTGGAACAAAAATCTTAAGTTTCTTTTTATACCTAGTCGTGTCCATGCTCTAAATTTAATAATTATTAACTATGCAGAAATAATACATATCAAACATTATAATTTATCAAACATTGTAATTTCTTTGCATTTTTTACTGATTTTTAGACAATACTTCTAAAATTCAAAAAATTTAACTTTAAAAAGAACAATCTGATTTTCTGAATATAACGGGAATACAAGAATGAATACAGTTCGGCTCTTACTATTTTATCTTCATTACAGTTAATAACATTATCCAGACAAGTGTGATTTGAAGGTGAAACTAAAGAATTTGCTACAAATACATCTTCGGCAAGTTCATTCCTTTCAATAATTTCTAAACAATTAATATTTGTAGAAACCCTGACTACAGTCTCTGAACGAGGCTTTAACTCAACTGAAGGTGAATTATTTGAAGGGATGGGCTTTGAGTCCTTAAAATCTATTGTGTCATTATTAAAATTTACATTGACTATAAGAGTTTTCGAAAAATCTAACCCTATTATGCCATCTACTTTAATTGAAAATCTATTATCTACTACACTAAACTCATGCGAAATAATCTTATTATTAATCTTATTACTCATCTATTATTGTCTAATAGAGTCCTTAACTAAGATGTCCCTAACGTATCTACAGTGGTCCCTGAAACCCCAGTATTCTTAACCCTATTATCTAAACTTGTGTCACACACACTGTCGCTCACCTAAGCCTCGGAACTTGCAAAGTACAGAAGTCGTGGCAGAAATTACCTAACTATACTCATATTTTTGTTCAAATAAAATTATCATTTTTCTTTTTACATGCATGGTGTTGACAAGTTAGTTGTATAAATGTTAGTGCTAATTTCTAGTGTCGTGTACACTCTCTAGATGTAACCTACCAACGTTAATATCCACTGATGATGACATTAAATTGAATGTCGAAACGTTTGGAATTAAAGATTAAGTTATAAATCTTTGCTTTTTATACTTTGATGTATCGCCCCACAAGAACTTACTCATATATCTCAACATCAAAATCAACTACTAAATCATATATATATATATATATATATATTATATATATATATATATATATATATTCAATAGATAAGTCCTGGATTTTTTCAATATATTGATTGTTTCTTTTCCGAACAGTAAATCCAATAATAAAAAACAATTTGTTTTTTGAAGATGTTTAATACGACGTTTCGGAACTAGGTACGTTCCATCATCAGGTTTATTCTGTAATAATTTATATATCCATATCACTAATATTTTTTTGTTAAAAACACTCGATTTTTTTGGAAGATATTTGTAGATGTTACGACTACACAAGACTTAAACACACTGATGTTTTTCAGTGTGTTTAAGTCTTGTGTAGTCGTAACATCTACAAATATCTTCCAAAAAAATCGAGTGTTTTTTTAAAAAAATATTAGTGATATGGATATATAAATTATTACAGAATAAACCTGATGATGGAACGTACCTAGTTCCGAAACGTCGTATTAAACATCTTCAAAAAACAAATTGTTTTTTATTATTGGATTTACTGTTCGGAAAAGAAACAATCAATATATATATATATATATATATATATATATATATATATATATATATACTTCTTACTTCATTGTGTTAGTAAATCTTAAAACTAGTTAACAAGTTATGTACACTCTTAAAACTAAATAGAATAAAATGATAACAGTTACGACTAAAAACTATGTTATATTTGATAAATTCTTAATTGTTAAATTTTCACTCGTTTCACAGTTGTTCAAAAATTTGGTACTTAGGTTTGTTATGAATTCTGCTATAAGTGGAATATTAGCCTCTTTGTGTGATGTTTCGTTAGAGTAATATTTATTAGATCTAAAAAATTTATTTAATATAATTCTGATGTTATAGTTTTGTGAGGATTCGTCTTATCAGTGCAAGATAAAGCCGTCTTTTATTTTTTAGATTCAGTTTCTTATTACGTAAAAGTGATTGAATTTTTTGCATTATGGAATGACTGAGAGCCAGTTCATTATTAGTGATTGATGTGAAGTTCATTTTCCTATCTAATAATAGTCCTAGGTATTTATAACTTGTATTTTCCATGATCGCGTTTTTAATTTTAATTGGTCCTTGAGGAATATTTTTTTTTATTTTTCTAGTAAATAAAATAGCCTCTTTTTTCTTTACATATAACTTAATTTTCCAAAGTAATTTGATATGTTGTGAAAGTGGTGTTGTAAGTTCTTTTCTATTTTTGATAGATTTGTTTGACGTGAAAATGGCGGTGTCGTCAGCGAACATCAATAGTTCGGTGTCGTTATAATGTGGAAAATCATGTGTGTCAAAGGTAAATAGTGCGGGTGAAAGGTTGGAGCCTTGGAGGAGTCCGTATGTAATTTGTCCGGAGATAATAAGGATGGTTTTTGAATGTGAGGAATTGATCATGACTCTAAAATATCTATTTTCGAGATAAGATTTTATTATGTGTGTTAGGTTTGTTGGAAACTTTTGGCAAAATATTTTGAATAGCAACCCTTCGTGCCAAACAGTATCAAAGGCTTTTTCTATGTCTAATAATATCATTCCGGTATGTTGTTTTACTTTAATTTTTTTAATGTGAGTATTTAATATAGATAGAGGATGTATAGTATATTGGTGATTCCTGAACCCATATTGGGTTTTTGGAATTAGTTTGTTTAGGTCGGTATGTTATTTAAAAAGTTTAAGAATACCTAACCTTTTCAACTACTTTACTTAAAGTGCAAAGTATACTAATAGGTTTGTAACTTGTAGGGTTTTCAGTTTTTTTTTTGGCTTGGGAAATGGTAGGATTAGGGAGGTTTTCCATGGATTTGGCAAAAAGCCTAGATCTAGCATTGCATTAATTATTTTTGTTATGACTTCTAGTGTTTTATTAGGAAGATTTTTAAGAATAATGTTTTGTATCCGATCGTTGCCTGGATCCTTTTTGTTTTTATATTTTTTAATGATATTTTTAATATGACGAGGTTTTGTCCACATTTTTATATCACGTGTTGGTTTAAAATGTAAGAAGTATATTTTATGAGTATTATTGACAAGATTGTTTGTGTAATCGTGACCTAGTCTCGAGTTTTGGTTATGTACTTTTTTGAATTGATAAGCTATTAAATTTGCTTGGGCTTTGTAGATGGTCTTATTTTTGTTTTTTAAGTGTGGTATGGGTTTAGGAGGTGAGGTTAGTTGTTTGGCTAGTCGCCAAATTGTGGTTTTTGTTGGTTAGTTCCATTTTTGGTTATAATGATTTTTTAGGGATTCGGATATTTCTTTGGTTAGTTTGTTAAGCAGAGGTTTGAGAAGCTGATTTCGTGGCAGTTGCCATTGTTTTTTAATTTTATTTTTATGTTTGATTAGTTATAACAATTGCAAGTGAAATGTTTTGCTTAGAATTATTTGTAATTAAAGGAATCGATGCGGAGTTTGCATTTTGTATATTTGTGGTTAGGTTTTTAACAGCTGTGTTAATGTCAGTTGATGTGCAAAGCGATTGTTTGATAGAAATATTTTTGTTTGGATTTGTTTGCATTTATGCCAATTTGCTAGTTTGTAGTCGAAGTACTTTTTTTGTGTCTGCGCATAAATTGAAGTGTTTCCAGTTGCTATATTTAATATAACTGGATTGTGGTCGGAGTTGGTGGATTCTATTGTCTTAAGTGCAGATATGTTTTGTATATTGTGTGTTATTGCTAAGTCTATATGGTGTATGAGGAAAATGTAGCTGTAATTCTTCTAAATTATTGAAAACAGTTGTTTAGTTTAATGCCATTTGTGTTTTTATTGCTGCATCTCCAAGTTGGATGTCTGGCATTTTAGCCAGTGCGTCCAAATCAGATTTGCACAGTTTATTATTTGGAAAGTACGCTGAAGCAACCGCGATTTGTTGTCTACCGTAGGTTATTGTAATCGCGGTTATTCAGCATGTTTGAGGTTATTGGTTTATATGTACTCATGTTTAATCGATGTTCTTATGATTAAAGCCGTGCCGCAACCGCCATTTTCTGTTATGTCTTTTCTGTATACAATAAAATTCGGAATAAACAATTTTGTTTTTGGTTTAAGTAATGTTTCAGAAATAAGGGCTATATCAATTTTGTATTTTAAATTCAGCCGCATAGGAGAAAAGCCCCCTTGCGTTCCAATAAAGAATATTAATTGTATTTGACATTTATTTACTATTTGTAAAGTGTTCAATTAAAATGTTGTCAATATCATTTCCATTGGCTATATTGAGGATTTTTGCAGGATTCAATAATCCTGTTAAAGGATGCGTAATGTTTGCAGCGTTGTCATGGCAACGATCGGATCTGGGCATCCAGTATAACTGCCTTCTGACCCTGTGTCGCGATCAAATCTGGTTTTCGAGTGCCTTCAGGTGTTTTGAAGGTTGGCTCTAAATCTACACGAGAATGTGATTTCTCCGACGCTCTTTTCACGTAGTTATATAAAGCATTGTGTCTCTTAATTTGCTGATGGTGGCTTCGATGACAAGTTTGCAAGACGTGGTCTAACATCTCTGGGGCGTTATATCCGGCTTTACAGTTCCTATCTTCTGTTCTTCCCCTGGTTGTTCGGGACCGCGTTGACATTGTATTAATTCTAAATTTAATGCAATTGACGTAGTCTTAACCTGTCAGGAACTTAATGACTTCAGTCACCCATCGATGTTGTGACGGGACTTTGGACGATTTAACCAAGAGACCGTCCACTGACTTATGCAGTAGCCGGGCCCGTCTTTCATCCAGTTGTTTCTGAGAGGCGAGGACGTTGTTATTATTCATTAATTTTTTGTCGCATTTATCTATCTCCAGTTGGTATAAACTGGAGTCATCCCAGTTCAACTTAACCAGTCTGTTCTTTCTCCTAAGAGAAACTAACCACCTTAATGATGGGAACGATAGGCCCCGTCTTTACTATTCGCATAAAAGTATGCATTAGTAACATCGTTAGCTAAGCGCAGCCATGTACGTACTGCTTTTCTGACTGCATCATCGAGCCACTTCAAAACCCCTATTTTGACATTGCCTAATGTTAATTCATGCAGTAACTTAAGAATACCAATGGTTCTTAACGCAAATAACAGTTGTTGTGGTTTCAATGGTGCTCTAGTTAATTTCTCAACCGTTGACCGGAGCTTTGCTTTAAGATACCCAATGTAGGCAGAAGAGAGTGAAGGCTTGTGGTAGGTTGTAGTATTCCAGCGTGTTGATTAACGCAGCATATGATATTGAGTCACAGGCTTTGGCGACATCTATAGAAGTTAAAAACAAAGGCTTGTTGTGCCCATGATGCCTTAATCTAGCGCTAGTAGATCTAGATTGTGTGCACATCCGTCAACCGGTTGGAACGCTTTCCGTCGACTATAAATCTGAACCTCATTCAGCAAACCTAGCCAACACTTTATTAAATGTTATAATTAAAACCGATGAAACAGTAATTCAACGTTATCTTCCTTCAGAATCACAGTCGTATAAGATTCCATCGTTCTATCCGGAATCGGATCCATGAGAAGTAATAAATTCAGCAAGTTAACCAGGATGTCAGTTGACATTGACTTTAGCAGTCTAGCTGTTATACCATCTGGCCCAGGAGTCGTGTTTCTGCCTGGAGGTGAGTGAAAAGAGGTGAAAACAGGTTTCCACAGATGCAAGACATCTTCGCTTCTCGCTGCTTGGACATCTGGTGATATTTCGGCTGAGTTTGTCAATACGTTAGACCAAAACTGCACCATTACGTCAGGTAGTGGCGGGGTCGAAGTAGCTCCTTTAGTCTAGCATATAAGATATACACTTGCTTGGGTTTTTGTTTCAATGCTTCTGAGTCACTTTGTAAGCGTGCCTGCGCTGCTGCCTCTTATTCATCTTTGGTGTGTTCTCCTTTTTGCTGTTCTTGGGGTTGATTATTCTTTTATGTAGGAGGGTGGATTTAAGATATTCACTTATTTGCATCCTCAATTTATCTGGTGATAGTTCCGCAGCTTTATGGCATATGTTTACCAATAGGGAACTGTTGAACTTGTTAAAATCTGTCTCATTTTCAACCTGTTCGCTGCATCTTTCTTGCGGAACAAAACGAGGGACGGGTAGTGGTGCTGGAAAAGTACAAACATCATCATCATTACACCATCTGAAGATGTGCGTTATACCTTCGTACTCAAAACCAACGTCCGAGAGCATGTCAGCTTCCCTTTGTCGCATTCTTGCTTTGCCATAATCATCTACATACATTATACATATAAATATAATTGAAGTAAAACTTCTTTAGGCGCGACATGGGTGTGAAAACTTCTTTAGGCGCGACATGGGTGTAAATCCGTACAAATGCAACGAAAACGCCAACGTGAAGTTGAAGACTACGACGCTAGTAAGCGCAGCTATCGCAATTATTCGATCTAGTCTGCGAGCAAAACAAAAAATACATCAAATGTCAAATCATATGTCAAAAACAAAACAAAATGTGTCGACTTTCACTTGAGTTTTGTATTTAGCTCGTATTCTCTAAACATTTTTTGAAATAAAACTTCTTTAGGCGCGACATGGGTTAGCAGTATAATTCGTGAGTTAATAAAAATGTCAGGATCGGAAAAATATTTTATCCCGTCCCCCATAAATAATGGTAGTGCAAATGATCGCAAATAAATAATGAAACTAAGGAAAAATCTGCGCTGCGTAAGAAATGATAGCTTTGGCTATTTATGTTCTGTATGTGATCGACTTTGGCTTCAAAGTGACTTAGAAATATCAATTGATGCTCAAAAACAAATTCTTAATAATGTTTTTTGAATATTGATTCAAATAATCAGGTTGGATGTCAAACTTGTCGAAAGATATTGAATTCGGGTAATATTCGGGTAAAATTCCCGCTTTGTGTAAATTTAACGAGTTTGTATTTCCACCTATACCAAATTATCTACCTAAACTAGATACTGTATCTGAAAGGTTAATTTCACCTAGGTTGTGTTTCATGCAAATTAGACGATTGCGATATGCAAATGGACAATTTGGAATGTTGGGCCAAATTATAAATGTGCCTGTTGACATTAATAATATGGATAATTTATTACCTCGTAATATTGATGATGATCATTGCATTAACGTTCACATAAAAAAGCAAATGATTCATAGATCAAGCTATGTGCAGGGCTTGATAAATAAAACAAATATAAAAGTATGGCTTCAATTTGTTAGGCAAGACGGATATTACAGCTGTTCAAGGAATGAGATTATATCGTCAGCGAAAAAGTAAAAAAATACAAACAGTAAATGAATGTATGTTAATTTTAATTACATGAAGTTCTTCAAACACAATTGTTACAGGATGAGTTAATTTGCAAAAACAATATTTGTTTAGGCGTTGTTTAACATAATCCACTGTGTGAATGAATATTATAGAATTCATTAATCAGCAATTACTTTAAAACTATCATGTCATATTTCAAGTACGACTTTGATTACATTATTGTTTGTAAATATTATACATATTTTTAATGCAATCATAAATATATAATTTATAATTTATCATTATATAAATGTGTATAATGATTGACGACACTAATAAATGTGTGCATCACGAGTGTTACCATATTACTAATAAACATTATTCAAAATTTTTATATGATGTATTTATTTTTACTCAACTTAAACTTGCTACTTTATACAGTAGCAAATAAGTTTTACTTCAATCGCGTGTGATCCTTACGCGCACTCTTTTTATATATTGAAATAATTATATATCTTATATATAAAAATGGAGCTCTCTTTCAAATGTCCGAATAAAACTCGAAAACGGCTGAATCGATTTGGCCAGTCTTAGTCTTGAAAAATTCGTGCCAATTCAGAGAAAGTCCAAAAGGTGAGAAATTATTTCAAATCCGCGTAGAAACTTTACATTTTTAATTTGAAAATTTTTGTAGAAGCGTAATTTAAATAAAACAATGGACGGTGGCAATTTCGTGAAATGTCAAACGCTTTTGACATATGATGTTCAATTACGTTTAATAAGATGTTTTACGCGAATATTATTTATTTATGATAAATTTGTAGCATTTGTAGAAGAGTAATTGAAATAAAACAATGGACGGTGGCTAATACGTGAAATGTCAAAGGTTTTTGACAGATGATGTTCAATTGCGTTTAATAGAATGTTTCACGTGAATATTATTTAATTATGATTAAATTGTAGTAAGTTTTTGTTTGTAGTTTTATTTATATACAAAAACGTTAGTAAACGGGCCGCAAGTGTTACTAGAGACTCAAAATATCAACTTTTTTGAAATGTTAATATGAAAATGCACTTTTTGGCATATTTTTCTTAAACACGATGCTCTAAAAGATCTCATTTGTATAATTATATACTCATTGGTATTTATAAAACGTTTTCTAGGTTATATTATTTTTTATTTATGTTATTTAAATTCAGAACCTAAATTTGGTATCGATCAAATGGACACTCTATCGAATAACATTTTCCCAGTTATAATTTTCCCAAATTTATCGAAGAATAGATAGTAATATATGAAGGTCCGGGGTTAAAGAGGTCCACCACCGATGTGTCAAAAATAAGTAAAGTCAAGCTTTGTTTAACAACAATATTTGAAAGTGCAGGAAAAAATATGTATAACCAGCTATAACCTTGATTTGAAAACTGTAATCTTTGAAATGAGGGAGATAAACGGTTCTCTTTGAAAATCCGTAATAAAAGTATTTTCTTCCGTTGGTAGTTTTTTAGCATTAGTTAAAAATGAAATTATTTTGTAAAATACCTTTAAAATTATAATAAGGCTTTAAACCTTTTTGCCACCTGCCCGTTTCAAGTTACCCCGCCTGAAGGGTAAAAAGGTCTAAACAACAAATTTTTAAAAGACATCAAAAAAGCACATTTCTACAATGATGAAGTAGAAGGCAGTTTACTGAACGTAGTCAGATAATTGTTCGTTTGATATGTGTTATTTGTTGTGATATAATTGTTATGGTTTTTATTTGCTCAAAGTCAAATTGGACCTTTGTGCCTCGCCCTGCTCTACATACATTATTAAATTTACTTTATTCCATCGAATGTTACTTGAAACTTTTCAAAAAGCAGGTCAAAGAAGAAATACTTAATTCATTTTCTATCTCTCCTCGCAAAAATTAGAAAATTGTGTATAAGCTCAGTAGTATTTTTTACAATTATACACAAAATCCAGAATCAAAAAGATGTTTTCTATAGAAAGCGTATGAATCTTCCAGTTTGATTCTATTGACAAAATATAGACAAACTAATGAGGTTTATTATTTTTATAATACATCATTGTATTATATTGAATTAAAACAACTCATCCTTATACACTTAAAGTATTAATATTTTTGATTCTCTAGAAATTCTTTAGAATATACCTTACTTAGCAAAACAACATTTTCCGGGTCAGCTAGTATATATATATATACATGTTTAGTCATTAAAGCAAAAACTCACGAACAACTATTAACAAAACTCAATAATGTCATGCTCTCAGTTTCTAATTGGCTAAAATAATAATCTTGTATTGAATAATATAATACGAAACTAAACTAAACAAAATAATATAATAACAAAACAAAATTAATTTCTTTCAATAATAATAATAAAATTTGTCGAGACATTTTCTCGTTGTTCTTAATAATAACACTTATGAGTTTTTGAATAATACAAAATTTCTTGGTATAAATATTAGTAACAATATGAAATGGGATCATCACATTATTAACACTGTGAATCCTAAATTATCAAAAACCTGCTTTATGCTTCGTAATTTAAAAATGAAAGTAAGCAAAGAGAGCCTTTTCACAATTTATTACTCATATTTTTATTCAAATGTAATTTACGGCATTCAATTTTGGGTGTTTTCACCGTTACTAACATCAGTTTTTCAATTACAGAAAAAAGCAATCAGAGTTATGTTTTCCCTTTCGGCCACTACATCTTGTCGACCTTTTTTCCATGAGCACAAGATTCTACCCGTTCCATGAATTTTTCTCCTAATCACCCTCTGTTTTATAAAAAATAATGACAGTTGTTTAATTTAAACCCAAATCCCGAATGTATTTATTATGACACAAGACATAAACTTGTAAAAGGTCCCACATTGAAACTGGACTCCTCATTTAACCTTAGATGGTCTGGGCATAATGCTTTGCAATAAGCTGGCACTAGGTATTAGAGAAGTTGGAGATAGGAAATTTTATAAACTACTCAACACATTTTCAAAGAGCAAGTTTTTTACTCTATTAATAAGTATTTGAGTTATAACTTTCAGTGAATTATTCTGTGAAAATTAGAATAAGATTTTAAGTGAGCATTTGTTTTTTTAAATTATATTTCATTTAATATAGTATGTATTATTATCTATTAATTTGAGTTATGTACCATCAATATCTATAATTGTACAATTGTGTTGTATGATTATAAAATAAATAAATAATATAATATATATATAATTCGGATTTTCATGAATCTTCCTGAAGTTTATTCGAAAAATTTTCTAGAATTTTTTGATTCATAGAAATATACTTAGATTGTAGAAATAAATGGAAAAAATTACAAAAAGCCGCCTATCATTGTTTGACTTTGAAAATATTTAAGGCATGGTTTGACATTAAAAACAAATGAAGACTGTCATTTGCTAAACATTTCTATTCACTTAAAGGCTAAGGCAATATTAAAATATAATAAATTCATGATTATAAATAAGGAAATGTAATGTCTACATTATTATTGCCGAAAGGCTGCTGAGATGTGCCAAAAATTAAAAAACATAAGATTTACAGTCAACATGCGTCTAACAGGTGATGCAGTCTGCGCATGCGTCTGTCAGTGATTACACATCAAACTTAGTATTTAATTCAATTTGGCAGATTATTATTTTTTAACTTTTAAATGCAATCGTATTTTGTCTTACTTTACTAAATCACAATACAAAAATAATTTACTTTCTCAAAAAAATATCTAGAAGTTTCATTGTGTCAAAAATTCATATGTTTGTCATTAGATACGAAATATTTACTCAAGTCAATGGAGAGTTTTGGGTCTGAATATTTTTAATGTGCTCCAATTTGCATGGAATTTTGGAATTAGGTTCATGTTACTCTCAAGTTTAAAAGTGAAAATAATTTATACTCCTTCGTCGCTTCCCGGGGGAATGACGTCCCTTTTCACGGACGGTGCAATTGTATCTCTTCCAAAATAACATCGGATATCGATAAAAAAACTAATTAGAAGAGAAAAATGTTTAATAATCTTTTTTAAAAAAGCAATTACTTTTCAAGTTACTGGCTACTGAAATTTTTAACGATGTTAATCATGTAAATCATGTAATGAACAAAATCATATCAATTAAAATCTTAATAATCGGTGTTCTATAAAGTGTTGTAGGAACAATATTAAGCTAGATATGAAAATGAGGTTTTATAGTACTAAAAATAAGCTTTAAAATGAGTATTTCTGCGTGTAAAATGAGTGAGCTATCATGCAGATAAAGGACGCATACAATTTTTTTTTCATTAAATCAAATAGTTTATGAGTGCCATTTCCACCAAAATTAAAAATAATCGTATTCCCTCTAGAATTAACTTGGTTTTAGAGATCTTGATGGGTTCTAGTTCGAGAAAATACCACTTTAGTACAAACGATTTCCAAAAAGCTCATGATTTCATGAAAAAAAATCTATTTAAAAAAAACAACCAATTTCTTTTTTTTTTTTTTTTTTATTTGACTTCGTTATATAACATTTGGTCATATACAAACATAATGAATATACATTAAGAATAAATACATAACATCTTATTACTAAATTAAAATTATATAACTAATTTAGATTTTACAATAAATTCATATAATATTTTATAATTTCTTTCATTTCTTATTATGCAAATCCATGCAATTGGTTTTATTATACTTTTGTCGTCATAATATTTGTCCAGCATTTCTTCTCGTTGTTTTATATACCTGCTACATTTCATAATAATATGTTCTATATTTCCGTCTTCTTCTCCACATTCACAGATAGCTGAAGACCTAATACCAATTTTATATAAGTGACTTGGAAAATTGCCATGGTTTAATCTGATTCTACTTAACGTAGTTACAAATTTTCTATCTTCATTTTTAAGACTTTTAAACCAAGTTTTTTTTCTAATTTTATTCTCTATAGTCTTATATGTTTTTCCCTTTACCGTGTCATCCCAAATTTTTTGCCATTCCTCTTCTACATTTCTCTTACTTATGTTTTCCACATCTAGTGCAGTAAACGGAGAGGAAAAAAGGGTATAACCTCTGAATTTTTTTACTGTGCTCCGAATTGAATGAAATTTTGGAATTAGGTTCATCTTACCCCCAAGTTCAAAAGTGAAAACAAGTCGGGTTGCGCCATCACCCCCCAGGGGGATGACACCCCCTCTCAATTGTGTAATTACATTTTTTTTACAATTACAATAACGTCGGAAATCCATAGAAGAACTAATTATAAGAAAAAAATGTCTTTTATAGTTTTTCAAAAAAACTAATACTTTTCAAGTTACTGGCCACTAAATATTCATATATTTTTGGTGTTTTTCTTCGTTTTTTTGCAAATATCTCCTAAAATATACATTTTAACGAAAATCATGTTATGAACAAAATAATGTCAATAAAAATCTTAATAAATCGGTATTACATAAAGTGTTCTAGGAAAAATATTAAGCAAGATTTGAAAGAGCAAAGTCGTTTTTTATTTCGATAAAGCCATCTAGTGTCGAGGTTTTACATTTTATGCATTTCGGTGAAATTGAGTTTTATTGTGCTCAACATAAGCTTTAAAATGAGTGCTGTTACAAGTTTTTTGCGTGTAAAATTAGTGAGCTATCGTGCAAATAAGAAGCATATACGAGGTTTTTTTCTTTTAAATCACATAGTTTAATGTGCGCCATTTCCACCAGAATTAAAGTAATTCACATTCCATCTAGAATTCACTTCATTATAGACATCTTAATAGATTCTAGCAGATTCACTACTTTAGTACAAACTATTTTCAGAAAACTCACGATTTTATAAAAACTTTTTTTTCTTGAACTTTGAAAGTTTTGAAACTTTTTGAAACTTGAATTAAATCTTGAACGAAATAAAAAACGACTTTGCTCTTTCAAATCTTGCTTAATATTTTTCCTAGAACACTTTATGTAATTTATTTATTTATTTATTTATTTAAATATATAGCCCACAGATTTCTCCAAGAGGACTCAAAAATACAATTATTTGACATAATGAATAACAATTAAAATATATACAAAATTACAATATATTGTTAGTAACATAAAATGCTAAGATAAAATTTCATATAATGCAGAATGTAACAATAATATTTATAAACAGAAAATAATGAGATATTTGAAAGAAAATAAAAAGATTAACTTGTGCAGATGGAGATTATTTGATTAGGTGAAGTGTTGTGTAATATCGATTTATTAAGATTTTTATTGACATTATTTTGTTCATAACATGATTTTCGTTAAAATGTATATTTTAGGAGATATTTGCAAAAAAACGAAGAAAAACACCAAAAATATATAAATCTTTAGTGGCCAGTAACTTGAAAAGTATTAGTTTTTTTGAAAAACTATAAAAGACATTTTTTCTTATAATTAGTTCTTCTATCGATTTCCGATGTTATTTTGAAAAACTTTAATTACACAATTGAGAGGGGGTGTCATCCCCCTGGGGGGTGATGGCGCAACCCGAATTGTTTTCACTTTTGAACTTGAGGGTAAGATGAACCTAATTCCAAAATTTCATTCAATTCGGAGCACCGTAAAAAAATTCAGACCTAAAACGCTCTGTTTACTGCACTAATCACTTTTCAGCATAATGTCCATTTTTTCTCCTTGTTTCGTTGCTATTTTTGCTAATTTATCTACCTTTTCATTTCCCTCTATTCCATTATGTCCTCTGATACACGTAATTTTTATCTCATTTCCTATCAATTTTATATTTTCTAACTCGCTTCGAATTTCTGTATAAATTGACAAAAAATTGTTTACCTTCATCAAACCATAATTTTTTAAGATTAACGTGGTTTTCATATATTTTATAAACATTAGTTTTCTTCATGAAATTCAAACTGTCTACCATAATATTTTGCTTATTATCCCAAAATTTATTATTCTCCATTAATTTTTCCAATTCTTCTAATCCACTAATAATATTTGGCTCTCTTCTTAATATCTTCTTATAAATATATTTATGGATTAAATATTTCCATCTTAGTTTTAGAGGTAATTCTCCACTTTCAACTAACATTGCATTTATTGGCGTGGATTTCATCGCGCCAATACATATTCTGATACATCTATATTGTACTTTATCCAACACCGTTACATGTGGACTACTGTGATAAGCAATGCTACCATAATCTAAAATTGGTCTAATCAAAGTTTTATATAGCTCTAAACTTGTTTGTGGATGAGCACCCCACCATGTTTTGTTCACCACTCTTAATAGGTTTATCCTTTTTTCTATTTTCTTTTTAATATCTTGTATACATTCTTTAAATTTTAATTTTTGATCCAACTTGACTCCTAAAAATTTATTACTATTTTTAACCGCTATTGAATGCTCTTCCGTACTAATATGAGTTGGTAAATCATTCAACCTATGTCTTGTGAATACCCCTATCGAGCTTTTCTCATCCGAAAGTTTCAAGCCTTTATCCCTCAACCATCCATGAAGTTTTTTAATATTTTCCTTCATAATATTAAACGCTAGATTTAAATCCCTTTGTTCTACATAAATGAGTATGTCATCGGCATATTGTATAATATTCGTACCTCTTACCCAAATATTATCTATATCTCTTACATATATAGCATACAATAATGGGCTAAGTATACCTCCTTGTGGTAGTCCTCTATTTACTACTCTTTCACCAATTATTTTGTTATCTTTCTTAACTATTATATTCCTTTCATATATATTAAATGTTAAGGCTGACACCAATCGGAATGGTAATCCTATTTTAATTAATTCTTGGAACATTATACTTGGAACGACATTATCATATGCCCCTTTAATATCGCAAAAGAGTGCCACCACATAATTATTTCTTGAAAATGCCAAATTAATATCAACCATTAATTTACATAAATTATCCTTCGTACTCAGCCCTCTTCTGAATCCGTATTGACTTTTAGATAATATTTTATTTTTCTCTACAAACCACTCCAATCTTCTCTTTATCATTAAATCTTTGGTTTTAGCAACACACGATGCTAGTGATATAGGTCTGTAATTATCTGTATTATCTGCATTTCCATTTGTCTTTTTGAAGAGAATTATATTATATTTATTCCAGTCTCTAACTATTTGTGTATCCAACCAGTACTTATTGATTAATTTTAATAGCACTTCCTTACCTATATTTGGTAATTCAGATAACATAACGTAATGAATATTATCTATTCCTGGTGCAGTGTCTTTTCTCCTATTCATTGCGACGTCCATCTCCGATATATTAAACGGTTTCATGACTTCTTTGATATAGTTTTTATCTTTCAAGTATTGCAATCTCATACAACTATCCTTTACTCCCATTGGGGCTATTTTATTCAATAACATATCTATCCAATTGTTGTCGCATCTTTTATTTTCTTTTTCAGTATCTTCTCCAATATTTTTCAATCTTTTAATCATACTATATATTTGCTTGGTTGGTGTGTTTGGGTTCAGAGTTTTAATTCAGTTATCCCAGCTTTCTTTTTTCTTTTGCTTTAACTTTGCTCTTACCTCATTATTTAACAAGATTACATTGTAAATAGTTTTCTAAGTTCATATTTTTCCTATATTTTTTTTCTGCTTCTCTCCTTTTTTTAATTAAGGTGTTACATTCTTCATCCCACCAAATTTGTTTTATTATCCTTTTTTTTTTACTATTCCTTCAGTTTTTGGGATACTCTTCATTGCTGCTTCATTAACAATATCCACAAAAGTGTCATAATTTATTTCTTTTTTTGAAATCTTAATTGTTTCAATTTTCTCTTCAATTTCTTTTCTATATTGCTCCCAATTAGACTTACTACACCTCCATTTTCTATTAGATGTAGTTTCATCAAAGATCTTTTTTTCATTTAATTCAATTATTATTGGATAATGATCTGAGCCTAGATCATCATTATACATATCCCATATTATTTTATGTGCTATGTCTGAAGAGCAGATAGTAATATCAACTACTGATTTACATATTCTATTACTAATTATCTTATTATTATCGTTTAATATAAAAAGTTGGTTCTCCTCTATCGCTTCCAGTAGTCTACGTCCTTTTGTATCTTCATATTCACAACCCCAAGCTTGACTATGGACATTAAAATCTCCTCCAATTATACAGGGTTTTTTAATTCCATTCAGTAAACTATTCCATTGCCCTTCTGAAATATTAGCCTTTGGTGAAACATATAATGATACACATACTATTTTCTTACTTCCTAATAATATTTCTGCAGCACACATTTGACACAAATCCATATTAATGTATTCCCTATTAATTTTATATTCTTTAAACTTCATATTTTTATTAATCAATACAGCAGTTCCTCCTTTTCCATCTAATCTGTCTTCTCTAATTATAATAAAATTTTTAAACTTGTATTCCTGAGTTATTTTAAACCAAGTCTCAGATATCAAAATAACATCAATGTTTTCTTCATAAATAAAATTCTCTAAACTTTCTCTATTTGACGGTAAAGATCTTGCATTCCATTGCATCATTTTAATATTTTTATTTTTAAATTTTTTCATATTTAAAATATTAGTTTTATTTGTTTCCATAATAACTCTACTTGCCATAATTGTTTTGTTGTTGAATTTATTATATTTTAATCTATTATTCCGTACCTGTATCTTCAATAGCATTACCTATTTTATTAGTTTCCATCATTGCTTTTTCAGTACACAATGATTCTATTTCTTCTTCCAGGGCTGTCCATATATTCTCTGTGTTTATCTCTGTTTTAGAACTTAATCTTTGCCTTATTTTGTTAAAAATTTCTTTGAATTGTTGCTTCATCTTCTTTTTTTTTTTCTTTTTCATCTTCATTTTTATTTGGGTTATTTTCTTCACTATTGTATTTCGTTACTTCCTTTCTCCTTTCCTTGTAATCTTCTGCATTTATTCTTTTTTGTCTTCCTTCAATTCTTAATGCCGTGTGCTTAGGTTTTCTAATTTTCAATATATTTTCTTCATTAATTTCTACTTCTTTTTCTTTAATATGATTTAACATTTCAAACTTGTTATTATTAAATCTGTTTAATTGATTATCTGATTGTTTAATTAATGAAGGAAATACATTTTGATAATCTCTGTTATAAAATTTGGTCTGTACTATATCTGCATATGTTCTCTTACGCAATATTTGCTTAGCTTCACTTATAGAAATATTCTGAAATGCTTTCAACTCCTTTATTTTTTATTATATAAATACGTTTGACAATTTCTATCATTCGCTTGATGATTATTTCGGCATAAAGCACATATTTCTATTTGGCTCACACATTCTTTTACATCATGTTCATACGAACATTTTCTACATCTTTGCCTGCCCTGGCACTGAAGCCTAATATGGCCAAACCTCCAGCATTTGTGGCACTGTATAACATTTTCAATAAAAGGTTGAACCTCGCAAGCCACTGAATGAATAAATACATTTTCTGGAAGATAACTGCCCCTGAACCAAATCTTCACTCTTTGTGTTTTATAACTGCTATTATATGCCTTTTTATTTTTAATACACTTCACTTTAATAATTTCAACATCCGTTTTAATGCAACTCATGATTTCATCTTCTTCAATCTCTGGGTCTACATTAAATATAATACCTATTCTCGTAGTTTTATGCTTCGGAATATAAGTTTTAATATTATACTCGTCCAGTAATTTCTGTTTTACCACTGTATTAGCACTCTTCCAATCATTAAAACATATTTTTATTTTATTTATACCTATAGCTGCAACATTACTTATCTTATTACTAACACTTGACATTTTTGTATGTAAAATTCTTCCTAACGCCATTGGATGTAGTCTACCCAAATTTTTATCTTTTGATTCTGCATATATAACAAATGGACCTTCGTCCCTTTCATCATAATAGAAAAACTCCTCTTCATAGGTTTTATTATTTAAATTACTATCCATTTCTTCATTTACTTCACTTGCCCAATTGATATTTACATCGTTTTCATTAATTCCATCATTATTAGTTTTCTCTAAACGTGTTTTGTTAACTTGTACTTCAATTTCACCTTTTTTCCTTATCACACTTAACTTTTCGCGATTCTTATCAAATATTTGATTACTTAACAATCTTCTTTTTTTTCTAAAATCTATTACTCCCTTTTTAATACTTTTCTTATTACTTTTTTTATATTCACTATTTTTAACTAAATTAATTTCACTAACTTTTGTTTCATTAATATTATTATCCAAATCATTTATTTCATAATCACTAATGTCATCCATTTCGTATTCAAACTCTTCTATTGACGTAATTCTGTTATCAATTGGATTCAATTCACAATCCTCAAAATCATGATGACCACTGTCATCGTCGTCACTCTCCTGGCAGTACTGGCCCGATTCCATTGTTCACTTACTGACTTACTCGCTCTTATCAGATTATATAATTTTATTTACCGATGTGTATCGCACGAATGCTCGATGCAGACTGTGGACCAATTTCTTATTAATATATCTCTGTTTACATTTCTCGACGTTTTGAAGGTTTCTGAACATTTTGGCATACCTCAGAAAAAAAGGATGTGTGTGTGTGTGAGTGTGTATGTATGTATGGATACAATTTTTCGTCCACGTTTTCGGGCGCACGGATCAACCGATTTCAATCAAAAAACATTCGATTCCTATTGATAGGGAGATGTGCTGATTAGTTTTTGGCAAAGGCAGGTCCAGCCGATTGGGAGATACGGAGCAAAGAGTGCAGAAAATAGAAATCGAGTTTTTGAGAGATCGGAGAGTTACACGTTCGATTTGAATGATGGGGTGATGAGGTGATTAGTTTTTGGCAAAGGCAGGTCCAGCGGTTTCGATGTGCAAAAAATGGCAGTTTTTGAGAGAACTAAGCGTCCGATTTGAATGATTCCAAAAACTTTCTGCTTGTTTTAACAAAATAATTGATTTTAGAAAAAAAAATTTTTGCTTCATAATTTCTTTCTTTTTCAAAAAAATTTTTTTTGTATATCGAAAATAACTCCGATTTTTTATTTAATTCTGTTCTAATATACTTTAAACAAATAATTTCAACTTTCCAATTTAGTTTATATAATTCTTATAAATATAAATAGACAATGTTACAATATTTATAATAATCTATTTTAAAACATTTAATATTCCTCGATCATTTCGTTACGGTACGGGAAGTTCCAGCAATTTGCCTTAAGGCGCGATGCCATACACCCCACTAGTTAATATTTGTTTTCCACTATTAATTTTTCAGTACAATAACAATTGTTCGAGCCTCACAAATTTTATTTATCCATCTCCCTCTACATATATACTGAACTCCCTCTAATCTGTAATAAAATAATTTCCTACCCTACTCTAGGTACTAAGATAGTTATAAGAAATTATCCATTCTGTACGCATAACTTGAACCGTGAACATCAAACAAATAAATACTATTAATAACTAACTAACTTATTTAACTTACATATTTTTAAAGGTCTGATATAGCCATTCTAATGATAAATTATATCTGGTCCTTCGAGGTAATTAAGTGTCCGCGTGTAGTGATTTTTTAATTGACTTTTTTAATAAACATTGCGCCGGGCGCTTACATTTTTTGGTCCAATTCGAGCCGGATTCGACCTCCAATGTTATACTTAAACTTATATTAACTAATCTAACCTACAAAGTGCACAGTGATTATTAACAGCGTAATCCACTGGAGCCACTAATCTAACCTACAAAGTGCACAGTGATTATTAACAGCGTAATCCACTGGAGCCACTAATCTAACCTACAAAGTGCACAGTGATTATTAACAGCGTAATCCACTGGAGCCACTAATCTAAACTACAAAGTGCACAGTGATTATTAACAGCGTAATCTACTGAAGCCACTAATCTAACCTACAAAGTGCACAGTGATTATTAACAGCGTAATCCACTGGAACCACTAATCTAACCTACAAAGTGCACAGTGATTATTAACAGCATAATCCACTGGAGCCACTAATCTAACCTGCAAAGTGCACAGTGATTATTAACAGCGTAATCCACTGGAGCCACTAATCTAACCTATAAAGAGCACAGTGATTATTAACAGCGTAATCCACTGGAGCCACAAACCTAACCTACAAAGTGCACAGTGATTATTAACAGCGTAATCCATTGGAGCCACTAATCTAACCTACAAAGTGCACAGTGATTATTAACAGCGTAATCCACTGGAGCCACTAATCTAACCTACAAAGTGCACAGTGATTATTAACAGCGTAATCCCCTGGAGCCACTTAATCTAACTTACAAAGTGCGCAGTAATTATTGACAGTGTAATCTACTGGAGCCACAAAAACTACTCATCAGTTTACGTTATTATCAACAGCATAATAACTGCATTCATCAAGAAAATTTACAAAGCGGTCAAGAAGCTACAGAATCACATCAAACAAGGTTAGTCAAAGCAATCCTTTCTAACTTATCCTAAACTCATCCTAATCTTTCACCTAACTCTATACTTAACCATCTAGAATTTTGTGTGAATCTACATTAAAATGGATTCATTAAAATCATTACAATCTTTACAAAACGAACTAGCATTAATAAAAGCTCGTCTAGCAGAATTTGAACAAACGTGTAACGAAATGTCAAAAATTCCATGTAGCGATCTAAATGTATTACAGATAAACGGTATTTTGGAAAAAGTGAAACCTATGATAGACACGTTCCAAAATACACTTGTCGAAATAACTACTTTTTTAGACGACGAAGAAGAAATTGATCAATTATTAGAAACAGAACTACTTGATTTCGATGACGATCATACTAGATGTCTATCAAAATTACGTAAACTACTTAATAGCGCATCCACTAAATCTGGTTCTACTAACAGCTTTGGTGATCAAACAATCAAATCGTCAAAAAATATAAAACAACCTCCAATTTCGATCAAATTACCTGAGTTTGATCAAAATATCAATCATTTTCAAAATTTTAATTACCGTAAACCCGAGACAGGGAGCATAATTGAATATTTACCTGTACTCGACAAAAACTGTTCCTTCGCGACGGAATTATCAGAAACACGAAACGAAAATAATAAAACTACGTATAACATTCCGACAAATTCTTTTAACGCAAACATTTTAAACTTTCCAAAATTTGAAAAATTACCAGACTCAATATGTAATAAAGCAAATTTTGTTATCGACAACGAAACCTTTTATAATAAAAACATAAAATTAAGTCACAATAAACCTGATTTGTATATTACTCAATTCGGCTTAAACGGGAACATGCATCCCGAGTCTTTCACACATTATAATTCTACCTCGAACCTGGAAAACCAGGTACTAGCCGGAAAACAAAATCTCACCCCAAATACTACGAGAATTACCTGGCGATTCGGTATAAAAATTCCTTTTGCCAACAATAAAAATCTGGCACGTAATAAACATTTTGAATACTACATACGAACAAACAATAAAGTATCTAAAGAATATTACCTCATTACCGATGCAAATAAAATACTTTCATTACTAACAACCAAACAAAATTTAACAAAACTTTTAACGAATGACAAATTAAATCTATATGATTTCAAAACTAATCATTTTAAACTTTTAGAAAACCCTTATCTTTATTTTGACAAACTAACTGCTAAAACTTTAGATATATTTTGTAATAGATTCAATAATATAGTTTTAGCTAATAACGCTATAAATAAAGCTGTTATTAAAATACTTATTTTGGAAGCTACAGCTCCAATATGTTATAAATTATTAACGACTCAACAATTACTACACGAATTTTCCGACGCGACAAAATGGGCATACGGAACTTTTACCCATTTATGCTCTACCGGGAAAATTTCTAATACTAAACTATATTTAACTACATCGAAACCTATAGTAATGACTTTAAAAAATATAACACTTCAACGACTTGAACTTTTAACAAATCTTATGCAGAAAGAAAAACGCACATTAAACTCTACATTTGATAAGAAATTTTATTTGAATAACTATACGGTTACTTTATTTCTTATAAAAACTCGATCATACAAGCGGAAAGCCTTTGTAACTGATAGAGTAGACGAAATAGAAACAAATTGTAATATAAACATTTTGACTTCTAATACTGCAATTAATCTAAACTTACGATTTCCATTGTGGTTACGAAAAACTTTCGATACAAACAACTTTTTAACTTTTAAAATTCCAATAACAAAAATGGAATGTGAACCTATTAAACTTGCTTCAAACAATACTTTTACTATCTTGATTGATTGTTGTATCACTAAAGCTCTTCATATTGAACAGACTTTTAATTTGACTGCGAAATGCTTTGTGGCCACACGGAAATGGTTCATTACGCAAAGTTGCAAAATTTACAAAATATATTCAGAAAACTGTTCAAATTTTGTTGACGCAGCATCAAACTTAAAACGATTTCATATGATACTACAACATAAATCAATTAACACAAGGGCAACAAATAATTTAGCAATTAAACTTTTAATAAATTATACCATATCAAAGACCCTTCATTTCGAAACTATCGATTTACTATCTATTCACCTGTTGAATCTTATTTAGCGCGTTAAAATGAGATATCGGGAACATTTATTTAACTTACAAACATTCTTATAAACAATTTTACTTAAACACATTTTAACGCAGATTGACAAAATTCTAAACCTGAATCTCCTTTGATTCCAATCCTAATTACTAATCCTTAACAATTCACTTTCCAATTGGAAATTCTTTAACCTTTATACCTAACCCACTATTGCTTAAAATACCTGTCAAGAGACACCTCCGGATCCACGACTGCAGGAATCAACCTTTTGGAAACATGCAACGAGATCATGATTGCATATGCAATTATTATATCTAATTAGAATCTTTCAACCCTTGAACTGGCACTTGAGACGCGTTCCAGCAAATTATCCAGGGGAAGGAAGGTACTGTGTGTGTTGTGACCAATAAAACAAACAATAGTGTGGTGAATTGTGCAACAACAAAACTTTGTGTACTAATAACTAACAGGGATATATACCATATCAGACAAATCAATGCATAAACTATTTTATCTTGAGACTTTAAACACCAAACCTGTGAGTGTTACCAATAGACATTATAATCAATCGTGAATTCATAAACTGTGCTATCACAAGACTTTAATCATTACTAGAATTTAATTGATAATAAAATCAATCATTTTTACATATTATTATAACTAATTAATCTTTATACATTTATATTGTAACTTTACTATAACACCATAACTATACGAAGCAATGTTGAAAAATCATGTAAATTAATTTCCCATTGTTTTTTCAAATCGGGCCGGCATGTTCGAGCCTCACAAATTTTATTTATCCATCTCCCTCTACATATATACTGAACTCTCTCTAATCTGTAATAAAATAATTTCCTACCCTACTCTAGGTACTAAGATAGTTATAAGAAATTATCCATTCTGTACGCATAACTTGAACCGTGAACATCAAACAAATAAATACTATTAATAACTAACTAACTTATTTAACTTACATATTTTTAAAGGTCTGATATAGCCATTCTAATGATAAATTATATCTGGTCCTTCGAGGTAATTAAGTGTCCGTGTGTAGTGATTTTTTAATTGACTTTTTTAATAAACATTGCGCCGGGCGCTTACAACAATTTTCAAAGAATTATTTTTTACCATAACTTAAATTTTAGTCTAAATTAGACTTAACCACTTATTGCATGCTCTGTGATGATGATATATCTTGTACAGATTTGATCTGATTCAATTTCTTATTATATTGCATATAGTATCATGAAGGAATATGCTGTTTTAAATATGGATGGTTGGAATTATGATGTGCCTTCTAAATGGCACATCACAACAATAGTTAATGAAGGCAGCGGCGATGTAATAGATCAAGTGTGGTGGCCACCAAAATATAAAAACGTGACAGCTTTGGCGAAACGCAAGGCATCTGTAGATAGAAAAACGTGGACACGGCGTAATATTGAATTCAAGGCTTTCCTATGGTGACAAATTTTAATTCGGTTAAAACCTTCAGAACTGCTTCACCTTAACATTTGTTCTAGACACTTACATCTCGGCTAGAAATCACGCCGAGAACGACGGATATACATCAAACGAAGAATTGGGCCGAGGATTTAGGAAGAGGAAGGCTGCTGTGCTGACTTCGGAGACTTCGTATTTCTCAAGTGATGAAAGTAATATAAAAGTAAATTTTTTAATCATAAATTTTGACATGATTACTAATATGTAATAAATGTAGATGCAGCGAAGGGATACTTAAATAAGAGAGTTAATCTCCAGTTTTTAGAAGCAAATTTGGGAAGGAAAATACGAGGTTAATGTAAAATACAAGAATTGTGTAAATGCTTCAAATCATGACTTATTAAATTGTATTTTGAAAAGTAGCTTTGACTTCAGCGGTGGATGCTAATCCAGAGGTTCTGACTATTCCATATAGCACGTAAGAATATGGGAAGTCCATATTTGAGAACCGCGTTTCATTTAATTCAGGAGACAGTAGTAATTTAGATTTGGTTAGCGAAGTTTTTAATAGTGAAGTAGACGACATTCCCAATCCCGTACAAATCCTAAGTTTTCATCTTTACCTTCATTACATTTTGATTTAAACAATCAAAACATGTGAGACATGGCTCCCACATTAGTTTTATCTTTACAAATGGCCATGGATATTATTAAAACTTTTGATGAACGGAATCAGAATAAATTCAACGAATTTCTGCTAACTTATGCTTATGTTTTTGAAAGTATAGATCCAACTGAGCATAAAGCACTATTAAAATTTATTTTACACGTTAAACTCAATTTTGTCCAAGATTTTTGAAAAAATTATTCTGAAAGATATAAACAAAAAAGTCAGTCTGCTACCAGATCATCAGTTTGGTTTCAGAAAAGGACATTCTACTATACAACAATGTCACAGACTAGTGGATTCAATTACTAAGACTTTTGAGAAGAAAAAATATTGTTCAGCCGCCTCTCTTGACATAAGTCAAGCATTTGACAAGGTATGGCATTAAGGACTTCTTCACAAAATTAAAATATTGCTTCCGTTATATTATAAGTTTTTTGAATCCTACTTAAACAATAGGAAGTTTCAAATAAAAATAGGTAGTGATTACACAGAACCAAAAATTATGAAGGCTGGGGTACCACAGGGAAGCGTGTTGGGACCATTTCTTTATTTGCTATTCACATATGGTTTTCCGACCAGGTGGCAAACAACAACTGCCACATTTGCAGATGACATTACTGTTCTTGCAGTCGATGATAATCCAAACACTGCGTCTTTGAAGCTTCAACAGCACCTAAATCAAATTGAAGAAGGGGCAGGCAAATAACTGGAAAATAAAAATAAATTCTACAAAATCTCACCACATTTATTTTACCCTACGGAAAGAAACCTTGGGGAGCAGCTGCCACAAAATGACACAGTTAGATATTTAGGCATGCACTTAGATAAAAGACTGACATGGAAACATCACATAAAAACTAAAATACAACAAATTAAACTAAAAATTAAAGATTTATTTTGGCTCATAGGAAGAAACTCTGTACTATCACTGGATAATAAGGTTTTAATAAATAAAACCATTATTAAGCCAATTTGGACCTATGGCATCTAACTATGGGGATGTGCCAGTAAATCTAATATTGTTATGATGCAAAGAATTCAGTCCAAAACTCTTCGTGAAATATGTAATGCTCCATAGTATGTTTCGAACTATACTATTCACAATGATCTGAACATACCTTATATTAAAGATGATATCAAGGACAAAAGCATCACTCGTAACCACAAAATTGAAAACCACTCTAACAGACTATTGCAACCGCTTCTACATGCGACAACAATAAGAAGACTTAAAAGAAACTGGCCCATAGATCTACTCGAGTAGATTTATTATTTTTAAGTGGTCACTCAATGAAGTGATCCTGATACTATCATATTATTATTATTATTATTATTTTTATTATTACTATTATTATTATTATTATTAATTATTAATTATTATTATTATTATTACTATTACTATTACTATTATCATTCTCATTATTATTCTTATTATTATTACTGTTATCATTATTATTTATATTATTATTTCATTTATTATATACATACATATATTTTGTTGTTAAACCATAGCAGAATAGCTTATAAAATTTTATGTAATTTTGATTGCTGTTTATTAATTAATAAAAAAAATGAAAAAAAAAAACACGTTAAACTGGAAGATAGGATTATGCAAATAACACAATACGAAACATTCATTTTTTGTCTAAAAGCAAAGTTTTTTACAGTCAGTCGCAATCTGACTTTGGAACAGTGAACATCTAAATAATATTCAGATATATATACAGTTAAAGTTAAATAAAGTGTAGTGAATAGTCAACAAAAACAACATAGTGCATGTAAACAAACCAGTTTTTATAGCGAGCGAGCCCCGTTCGGAACGGGGACAATTTCGAAAATGATGCAACGATACAACACAATTTGGGTGCAATTTGAAAAAAAACAAATTGCGACCCAATGCAAAAGAAATATATCTATGGATATTCAAGAGTTTACAACATTCAGAAAACGATATGATTAGTTATCAAACGACGCCGAAAGGCATATATATCAAATTCAATAAATTAAAAATTTGCCAGAATTTAATAGAAACAGGTATTAAAAATAATAAGATTCCAATGGAAAACAATGAATATAATAATATAAAAATAAAATATGCAGACGATAAATTCACAAGAAGTATATAGAATACCTTTTGAAACAAATAAGGAGGCAATTGGGTTGCATATATCTAAATATGGAACTGTTAAAAACATTCAGAACGAATGTGAGTAGCCCTAAACGGAATACAGATGAAACAAATAGGAAATTTTTAACAGTAACAAGATTAGTGGACATGATTCTTGAAAAACCCATTCCATTTATTCACATTAATGGCGATAAAGCGTTAATTACATATTATAACCAACCGAAAACATATGCGTACTGTTTTGAAACAACGCACATAATCAGCCAATGTGAAAAAAGAAAAAAACAGCGAAAATAAGAAAAAATTATACAGCGAAATAACAGGAAATAAAGATGGGGACGAAATATTATTACAAGACATAGAAATGGTACCAACAATAAACCAAGAATCAATACCAATAGTTAACCTAGATATAGCAACAAACATAGATCAAAACAAAATAATAGAACAAAACGATGACGAGCCGATGAATATGGACATTATTGCAGAAAATATAAACACAGAAAATGATCCGAATTCCGCAATAATACTAGCAAGTATTATAAATGCGAATATTGATTCAGAAAAAAACCCACAGAACAGAATGTAAAAAACATAAGACAATGATGGAAAAACTAATTGACCAACAAGAAAAAATTAGAAAAATAGTAGATAAAGTACCAATACCATCATTAAAAAATTCTAATGAATGTAACAAAGGCAAAAATTATCCTTAATATTTGTGCTTCATTTTTTGTTACCAGAATTAACATAATCCGGAAAATATTAAGAGACTTTGATGTAGACGTGGCGTGTCTACAAGAAGTACCGTCGAATTTAAAAATTTTATGTTTTGGTTATGATGTATTACTTAAGATTCAAGATGGCGCCAAGTAAACGTAATTGTAAATTATGCTCCGAGCAAATAAGTGAAAATGTATCTAATATACAATGTGCAATATGTGAAAAGTGGGTGCATGCTAAGTGTACTAACTTTAGCCCAAGGGAATTTAAAAAAATAGTTCTGGTAATAAAGAAAAACGGTTATGAGTGGACATGTAGCCAGTCCAAAAGTGAGGTTAGCGTCGTCGTGGCAGATGATGTCCTAGATTTTGAAGGCGAAAACACCACAATAAATGTGATTGAAAAAATGTTTCAAAAATATTTTTTGCCTTTCAAAAATGAAATAGAAGATGATCTTACTGCGATAAAAACAGAGCTCAACAAAATAACTCAACAAAACTCACCTGTCACAAAACTGTGTAAAAAGTTGGAAACCCAGGTGACATTTGTTGAGTCAAAAGTGCATCAACTGGAAGAGAATTTTCTAAGTGCAGATGACGTGTATGGGGAAATTAACGATCGCAAAAGGCGTGAAAAAAACGTAATAGTTTTTAGCATCACTGAATCAAACAAGAGCAATAGTGAGGAAAGGTTAAATGATGATAAAACAAAATTAAATAAAATACTCACGAATGATCTGCAAATTACTGTCAACAAACTCAAAATCCGGCGGTTAGGCAAGCCCGCGGAAGGAAGAAATAGGCCAATTGTTATAGAAACCCCTTCAACTTCTATTGCAACTAAACTGGTGAGATGAGTTTCCCGATAATATAAGCTTTAAACACGATATGACTCCTAGACAACTAAGTTATCTCAAGAATTTGCGCAATGAATTGAACAAAGCGATAGACAATGGCAAAACGGATAAAATGATTAAATATATTAACTGTGTGCCTAGAATAATAAAAAAGCAGACATTTCTTGCGTAAATCAAAGAACAAACAAAATAATATCTTATTATACTACCAAAACACAAGAGGACTCAGAACAAAGTTAACAACATTTCTTACAACAACTTCGAGCACCCAAGTGCTGCCCTACAATTAGTACGACCCTGCCGTACCTCGTGATGCGCACGCATCAAGATGGCCGCCTCCGTCCTGTATAAAAGAAACGGCCATCGAAGCAAAAGGCCTCTTCAACCATCAGCGGCCAACAAGGACAAATCAATACACAAATTGTATTAAATAATAATAAATAGTATTGATCAAAATCAATCTGTTGTTATTCAACAATCACTTCAAATATATAGATGCAATCGAGATAGGTGGAGTGGAGGTGTATTTATTGCAGTGAAAAGAAACATAACGAGTGAGCTGCTAACACGAGACATTTAAATCAAGACATAGTTATAGATTGCGTCTATATGCCACCAAGTTCATCCTTAGAAGCATTTCTAACTTTATATCTGCGATTTCATATATTAGCGAAAACACCCAAAATGTAAAATAGTATTAAACAAACCGAGTGTAACAGACTAATTTACGATGAATTTGCTGCTCTAAACTGCCAACAAGTAAATCATATTCCAAACTGTAATGATAAGATTCTAGATCTCTGTTTTAGTAACATGAATGCTTCAATGAATAGAGCACTAGCAATAATATAAGAGGACAAATATCACCCAGCATTAACCATTATCATAAATAACCAAACTGCTGTGGAAACTAATTACTCAAAGCCCATTTATCTATTCAACAAAGCAGACTACCTTGGATTAAACGATTATTTCTACAGAATAAACTGGATTGAGATATTTAAACTAAGCAATTTAGACGACAAAGTGAACAAATTATATGATATAATTCAAAGAGATCTAAAACTGTTTGTCCCAGCAATCACTCCAAAACAGAATAAATACCCCAAATGGTTTACAAAAGATTTGATTAAGAAGATTAAGCTTAAAAAAGTAGCACACTCTAAATACAAAAAATATAGCTCAGACAAGATTTATACTGAATTTAGCATACTACGATCCGAATGTAAAAAATTAAGCAACATATTTTACACTGACTATATAAGAAAAGTGGAGAATGCTCTGATAGTTAACACCAATGACTTCTGGAACTTCTGAAAACAAAAAAACGTAACGATTGCAGTATTCCCAATACTCTGTCATGGAACAAAACCACAGCCCATAACGGTGACAGTATCAGTAACCTATTTGGATCATTTTTCAAAAATATATATGCTTCGAAAACAGACAGCAGAATAGTACACAAAGATATAAACATAGGTCGCAGAAGACTCGACGCCAATCTATCTTATCTTAACGTGAACTACGATGAACTAATGCAGATTATGCCTAAACTGAATATCAAAAAGGGTGCTGGACCTGATGGCTTGCCTAACATGTTTCTCAAAAATTGTTCAGCTAGTCTTTGTGAACCAATCACGCATATATTTCAGGAATCATTAAAAACAGGAATCTTTCCAACTGCTTGGAAAATGGCTTTTATTACCCCTATACAGAAGTCCGGTTCTAAATCAATAGTCGGCAATTACAGACCAATTTGCATTCAATCTTCAATTTCAGAACTATTCGAAAAATCTGTACTCCCAAAATTGACTTGGTCTTTTAAAAATATAATCTCTACCAGACAGTATGGTTTCGTAGGCGGGCGATCAACAGCGACAAATTTGGTTCTGTGCACAGAATATATCATTAATGCTTTTAACTCCGAATTGGATGTACACGCAATTTACACCGATTTCAGCAAGGCCTTCGATACAGTAAACCATGACATATTAATCCACAAACTGCGCCAGTACGGTGTTATGGGTAAAGCTCTGGAGTGGTTCACATCTTACTTTACTGGTAGAAAACTTCAAGTAAAAATAGATGAACATGTTTCTAAGGAATACGATGCAATATCGGGTATACTACAAGGATCGCATTTAGAACCATTTTTGTTTGTAATTTTTATCAATGACATCGGAATAGACTTCATGTCCGAATTTCTGCTTTACGCGGATGATCTAAAATTTTATAAAAAAATATTAAGCGAGAGCGACGTTACAATACTACAACAAGATATCGCGAGACTGAATACATGGTGTAAAATTAACAAATTAAATTTAAACTTCAAAAAATGTGCCGTAATGACCTTCTCTAGACCCCACAATTATTGTCCTCACACCTACTTTCTGGGTAATCAGAAAATTAATGAAGTAATGACAATAAAAGATCTAGGAGTCATTATGGATAACAAACTCTGCTTTACTGAAATATAGATAAACTCACTCTTAAAGCCTTTCGTACACTCAGCTTCATAACAAGATGCAGCAATGACTCCCATAAAGTGGAAACACTTTACTGAATATATTCTCCTCTAATCAGACCTATTCTGGACTATTGTTCAATCGTCTGGTCTCCGAACACTGAACAATTGATTAATAGACTGAACTAGCTGTAAGTGGAATTCCGTTTTAAGGCAATTAAGGCATCGTGCCTTAAGACAAATTGCTGGAACTTCCCGTACCAAATTTTTTTTTTTAAACTATTAACATTTTTGAAAAAAATTTACTTCGAAAAAATTAGATTTTTGAGAAACTATAAATTGGACAAAAAATTACTTTTTTGTGAAATTTTTTAAAAAAAATTTCTTTATTTTGACATATTTTGGAAGATCTGAACTTTTTTTCAAAGCAATCGTACTGCTTTAATTGCATAGAGACAAAATATAAAGCGCGCAAGCGCCGCGTCGTTGTCTAACGGTTAAACATTGGTACGGAATCCATAGGAATGTAAACAAAATTTATACTTATTGTTAAAATCTCTATAAAATATCTGATAATTTGATGTGCATATGTCAAATGACCGCCAAATGGCATTTTTTCTACTTTTTCGTTAGATCTCCGAAACCGCTAGACCGGCCCTCATGAAAATTTGATCAATTCTTCATCTTGTCAATACAAGTAAAATGGTTTTTGAATTATTGAATTCGGACGCTCCGTTCTCTTAAAAACTAAGTTACCGTTTTCGGCACTTTTTGCCCCGTATCTTCGGAACGGCTGGACCTGCTTTCGCCAAAAACTAATCAGCACGTCTCCTTATCAATACGAATCGAATGTTTTTTGAATTATTCAAATCGCTTCATCCGTGTTCCCGAAATCGTCGACGAAAATTTGTATCCGCACACACATACATACACACACATACACACACACACATACATCCACTTTTTCTAAGGTATGCCAAAATATTCATAAACCTTTGAAACGTCGAGAAATGCAAAAATTTTCATTTTCGATTTTTCTTGCGATTACTATAACTTGCCCTACGGGAAGTTAATAAGGTGCAGCATAAGTTTGAGAAATATGTGTCAAACTTTGCCTACTATAAAATGATAGGAGAATGCAACGCTGATGACATCATAAAGAAAAATCACGGACTTGCTTTTCTTTTACAAGATAGTATACGGCTTTATTGAATCACCAGAACTTCGATCCAATAGATTAATCTATACAGCAAAATCCTCAAAAAATAGCCCTTTAAATAGACTAGCCAAAGAAGTCAATGAGAATTGCGGCAGTTTGAACTTTTTCGATTTGCGTCAACAAAGTTTTGAGGCTAACATAAAGAAAAAACTTAAACACCATAATATTTTGTGCAATTAATTTTATCACCAAAGTCATTATTTAACCAAAGTATTATTTTATGTTACTTAATTATCATAGGTTTTTATAAAGTCTATGTGTATGTATGTATGTACTTATATGTGAATGTGCATATATGTGTATGTATGTATATGTATGCGTATTATATGAGTACATATGTATGTATATCTGTATGTAAGTAGATGTGAATGTATATATGTGTGTTTGTGTATATATATATATATATATATATATATAAATATACAAGTTATAAATTAGCATACTATATTATAAAACTGTATAAAGCCGATTGGCATATAAATAAATAAATAAATAAATAAATATTCAAAACATTGAAAGAGGTACGGCGATCATATACCGGAATACAATTGCTGTAAAAAATCCTATATTATCAACTGATGCAAAAATAACATCAATCACTATTGACAAAAATAGAATTATACGTATTTATGCTCCATCTGAAAGCAAAAATAGAAACATTCGAAATTCCTTCTTTGTAAATGATATACTGCCACATATCGTCGATAACAGTAGATTGATTTTAATAGGAGATTCCAATTGTGTGATAAATGCAAAAGACCAGCAAGGTAATTTCAAATTCTATAAATTTCTGTAATGGTTTAAATAGATTAGTTCAACAACTGGATCTTAAAGATACACGAGAGAAGCAGTATGGAAATTTAGTGAAATTTACCTTCATAAGACATTCACAAAATCTAGGATAGACAGAGCATATGTATCTAAAAATATTGCGGATACAATTAAGAATACAGAATTAATTTCGGTAAGTGTTAGTGATCACCACATGCTTAAAATAAAATATATAACTGATTATAAATTACCAATTTATGGAAAAGGAATATGGAAATTGAATACAGAAACGTTGAAAAACTCGACAAATATTTTTCAAGAAATATGCAATAAAAATAAAAGTGCATATAAATATAAAAATGACGTAATAAGTTGGTGGATTGATCAAATGAAGCTAACAATTAAAAGATTATTCAAATCAATGGCAATTGATGCAGCAAACATGAGAAGACAAACTATCAACAATATGCAAGAATTATTAACAGATATGTCACAAAAAGAAAATAGCGAAGAAGATTTAACGGAATAAATTAGAGAATTAAAAACAAGGATCATATTAATGCAAAATAAGTATTTAAATGAAACAATGATAAGAAGTAAAATTAAGACTATTGATGAATATAAAAATGCGTCGTTATTTAGTCACGCTAAAGATATCAAAAACAAAAACAGTTCGTATATAAAGGAGTTAAAAAATAATGAAAAATTACAAAAATGAAAGACATTTTGGAACATGTTGAAAATTATTTTGAAGAAAACTTTAAAATCCAAGAATCTTCAGAAAAACACCAAACAATGTTAATACAAAATATTACAAAATTTCTAACAACAACTGAGGCAGAAAACCTCAATAAAGAGATAACAATCGGTGAATTATGTGTGGTAATCCAGAGTATGAGTAACAACAGGACAACAGGACCCGATGGAATACCATATGAATTTTGTAAGTATCATCTAGAAATTATAAAAAATGATTTTGTAAATATATTGAATAAAATTTTTCAAGATGTTAGAAATCAACGGCTATTCGAAGGGATAATAACCTTAATACCAAAAGGCAAAGAACATACCATAAAAAACTATAGGCCGATAACTCTTTTGAATTCTGATATAAAAATACTAAATAATTTTCTTGCTAACAGAATAAAATTTAAAGTTAGTAAAATATTAGGTAGTGAGCAAACATGTGGTACCGAATAAAAATATCTCATATAATTTAGAAGGAATAAGATCTTCCATAGAGTAAAAAAATAAAAACATGGGAATTGTGAATATCGATTTCCAAAAAGCATTTGATACGGTATCACATACATTTCTTTTCCAAATAATGAATAAAATGAATTTCCCATCAAAAGTTATTAATTTTGTTAAAAATTATTATAAGTAGTCGAAGTCAAAAGTATTAATAAATGGATACACAACAAAAAATATTCGAATTGAACAATCTATAAGGATGTCCATTATCAATGTTGCTATTTAGTATGGTTTTAGAACCGCTAATTAGGACTTTTCACAAAACATTAAATAGAACACAGCATTTTGCATATGCTGATGACGTGACTATAATTATGAGAAATATAAATGAACTGAAATGATTAAACATATTTTAGAACACTATAAAAAAATGAATATGAAAATGCGTCGAACACTTCAAATCTCACCATAAATAAATCCAAGACTAAAATTTTAGAAGTAGGAAATTGGAGAAGCAGGCAAATAAATACAAACATAGAAATAACTGATAGAATTAAGGTTTTAGGATTAACATTTAGAAGAAATTTAGAAGATACAACCATGAAAAACTGGAATAGAGTAAAAACTAGTGTCAGAAATATATTATATAATGGCGAAAGTAGAAACTTCAATCTGATTCAGTAAGATTCGTGAATATATATGCATTATCAAAATTATGGTATTGTGGGAGTTGTTATGATTATGATAATATATCAAATTAGAAACTCCCAACAATAAAAAAATATATAAATTTATTAACTATAAAAATATTTCGATATCAAAAATATACATGACATGTCCGATTGTTTTTTACCTATCAAAAACAGCCTGCTTGATGATATCGCCACACACTCCCTGCCCAGTGTTGATCTCACAGTTTAAAAAAAAAAATACAGGGAAACACGTTATAAAAATGTGGTGGGAAAGCAGATTATAGCAGACCAGTGTTGTAATACTGGTCAATTATAAATTTCCATGTTTCGTCAGCAGATCCACCGTATGTGGTGATTTGACCTGCCATCAACTCCATATTCTGCATAATGTTCTCGATCTAATGGGTATTAGTTATATCAGAATAACTTAATGTTTAGAATGCATAATTTATGGGTACAGTTTCCATTTCTGCAAGCGTTGCATTCGTATCTGATGAGTTCCGATCAGAGAAAGAAGTTGGCTCTTTATCCAAATCAGGATCATTGGTTTCTTTGACATAAGAGTCCAGAATTGTGGAATCCAATAAATTATGTCAAATTTTGTTTTGATTCGTCGTTGTCACCGATAATGGGAGGTAGCATTATAAGACGATTTGTTGAGTTAACAGAGAAAGAGAGGTTGAATTGCATTCCAATGAGAAGTTCAGGCTCCAAATTATTTTTTCTGTCAGCAATAAACACTGAGGTCTGGGTATACCAAATGAGTAACCTCGGAAGTCTGATCCAGATAGTAAGTGCGTTAACTATGATGGATTGGACTGGACATACCTTATAGGACGTCACTGAAGACCAGTGATTATGGTGCTGCGTCAAAATCAATTTTTCTTAAATCTTCGAAAAATAAAACTCCTTTATCTTCATCTCCATCGTCGTGAGTCACCAATGTGGGAGTTGTTATGATTATGATAATATATCAAATTAGAAACTCCCAACAATAAAAAAATATATAAATTTATTAACTATAAAAATATTTCGATATCAAAAATATACATGACATGTCCGATTTTTTTTTACAAATCAAAACCAGCCTGCTTGATATCGCCACAGTATATTGCGCAAATCATAACTGGCCCAAAGATTATAATTAAAGAAATTCAGTATATAGTGAATGAATTTATATGGCAAAGCCATTTATATAAAATTCAAATAAAAAAAATGAAAAAAATATGAAGAAAGTGGATTAACCTCATTAATGTACAGACCAAAGCAGACGCACTCATCAGCAGCAACTTTATAAAAGTCATAAATGGAGAAAATTCCGAAAACAAGAATTCAATATTAAATTATATTGGATAATTTTAAAACCAGAACATCTAGTGTGACCGTCGCTGTAACATTGTAGAATATTATTACATATAACGGTCAGGAAAAGGTTTGTTAATCCCGTAAACAGGGACGATCCTGCCCAGGCTCGACGGCTTATATAATTAGGTTATAAAATATGTCAATAAAATGTATTCCGTCGGGCCTGAAATTAAAATGAATATTCAGTCTAGCATAAACAGGCAAAGAATAAGGAGGTGTTTTGTAAAATAGTATATAGAATAAATTTAATGTGAATATAAGAGAAGTTTCATTTTCTAAAACAATCATCGTGGGGATTTCGCATTTCGTCGATTAATAAAAATTACAGTCCACTATCGAAGCATCAACAACGACGTCATGTAAATCGCTCCATTTGGTCATCTTCGAACCAGATTTTTAAAGTTGATTTTAATCAACGTTTTGAGCCACGCATTCAAGCTTTGGACAGACCAGTTATCAAGACAAAAGCTTATTAGTACTGACTAATAAATGTCTCTAAATAACTGAGTTTAAATTAAAAGTGATTGTGAAAGTGAAACTGTAAAAGTATTCAAAACTTATCTTACAAATACACCTAATAATATTAAAATTGTTGTGTGCAGTGAGGCACTGACAAAGTTATCGTTGTTGTAAAGACGTGTAATTTACGGTGAAATTAAGGGTCGCTTTTGCTGCATTTGCTCGAATCCATTACTGATTCGAGGCACCGCCGTAATCCAATACTGATACGATAGCGACGCCGGAAGCGTCCAGCCTACTATTTTGAGGCATTCACCACGAACGTGAAGCACCATCCGAGTAACAGTGATCTCTTCAGCACCATCCGAGTATTTTGGATCCACTCGAAGATACCGCCACGTTTTCCGTCAAATCAACACTACACCAGATAAGCCATAATTTTATTTCATTATATAAACCTGGACATATTATTGATTGAAATTGGATCTTGCTCTAAGATTTTGGGCCAATTTCGTAAATCCTTAGGTTATTAATTGTTATGAAATATTATATTAGTTATTATAAACATTACTAATTATTGGTTTATATATTTGTTAATTTATTTACACCACAACTTATGTTACTGATGTGCTAGACTCCAATTCTAATATTATTAAATTAGAATTGTTAAATAATCAATTGATTATAGATTTAAATTCTGATATAACCGCTGATATTGCATAACGCCTGTTATACGTAAAATTTTGTAACGGTTTGCGCTTCCCTATCAAAAAATTAAATTAAGTTATCTTGAGTTCTAAAAACAATTAAAATGGCAGAACTTAAAAATTTTTTAAGAAGGCAACAAAGCTTCAAATCTTATCTTGAAAGGTTAAATAATGATAATTGGGATCAACATTCTTCAGAAATGATAAAAGGTATTAAAAGCATGTTTGACAATAGATTCGCGGAGTACGAAAAGGTTAGGGCAGCCATCCACGACTCGCTTGACGAACAGGATGAAGATGTTTTAATAGATAATCTTTACCTAAAGCTAACCATTAAATTCACGCATCACATAGACAATTCAAATAATACACAAAATAATAGTAAAAATTGTGTCAATTTAGCCATAAAATTACCGAATATTCAAATTCCAACTTTTGATGGTAAATATAATAAGTGGATTATTTTAGAGATTTATTTACATCCACAATCCACAATAATATTAATTTATCGGATGTCGAAAAACTGTACTATTTGAAATGTCATGTGTCGGGAGAAGCTGCCGCTATAATTAATAATATAGCCCTCACTGACAATAATTACTTTGAAGCATGGGCTTTGTTATCTGCAAAATTTGAAAACACGTGTATAATTGTCTATTCACATTTACAAAAAATTATGGATATTCCAACGAGTTCGAAAGGTACATACGAAATTTTAAAATCTTTTTTGAATATTGCACAGCAAAATCTAAATTCTCTCAAAGCGCTGTGCATAAAAGTTGAAAATTGAGACCTTTTAATGGCCTTTTTATTATTGAATAAATTAGATACAGATACCAAAATAAAATTTAATACCTTTCGATCACAAAAGGAATTGCCGACTGTATCGGAACTTTTTAAGTTTTTGGAAAATAGTTGTTTGGCGTTGGAGCTTTCTCGTAAGTTAGACATAGACCCGGACAAAACTCATTTCAAACGAAAAGCTTTGATTTCGGTTTCAAATATTCAAACGATAGTTTGCAAGCTCTGTACAAATGCACATCATCTTTCTACATGTAACAAATTTATTGAAAAACCAGTTTCAGAAAGGTTAGTTTTCATTCGCGAAAATAAAATGTGTTTGAAATATTTAGGTGACGGACATACAATCCGATCATGTAAATCAAAATATAAATGTAAAATGTGTCATAAACCTCATAATTCTTTATTACATTTAGAACAGAGTCTGCAAACTAAAGCAAATAACCCGCAATCTCCCGGGCCGTCTACTGCGGTATTACCTGCATCATAAGTTTTGAATGCTAATTTAAATAACACGTGCGCTCTATTACTGACTATTTGTTTATTTGTCAAACATATTTCGGGGGAAAAAATTCGTGTACGGTGCATTCTAGAAACGGGTTCAGAAATAAATATTATTACCCAAAGGTTAGTGGATTCTCTAGGTATAAACACCGTTCCAAGTTCCGTACAGCTGACTGGAGTTAATGGCATCAATATAAATGGCGATTCAATTGCACGCGTATCGATTTCAAACGAGTCTTCTAGTTTTTCAAAACAGTTATCGTTCGTCATATTAGAAAAAATTACAAACAAAGTACCTTCGAATTACATAAATCCGTCCCAGCTAAATTTACCTGTAGATGTTACTCTCTCGGACCCCCACTTTTATATACTTGGCGATATTGATATGTTAATCGGGGTCGGTTCATTCTTTGAAATCTTAAGAGGTGAAAGCATATCTTTAGGACATAATTTGCCGGTTTTACAAAATTCAGTGTTTGGGTGGTTTGTTTGCGGATTAGCCTACCCGAACAATGAAAACTTGTCAAATTATAAAAGAACGTTTATTGTAAATAATCTTACATTAAATAAAGCAGTTTCGAGATTTTGGGAGATAGAAGAGATTAATCACGAGGAAATTCCAAACTTAGACGATAGGTTATGCGAAGAGAATTTTGTAAATAACGTAACTATAAATATAAATGGTCGATACACCGTAGCATTACCATTAAAACCAAATGCTTCAACAGCTATAGGCAAATCATTGCAACAAGCAAAGCGTAGATTTTTACATTTAGAAACTCGCCTTAACAAAAATGAGAATTTGAAACGACAATATTGCGATTTTATTAATGAATATATTAAATTAGGGCATGCTTATGAAGTTCCTAATTTTGAACAAAATATCTCACAAAATTCGTTTGCATATTACCTGCCCCACCACGCGGTTTTTAAAAATAGGTGTGACAAAATCCGAGTTGTCTTTGACGCGTCTGCGAAAACATCAACAGGCATTTCTCTGAATGACGTTCTTTATACAGGACAAAAATTACAACAGGATATTTTTACTATCTTACTGCGCTTTAGATCGTATATTTATGTAATGACCGCGGATATTGTAAAAATGTTTCGACAAATTCGCGTCAATGAAGAACATCAAAATTTGCAACGAATTTTATGGCGTGAAAATATTCATGACAAAATTAAATGTTTTAATTTATCTACAGTTACTTATGGAACTGCTTGTGCGCCATATTTGGCTATTCGTTGGCTGAATCAACTCGTATTAGATGAGGGAGAGAGCTTTCCTTCAGCTTCACGCGCTGTCCAACACGATTGCTACGTGGATGATATTATTTCGGGTGCAAATTCATTAGAAGAGGCAATAAAGTTAAAGGAGGAACTAATACAACTTTTTAATCGTGGCAATTTTCAATTGCATAAATGGGCTGCAAACAACAGTAGCATTATTGATTCCTTGACAAAATCGCGAAACGAATGCGTTCAATTTAATCGATAATAAAAATATAATTAAGGCTTTGGGTTTATTGTGGGACCCCAAGAAAGATGTATTTCAAATCTCTTCAAATGCTTCAATTCCATCATCACAAATAACAAAGCGCGCCATTTTATCATCTATTGCCAAAATTTTCGACCCTCTCGGCCTTATTTCGCCTTGTGTAGTTTTAGCTAAATTAATAATGCAAGATATATGGCAGCTAAAAACCGATTGGGATGAAGTTGCTGATAGCACTATTATGAACCGTTGGCTCGATTTTGAAAATAATATAATACACATGCAAAATATAATCATTCCGCGTCCGTTATTTGAATTAGACAAAATTGATCGGATTAAAATTCATGGTTTTTGTGATGCCTCCATGAAAGCTTACGGAGCCGACAACGGACAATCCGGCCGATTTCATTTCGCGCGGTATTTACGGTCATAAGTTAATAAACATGGACTTGTGGTGGTATGGTCCAGCATGGCTTAAATTTGAAACTGACTCCTGGCCGTCAATTTTTAAAGTAACGGATAATATCAATTTTGAAGTTCCCGAACAAACAGTTCAAAGAAAAATAAATACTTGTTCACAGAGGATGGACGACATGTTCCTACGATTTTCTTGTTTTAATAAACTCCAACGCGTAATGGCTTATTGTATTAGGTTTATTAAAAACTGCAAGAATAAAACTGTCGGACCGCTGACAGTAACCGAATTACAAGAATCATTACACCATATTGTTAAAATCGTTCAAAAACAAAATTTTGAAAACATTCTCAAATATTTGAACAGCGGGTCTGCTAGTACAAAAATAGATAAACAGATTTTAGGTTTAAATCCATTTTTAGATGAGAAGGGTCTATTACACGTTGGGGTCGAATACAAATGGCAAACATAGAATATGAACAAAGGTTTCCATTGTTATTACCAGCCGATAATCATTTAACAAATATAATTTTAAAACGAGAACATGTCCGTCTTTTGCATGCCGGTCCACAGACCGTTCTAGCTAATGTTAGACTGCAGTTTTAGCCAATCAAAGGTAGAATCGCAATAAAACCTATAATCAAAAATTGTGTGCGCTGCTTTCGTTTTAATTCTACTAGCTCTCAGCAGATAATGGGAAATCTACCAATTGAACGAGTAACCATAGCTCGTCCTTTTTTAAATACCGAAGTAGACTATGCAGGCCCAATCAATTTGCGTACAAGTGGGCTACGAAAAGCACCGCAAATGAAGGGCTACATAGCACTTTTTATTTGTTTTAGTACAAAAGCCATACATCTGGAACTAGTTACCAGTTTGACAACCGACGCATTTATAGCTGCTTTGAAACGTTTTATCTCGCGCAGAGGCAAATGCAGTAAAATTTTTTCTGACAATGGTACAAATTTCATAGGCGCTAGGCATGAGTTACATAAGCTGTATAATTTGTTTAAAAATGAGCATAGTAGAAACGAGGTGATTAACGCGGCTGCCGTAGAGGGCATTGAGTGGAAATTTAATCCACCCCACGCACCACACTTTGGTGGTTTGTGGGAAAGCGCGGTAAAATTAATTAAGCATCATTTGCGAAGAGTAGTGGGAGAAACTTGTCTAACTTACGAAGAATTTTCCACGGTTTTAACCCAAATAGAAGCAATAGTTAATTCAAGGCCAATTACAAGTGTTTTTGATGATAGTAATGAACCCACGTTTTTAAGTCCCGGACATTTCTTGATAGGTGAAGCACTTACCGCATTTCCGGAACCCAGCTTAATCGACGTAACGTTAAGTAGATTATCACTTTGGCAACAACTTAATCAATTAAAAGATAAATTTTGGAAACGTTGGTCCATAGAGTATCTCGGTCAGCTTCAGAGTCGTTACAAATGGAAAACTTCCTCAAAAAATTTAAAAGTGGACGACATAGTTCTTTTAAAGGAAGATAATTTACCTCCATTAAGCTGGTTACTGGGTCGCGTTATAGGCACTGCAATCGGCAAAGATAAAAATGTGAGAGTAGCTACAGTAAAAACAAAAAATGATATATTTATAAGGCCAATTGTTAAATTGTGCCCTTTACCAGTAGAAGATGTAGAATAGAATTTTCTCATAAAATAAATATATTACTGTACTTTCATTATTTACACAGTACAATTATTTTAAAATTAGTATTAAGAATTATGTTTTACTATAAAATTCATATTGGTATTTGTCAATAATCCTTTTTTATATAAACTGTTGTGATCAATACATTCACATAATTTCACAATTACTTTGTAATTTTAATTAGTACATAATGCCATTGTAAAATTACATACTTATATACATACTGATCTTAATTATAAGTGAATAATTAAGGCGGCGGAGAATGGATAATTTTTAAACCAGAACATCTGGTGTGACCGTCGCTGTAACATTGTAAAATATTATTACATAAAACGGTCAGGAAAAGGTTTGTTAATCCCGTAAACAGGGACGATCCTGCCCAGGCTCGACGGCTCATATAATTAGGTTATAAAATATGTCAATAAAATGTATTCCGTCGGGCCTGAAATTAAAATGAATATTCAGTCTAGCATAAACAGGCAAAGAATAAGGAAGTGTTTTGCAAAATAGTATATAGAATAAAGGGTATGGGCGTGTTTCCATACAGAATTGGCCCCACCCTGGTATTTAAATAATTTTGATGCCATTTTATAGGTATTTTCGAGAAAGTCCGATATACCAAATTTCAAATCCGTGGCTCATCATTTGGCCGAGATATCATTGAAAATGTGTGAAAGTGGCCCCTTTTTTCAAAGTCGTTTTTTGTCGCAACGGTGAAAGATATCAAAAAACAAATAACGGGATTATATGCATATCGATGTCTACTATATTTTTTATAACAAATATTGTTTAATAATTATTTTTTAGTGCAGGAAAAAGTGAAAATAATTTTTCGTTTTGAATTTTCGGGTAGTGCGGTTGTTTGGACTAATTTTTAATTAGCATCATTAGAACGGCTATTCAATTTTCTTTTAGCGTGCAAAATTTTGTTTTATTTCATGTGGTAGAACACATTCAAAATTAGAAAAAACCTGAGCAAGTACACGCTCGCGCTCATATAGCACCCGTGTAAGTCGTCTCTCATTCGCAACGACTAGCAACAGCATTGCTCGCCGCGCGTCTTGATAAATTAAAACATTTTTAATAAAACACAAGATATATACATTTATATTTTTAATAATTATATATTTATATGTATATGTATAATAATAACTATATTTTTATATAATTAAATATATATTATTTATATATTGCACAAGTATATTATATGATTTAATCATCATTAATAATTTATTAATTAATTATTACTTATTAATTAATTATTAATTATTATTTATTGATATTAATTATTAATACCACTATATAAATAAAGAATAGATTAATAAAAAAATATACATAATAATAGTATATCGGTATATGATTACCATTCATGCTACAGCGCAATGTATACAAATGCAAGTAGACTAAGTTAGTCCTAAATATATTAAATAATATCTTGATTTTTTTTTTTAAATTAGATGATATATAAGAATATATTGAATAGAATATCTCAACCTATAAATACTCATAATAATTATTGAACCACTGCACTATTGTGTATCATCCTTAATTCAAATATTTGAAATTTTGCGGCATTATAATTATATATTGTATTGTGGTGATAACTAAATTATATAAAATTGAATTGACACTCAAATATAAGAAAAGTGCAAAATCGACTGGTACAAAGGTGTAGAGCACACAAAAATTAAAAAGAGAATTATTTCTTTAATAATTATCAAAAACTTCGTGATTAGTTAAATTCCAAAATTATATTAGTTTTATACTGTCTGTATTTTGTTATCTTATGTGTGGTTTTTGCGGGCTTAAATATTTTAATTAAGGATGATACACAATAGTGCAGTGGTTCAATAATTATTATGAGTATTTATAGGTTGAGATATTATATTCAATACATTCTTATATCATCTAATTAAAAAAAAAAATCAAGATATTATTTAATATATTTAGGACTAACTTAGTCTACTTGCATTTGTATACATTGCGCTGTAGCATGAATGGTAATCATATACCGATATACTATTATTATGTATATTTTTTATTAATCTATTCTTTATTTATATAGTGGTATTAATAATTAATATCAATAAATAATAATTAATAATTAATTAATAAGTAATAATTAATTAATAAATTATTAATGATGATTAAATCTATACGGAGGCAATAGCTTTTAAACAATACATCTGACCTTTGCTGGACGGGTTCTCCTCTCCTGGCACAACACACACACCACTATACACAAAGCGGGTCCAGCGACTCGCGCCTGGACCCGACCGACCTCCTCAGAGGATGTTACATTTCTTAATGCTCTTTTTAATCCTCGACTTGGATCTTATATTGCAGGAACCCTAGTAGAAGTAGGTGGGGGAGTCCATTTGCACTGAAGGTTGTGCAACCCTTTGGCGATAATACCAATTGTCGTTACAATATATGTAACTTACAAAATTTATGAAATTATAGCATGTGAAAGATGAAATTGAAATGAAAGTAGTGCACTTGCTGGTAAAGTGGTATTTATAAAGCGTTCAGATAATAAAAATGAAATATTTCACTAGAGTTTGCATGGCACAAACAACAACATAAAAAGAAAAATCTAATATTAAAATATTACAAAAAATGGAATGTATAAAGAACCAGAAAATATCGATAAAATATTTTTGTTTCTAATACATGTAATGATATAAAAGTTGGAACTTCACCTACTACAAAATGTGCAGCATATTGTATGCTCAAAAATAAATCTTATGCCGCGCGATATATGTATATATGAAATATAGTGGTAAGTAGAAACAAGTGAATGTATAATTAAAAGACAAAATACTTTGTTTTACCTATATATACCAAAGAGATAATGTGTGCTCTATTTGACATAATATTAGCTCTAACGGAGTTTCTCCCGATCACAAAAAAATAGCCGCAGTAAAAAATTTTACTTCTCCTACTAACCAGAAAGAAATTAAAATATCTTAGGTTTATCTGGCTACTATCGCAAATTTATTAAAAATTACTCACAAATCGCATTACCTTTAACAGAATTATTGAAAACAGACGTAAAATTTGTTTGGGCGGATAAGTGCGAGGAGGCTTTTAACGAATTAAAAAATAGGGTAATGAATCCTCATTTATTACAATATCCTGATTTTGACGAGAGTTTTCTTTAACTACCGACGCCAGCGGTTTTGCATTAGGTGCAATCTTATCACAAAAAGTTGACGGGAAAGTTTTGCCTATCGCGTAAGCGTCCAGGATCTTACATTCGGCCGAAAAGAACTATTCCACATTAGATAAATAATTGCCAGCTATAGTCTGGAGTATAAATCATTTTAGACCTTATTTATATGGCAAACCCTTCAAATTAGAGGAATACGAATTTGAAATAATTTATAAATCAGGAAAATCTAACACCAATTCCGATAGTTTATCTAGATCTTTTTTCGATTTACAAAAATTAGCTTTAGATACTACTAATAAAATGATATTCTTGACAATGCAGTTCAAATGTCACTTTTATGTAGATGTCGCGTAGCTGTAGTTCAAGAAATTAACTTTGAAAATTCTTTAACTACCATTAGTTCTTCAGTTATAATTAACAATAATATCCAAGAATCAAACAAAAAAATTTTAACTTCCATTGCAAACAAAGAAAATGCTTTATTATTCGTAATAAAAAATCAGCCATCCGATGAAAAATTAAACAATTACTTAGATTTCTTTCAGCATACGAACTTTAATGAATATCTCGATAAATATAAAAAGCATCAATATATCACCATAAATTTTGGTCAAAAATCTGTTTTTTATTCAATTGTAAATAATATGAACTCTCAGCCTTCACTCGAAAACTTTTTCCACTGCTTATATAACTTAAGAACATATTTAATTCAACAAAATATCAAATTAATTGCTATTCCTTCTTCTATTCAATTTAAAAGTTTTTGTCACATTTCCTTAGAAAATTTTAGAACGTTGATACGCTATATTTTGAAAAACACTGATATACAAGTTAAAATTTACCATGATATTAATTAATTAAATTACCATTAAATTAATTAATTGACGATTTAACCACAGAGGAAATAAATAAAATTTTAGAACAATTTCATAAATCTCAACTAACGGGAGGACATTTAGAACATAAAAAAACATTTAATAGAATTAGAAATATCTATAGGTGGCCGAAAATGCGGAAACAAATATAAGAGTATGTCAACAAATGCACGGAATGCAAAAAAAATAAAATATCTAGATTAACTAAACAACCTTTAGTAACTACCGCTAGAGAACCTTTTTTTTTTAAATTTGCATTGACATTTGTGGTCCGTATCCATATTCTAAGTCGGAAAATAAATACCTCTTAACATACATTTGCGATCTCACTAAATTTGCGGGCGCAATACCCATACCTAACCAAGAGAGCGCAACGGTTGCAGACGCAGTTGTATCAGAAATTGTTTTAAAGTTCGGTCTTAATATAATTTAATATTTCTTTCGGTTCCGAAAGAAATATTGTCCGATCAGAGAACTACGTTCACCAGCAACTTATTTAAAGATGTTTGCAAATTATTAAAAATAAAAAAAATTAAAACTTCCCATATAGACAAGAGTCGAATGGCTCTATGGCATATATTAATAAAACTTAAACCGATTGGGATAGATGCATTAAGTATGCCGTTTTTATTCATAACACCACTATTCATGGCGCAACCAACTACACGCCTTTTGAATTGTTATTTGGTAGAAAAATAGAGAATCCTTTGTCTTTAACAAAATCAGCAATTATCAATATAATTACGACTCTTCTGTTCATGAATTGAAATCCAGATTGCTATATGCTAACAAACTTGCTCGTGAAAATTTAATACATAGTAAGGAACAAATTATCACATTATGATCAAAATATAAATCCACAAACTTTCGAAGTTGATGACTGTTCTTCTAAAAGACGAAACACCATATCCGCGGAGATGTAAAAAGCTTCCACCATTATGGAAAGGGCCTTTTAAAATTTTAAAATCCGATAATATTAATTATCGGAAAAAATTCACAGAAAATGATTAGAAGACCCCTGATTTTCGCAATCTTTATCAAACAGTCAGAAAATAAAATAAATGAAGTAATCATAGGATAAGTGCATCAATAATAATAATCATATAATAAGTGTAAATAGTAATGCTAAGTTTAAATTTCATAAATTATTTAATAATTTTTTTTAATAAGTATTTTGTATTCTAAAGTTGTACAATTAATTTTTCTTTGTATAATACGCCGAGGACGGCTTTATTCTTGCAAGGGAGGTGTTAAGAACTATTATGTATTTTATCTTGTATGTTGGTACCATCTATATTATATAAAACTTTATAAATCGACCCTTATCCGACAATAAGGATTGAATCAGGTAAAAACAGATTATTATTGAGCGGGGGTTAGTTATTTTGAACCGCCAACAAGTACAGATTAAAAATATCAACACCCAATAAAGTAAGCTACAATTTAAAATAAAATCAATAAATCTTAAAAAGTTTTGGTTTTTACAATGAAGAAGAGAACCAATAATTAATATCTCTTCAATGAATATTGTGTTTTTTGAATAGGCTTTTTGATAATTGGTTAAAATTATTGTCAAGGTATGGAAATCATATATTAGTCATTATATACTAGTATATATAATGATTGTAATTATATTTTGATTTATATAATTTATATAATTTTACATTCAAATTACCACATTGAGATTTAAATACTAATTTGTATGTATTGCTGATATGTATTTGAGTGTATGTTGTTTTCCAATTAGAAATATCAAAAACAAGGCAATACTATTACATTTTGACGCATTTCATGTGTTGCCTGTTGAATATTAAAAAATAGTTAAATGTATTTTATTGCATAAGTAAATAGTAATTAATTATCCTCTAAATTTCTCAATATTATCGCATCTGAATCTGTCTCTAAACGAATGTTCAACAAATTTTAAAAATCCCAACCGTTAATATTCGTGATCCCATCTCATTTTATATTTGAATCATCATATTTTTATATACATATATTGTTGCAAATTGTACAGAAATATCGTGTATTATTCACGAACTCCTCGTATTATGCACAAATTTGTCTGGGCAAAGTTTGACTTCTTTCATGACATGTTTTAGACTCATGTTATTTCATGTAGAAGCAAGCTATGCATAATTTGTTTGTATCAAATTGAGACTTTCTTCACTTGAAATAATATGACTAAACATTTAAAATTGTTTCACTTCCAATAATACTTATTTGTTCTTCATCTGGAGGCAATAAAAACGCAATTTGATATCATGCTATTATCAGTCGTTATTAGTATTAACCTTCTTTCACGATCTATTGCTGATAAGCTAAGATAATTATATCTATAAATTTTTATAACTGCTGTAATATAATTAATAACACCGTTTTTACTTTAAGTCAATAGCACATTATATTTTTTTCACCAACGTAATAATTTTTCATTATTATCATATTATTTTATTTATAACACTATTACTACAATAATCTTATTTTTCTCATGTTATTTCTCAATAGTTTTGCTAGCATTCAGCAATTTCAATTTCTATCCAAATCCTATACATTTTATTCAAAGACGCCACACATTTAATATAAAAAAACATAATTTAAGAAAACTACCGACACTTTACATCAACAATACAATACTTAATTTGAATAGTTTTTTGTACTTGAAATGATGCGCAGATCTTTAAGATTAATTTTTGTTCAGCAAGAAACTCATAAACAAATAAATTATGTAATACAACTAAAATATTTAATTTTCGAGAGTATCCGTAAGTGAAAGCTCAAATAGTGTCAATCGCAAACCATTTTCTTGATTTTCTGGAAGACGTGTTATGTTTTTATGTGATGGATTGCCATGCAAAACTCTACCAAAGGAAAACACAAAATACAATATTATTTAAATTAAATATAATTTACTATATAGTTACCATTTTTCAGGTTATATTTTTCGTACACTTTCGAATTTATTTTATTCCATAATACCCTAATATTTCATTTTTAACAAAACAATTGCAACAATAGCCTGGTTTTTATTAAAAGACGAGGCTTAATATGCAAATTAAACTAGTTGTAAGAGGCATTTTGCCTTAAGAAAAGTTGCACGAACTGCCCGCACTATTATTTTCCTAGCAACCTTATATAATAAGTTTTAAATATTAAATAAAATGTCGAATTCCCAATGATCTTTTTTTTTCAAGTACCAATTTAATTTTATATATTGATTTTTGAATAAAAAAATGTTTAATTTTTTCTCATCATATATTATTGACAACATATTTGTGATTTTGTTGAAAATATATTTTGTTGGCGTATATTTTGTTCTGATTTGATTTAGTCGAATTAATCAGGGTTATCTTTTCTTTATTATATATTCAAATAAATCTTATCTAGAACTGAACCTAATGGTAAATTTACGCGCTGCGGTTGGTGGCGACATCTATTGAATGCTGAAAGAATTATAGTTGATGTAATATCAAAGCAGCCATGTTTGCCAGCTATTTATATTTATTTATCTATGCATATGACATTGAATAGCCATATATTGTTAACCGATGCATAATTTGAAAGATAATTATTTCAAGAATTTTTCGAAACTGTGCGTAATAGACTTGTAGTTGGAGGATACTTCATAGGCAAGCATATAAATTGGGGATATCGATTAGTGATTAGTGAATCGCAATGGCAAAGAATTAAATAAATTAATTCAACAACAGAATTTTACAACTATTTTCACAGAAACACCTACACACTGGCGCACTTATCCAGCCAGAATATTTGACTTTTTGTATTTCTTCTAAGCTTTTGGTATCAATAAGTCATATTGAGGTTTAAAATTGTTTTTATTTATCATCTGCTGCTGCTTTCTTAGACGTGAGCCAAGCATTTGATAAAGTTTGGCATGAAAGCCTTCTCTACAATATCGGAAATTCATTGCCAACATACAAGATGTTTTTCGAGTTCTACCATACTCGGAAAAAATTTCAAGTTAAGGTTGGCGATACTATAACTGAGCCGAAAATAATGGAAGCAGAAGTCCCCCCAGGGCAGTGTTTTGGGGCCGTTTCTTTACCTTATTTATACTAATGATTTTCCCACACAGAGAAACACCATCTGCCGAACAAAGCTGTCCAAAAGTAACGCTTGGCAGCGACGAAATTCCTGAAAACAACGTTATTAAGTACCTGGACTGCACTTAAATTCTAAGCTTACCTGGAGATTCCACATAAATAATAAAGTACAGCAAATAAAAGTAAAAATGCAACAGTTAAATTGGCTTTCAGGTAGAAAGTCAAAACTTTCACTACATAACAAAGTTTTAATCTATAATACAGTGCTGAAACCGGTTTCGGCCTATCGCTTTCTACACCAGAAAGCTCATATCTACTGAACAGCGGTATTAAACTTATGATCGCGAGCTACTAGCCATCTATGCTGCCATAAAGTATTTTGAATATCTGCTAGAAGGAAGACACTTTGTAATCAAGACAGACCACAAGTCAATCACATATGCGTTTCAGCAGAGACTTGAAAAGGCGTCAGACAGGCAGCGTCGACAATTAGAATACATATCGCAGTTCTCTACTGAAATCGTGTATGTGAAAGGTGAGGAATATGGCAGAAACATTATCTAGGATCAACACTATCGAAATGCCTACAAGACTATCAGCTGAACAGATATGCATTGAGCAGAGTTTGGTCCCGGAATTGTTGATGGAGAAACTGATTGTGAATCAGATTCGAATTCACATCACAGACCATCAGCAACTGAACCAACGAAGAAGACCCCAAAAACATATGACGTAAAATTAACTTTTCTTTTGACAGATAGCCGTCAATTTTTTATTTTAGGGGGAGTACTATGGCGTCCTCCTAACAAAGGTTATCTAAGTAATCACAATCATCTTTCGTTTATACGTCAAAAAAAAAATTGTTTGATCTCGCAAGTTTACGTGTTCGTATTTTTCTGATCAAATTAAATTATCATCAAAGTAAAATAGTGTTTTAAACGTTTATAAAATAAATATATAGTTACAACAATTAAGAATCGATTTTAAAAATTTCGATTTTTAAATAAATTACGGAAAGTAATACTGAGCTTTAAGAAAACATTGCAAGGATTTAGAAGTTATTTTAAAGGACGGCAACAGTAGAGATATAAACTCAATAAAGTTAGATGCTTTTCGTGATATTTTTCAGACAATTGATTCAAATATTCGAAATCAATTTGATATCTTAAATCATATAGTATATAATAATTTAGCTTTTCCTAACTTTTTAATTGCCTTGAATACTCTTAACTTTACCTGTTTGTGTAGGTAAGTAGTGCACGTAGTTTTTCGAAATTTAAAGTGATTAAAACTTATATAATATGTTACACGTTAGGCTGAATAGTTAATTAGCGTTGAACATGGAATAGATCAGGGTTCGCTCGGTGAGTGAGATCGATGAACGCTGAAGTGTGAACATTAAATTCTAAAACAAAAGAAATATGTGGTTTTTTGTCTTTCACAGTGCCTACGGTCCAGCCATGTTTTAAATAATTAAATCTCAAGTAACACTACGCATGGTTAATCCCATATATGGTTTCCCTCTTTAGAGGAAGACATTGCCTTCAGCCCAGCCATATGTTTAACTTCTTATAAATAAAACTAAATTGTGCGATGAGTTTCAATCGACCTGTTGAAACAGTATCAAAAAATGGTTTGCCCAAGAAAGCACCAATTTAACAAGAGAGCGTACACAAGCAACGAATTTCGGCAACTGCTAAATTCAAATAATAGCACCGACGACCCATCTAAACTAGAGTTATCAAATAGATTTGCAGCCCTATCGAACACAGATTGAGACATGGATACGGAATCCGAAAAACTAATGGAAATTGCCAATGCAATAATCAAGAAAAGGGTACGGGAAAATAGCTTCGAAGGAAGAGCAAAGAAGAGAGCCTTTGGCAACACCAACGCAACAACATCTTAAAACGTTGTTAGAAAGACAAAACTTCCGCAAATTACAGTGACTAGTGTATTGAAGCAATCTGAAAAATGCAAACTTTCATTAATTTTTTTAATGAAACCGCTTTTCATAGGCCTCTAATATTTTACCACGGTCAGTTTGGGCATCAAATCTTCCATTGAAAATTGAAAACTACTAACTATGTCCTCGAGTGCTACCATTGCCAAACTTTTGGGCACTCACCTAAGATTTATCTACCAAGGCATTGTATGAAGTGGACGGAGTCTCAACAAATTGGCCTCTGCAAGGAAAATGATACCCCCAATCCAACATGCTGCAACTGCAACGGACCTCACCCGGCAATCAATAAAAACTGTCCCACACTACTGAACTATTTAAAGGAAAGAGAAAACACAAACTCAAACCGATATTAATACCAGCACCTACTTTAGCACCTCTTCAGAAGAAGTACAGTGAAGCAGTCACTATATCTCCCGCTGAAATGGCTCATAATATTGATAATAACGACAATAACACAGAAATGTTTCTCAAACTGATCAAAGGGCTTCGACATATCTAAAATTTTGAATAATGTTCAAAGTGTTCTTACCTAAATTCTTAGCAGCCAAAGGCATAACCGAAATTATGATGCTCGCAGTCGAGTTTTACAGCGCCAGCTTCAAATAATGAATAATGAAACAATTGTGAACTTAATGACAAAAAACTGCAGATGTCTAATTAGAAAAGAGCAACAACTCCAATTTTTATATGGCTATGAAATCAGCGTTGCTTTTCTAACGTGGATGCTGGATACAGCTAACTACTATATTCCTGGCTATGAATGGTATAAGACACGCACGACATCTGTAAGTGGAAGCACAGCTATGCTCGTAAAATCCAATATTTCTCACACTGCAATAAATATACCTCTAGTATGCAAGCCATGGAATGAAATAAATTACCCTGGTGGCTATCTATGCATATCCTACAGAAACATTAGATCTGAAAGATTTATCAATGATCATGAAATTGGTTCAAACACTCAGCCTGGTTCTGCCGAAACAATAACACTCAGAAAGAGCTCTAGCAAAATTTACTTAATAAATAACTTATAAATACTTTGTAAATAATATTCACAATATTACATTTCTACATAGCAATACACCTACACGTTATCCACCAAAGACCCAATATCCAATCAAAAGCCATATACAATCACAGCAATAGCTCCGGATCACAACCTAGTACTAGCTAACATTTCAATAAAATTATACAAGATAAAAAAAGCGATAAGATATTTAGCTTCAGAAACGCATGCAAAAACTTTGACAAAGGAAAACTTGAGAGACAGGAAGGAAAATTCATTCCCCCCATGTGGGGGAGATCATACTGCTAACAGCCCGGAATGTCCTGTACTGATAAGACACAAAAGTATATACGAATTAATAGAAACTCTCAACATTGTATTTCACGAAGCAAGAAATATTTTACACAATGAAAAATACTCGAGAGTTACTAATTTAAAGATAAAAATGTTGAAAATGATTATAACGAAGTTCTCAAATCAAAACTACGTATAGTTCAGATATATTGACTTGATATAGAATACTAATTCAAGTGATACAAAAAATACGTAAAATGATAAAAGATTGGCTGGCACTACAAAATTTAAATATTGGTTTATATATCGATGTATCCTGGCAAAAATCTTAAATTAATTGGTTTTTTGTCAAATTGGTTTTATATAAATTTTATCAAATAAAGCATCCACAACACTACACGCGGAGAAACAGGAATTCTTATTAAAGCAACAATGAATCATCATGAAATTTCAAAATTCCAACAAACTCACCTAGCAATTTTAATGGAAATAATATGCAAAGTTGTGAAAGTGCCCCGCTGTTTTAGATGCCTGGCTTTTGAATATCCAATGCATTAAATGTGAAGGACTACTCCGTGCCCTGTAAGGCATTCCGTAAGGCACTTGCCAAAGTCACGAGAAAGCAGATATGAGGCGCTTTTTACAGAGCAACCTGAATAGATACGCTTTGGCGCAAAATCTACTGCGCCAAGGTATCTTTGAATATAAGATCGACATCTGCCTTATCTGCGAACAATATCTGAATATTCAGGATAGAATATTATGTATATAACAATAAATCTTCCAATAGACATATCTCTGCAGAGGTACCTCACTCAAGGCAGTATACTGTGTCCGATGTTATATTCTATCTTTGTCTCTGATATACCAATAATGAAAAGCAACAAACTATTAAGTGTTTGCTGATGATATAGCAAACTTCGCTTCGGGTAGTCCGTAAACTCAATAATCATGCGATTCGAAAACCAACAGGATAAAATATTAAAATATTCCGAAAAATAGAAAATTAAAATACAAAGACAAAACTAATCCAATTCTCAAATCCAATTACTAACACTTAAAGTTCAAGTGTAATTTGAGGGAATAGTGAGATGTTAAATACTTGGAAATGACATTGGAGAGTAAATTTAATTTCAACGAACACATAAAAATTAAAGTCAACGAAGCCAAAAAGATTTTGTATGTGCTATGCCCATTAATAAAATACAGCAGCTGTCTCAATGCAGATAATATAAGAAACTTGTATCTAACTATAATAAGATCTATATGGATGAAACCCAATAACAAAACATTATACTAGTACCAAATTTTTGCATGAAGCAACAAATATACCATTCATAAAAACTTATGTTAGCGGCATTTTGAATGTTCGCGCGTTATGATTGCGTAACATAGAGTAACTTTACGGTCGTATTGTTCCCACCCTTTTCAGCGCGGAAATTCTTTCATTTGGTATGTAAATGCTTATAGTCCAAAAGCCAGGTGCAAATTTGGTTAATTATTTCTTCTCGATAGATAATTGGCGATACGCATCAGACAACAGTATCATAAAGCCCTATGACCGTCAGCTGCGGCACAGGGGGGGGGGGATGAGTAATTGTAACCCCCCACGCTTGAAGAAAAAAAAATAAATTCACTCATTTCCTCTCGGCTAAAAGTTTATCAAGTTATAGCTAACCCAATACCTCAACCAAAAAAAAAAGTCAGCTGGTTATAACATAGTGCATTGTACGTCAGCTGATGGCTAGATCATGGGAAAAAAATCTTCACTTTCAGTGATATCCTCTCGGTTAAAAATTTACCAGATGATAGCTTATATGTAACAATTGATAAATATATACGTCAGCTGGCTGTATCTCGGTGGAAAAATCGTCAGCTGATACTTTGAAGGTCGTTACGTAGAAGTTAGCCAGAAGCATTTGCTGACTATTTAAAGGCATCAGCTGACCAGGTTTCCCTCGACTTATTGTTAGCTGATTTTTTTTTATTCATCACATTATTATATTTAAAATGAACTCACAAATTTTCGTGTGGGAGGAAATGACGTCTCTTTAACACGTTCACTGCGTAAGAATTTTTTCACTACTAGTGCGTATGGCATTACGAGGCCGAAATGTGACACAGAACACAAACTACGAGGCATGGAGCAAGCAAACTTCCATATCGAAGGCCCTGACCAAGTGCGAAAAAAAGATTTTTCTCTTGAGCTGAAGAACGTTAATTTTAAGGAAGCACTGGTACAGTTTCTTATTGAAACTTGAGAAGAAGATTATATGTGGCCGTATATAAAGGATAAAACAGTTTATGTGAGTGCAGACTCTTGTTTTCGATTTATAGTTAATTACTCAAAAGTTATAAAAACTCGTGTTGAAGAATTTTCGTGCCCGGCTCACGAAGAAGCAGACACAAAAATTGGCAACATTGATATTAATGCAAACGTGACGATTCGTTGTTTCGACACTGACGTGTTAATAATTATGTTAGCTAACATGGCTAATATATCAGAAAATATCAACATTTGCATGGAAGTTGAAGTTGGAAAAGCCCAAAGATTTATAAATGTTACTCAATTATACGAATCTTTGGGATCTGATTTGAGCGCAGCACTTCCGGGATTTCACGCATTCACAGGGTGTGATTTTAACCCGGCCTTTTTTCGAAAAGGAAAAAAACGACCATTTTCAATAATGGCTAAATCGAATGATTTCATCGAGTGTTTCATCCAAATGTTAAAATCATTAGAGAATAGAGACAATATTTTTGAGAAAATTCAAGAGTTTGTTTGCCATATGTATGGATTAAATCGTCTGAAAAAGGTCAATGAGGCAAGAGTAGTGTTGTTTGAAAAAACATATAAATTCTTGGATACGGAGACATTCAAGTTACCAAAGAAAGGTATTGATGGCTCTTCTCTACCACCTTGCGTGTCAGAGCTATATCAGCAATTTTTAAGAGCATGCTATATTGCTCTAATTTGGTCAAATGCACACTTGAAGGTTCCAACTTCTGATGATCCGGAAGACTATGGTTGGGAAGAAATTGACAATAAATATGATTTTACCTGGTTCTTTGGAAGTCAGTTACCAACATCGATTGATGAAATAACTATCCAGCCCGAAAAAGGTAACATTTATTATCATATTAATGATATAATGCTAAAATACGCATTCTATTTTTTTTTTTACAGATGATGACAATGAAAATATAACAGCAGACAGCTCTGACAGTAGCTCGGACAATGAATCAGAGAGAGATAGCTGTGACTCAAGCCAAAGCAAAGCCGAAAATGATTAAATAAAATTGTCATTCGAATTGTAATTTGTCATAATTTTTTTATAATAAATATTTTTTATCAAGTAACTAGTTAATTTATACTAAGCAAATTGATAATTGAAATATTGGAATATATCTAAAATTATATGATTATATACTTATAAGTCTAAAAAATATTGATATAGAATATTTGTTTCATCTCAACACTCATATTGGAGTGCTATGCCGAATAATTAAAGAGACGTCATTTCCTCCCACACGAAAATTTGTGAGTTGATTTTAAATATAATAATGTGATGAATAAAAAAAATCAGCTAACGATAAGTCGAGGGAAACCTGGTCAGCTGATGCCTTTAAATAGTCAATAAATGCTTCTGGCTAACTTCCACGTAACGACCTTCAAAGTATCAGCTGACGATTTTTCCACCGAGATACAGCCAGCTGACGTATATATTTATCAATTGTTACATATAAGCTATCATCTGGTAAATTTTTAACCGAGAGGATATCACTGAAAGTGAAGATTTTTTTCCCATGATCTAGCCATCAGCTGACGTACAATGCACTATGTTATAACCAGCTGACTTTTTTTTTGGTTGAGGTATTGGGTTAGCTATAACTTGATAAACTTTTAGCCGAGAGGAAATGAGTGAATTTTTTTTTTTTCTTCAAGCGTGGGGGGTTACAACTGCTCATCCCCCCCACCGAGCCTCAGCTGACATTCACGAGGCTTTATAGTTCGATTTTCTGATGCGTTTTACCAATTATCACTTGAGAGGAACTTGGTCATATAAATCTGTTACTGGCTCTCGGGCTACTACATGCAGGTGTTGAAAAAATTTATACGAAAGTCAGATAAACCAGTGCAGCAAATTTACAAGAGGTATTTTGAGGTAAAAGAACACTTTATACAGAAAAATGTTAAGACAGTAACCAGGTTAAAATCAGATGCATTTTGTGCTTTGGGTAATGACCAAATTATTAATATTATTAATATTGCATTTTATTCAATTAGACAGGAACTGGTAGTTATTGGAAAAGAGTTCAAAATGAAAGATGATTTGTATGATCACCCATGCAAATCATCTTTAATAGGAGAATATATGCTGAGTGGAATATCGGATTTGAAATCATGGCCAATAACAGAAGTTAAGAAAAAATATGTAGTATTTCCTCTTGGAACAGAAATGGAAAAATATGCAGCATTTCGAATGGAGTGATGGTAAGTTGTTTGTTATTGATAATTTTTTTAGTTTATAGTAGAATGTATTATTTGTTATATTTTATATTTATTTTTTTAATTTTCGTGCGTCACATAGATGGCATTATTCCATGATTGTTATGTTGTCTAGTCTGTCCATATTGTTATGTTGGTAGCGCGCATCTAACTTCATGATGACGCCATGTAGGGCCCATTTTAATTTCTAAATAGAAAGACCATTCTTGAATTCTCTACCGCCATTGAAAGAAGTTATCATTCATTATTCTGTTGAAATTAATTTATATTGATTATTTCAGAATTGACCAGATTTGCCAGGAACTAAGTGTTTCGATACTTGAAGCTTCGTTGAAGAATTGAATACATTTATTTCATTATTTAATACATTTGCTTTATATTTTAATACATTTAACCGATTTCTTTCAGGAGTTAACCGATTTCTTCCAGATTTAGTTTAATAGTTTGCTGATTCATTTCAAGAGTTTGCCGATCTCGTTCAAGAGATTTCAGAATTTCAGGATAAAGTTTGAATATTTATAAATTGTGTGCCTATTTCTAAATATATCAAGGTAAGATATTTCATATAGTTATATTTCGATGGTAGTGAAATGTAAGTAACTATTTAAAGTGCCATTAATTGTAATAAAGAATTAAATTTTTCATAGTATATAATATTCATAATTTTAGAGATTATCATGATTGCTTTTGTTTTAGATGAGTCAGAAACCCTACATGGTTGTTGAGTTCGAGGATGGAGTCAACGTTATTGCGAGCAAATGGTATAACAGTACTGAAGGCACCCAATCTACAAGGACGATGGGTTCTACTATCGATCGGCGAGGGAAATGAGGAAACTTTTTACTCCGCGCGCTACATGGATAGTGTGTGAAGTTAAGCAAATTTTTGCATCGACCGGTGAGTAAAGAAGAATAATTGATAATAATGTATCAAGAACATTTGTAATATATCGTGTTTGCAGATGTATTTCAGTTGGCAATGAAGAAGCTAAAGGAGGCCAAAAACCGCTCCGATATCACATCGGATATAGAGTTGCAGAAAGTCCAGAGACGTGAACGTAAAAGAATTCACCACAGCAGTGGAGAGGAAGTAGATAGTATTTTACCACCACCACCTGAGGTACCGCGTGTTGCCAATAACACACCAATGATTTATGGACAGCCCAGAAGTAAGTAAAAATATTAAATAAATTCAGTTTTTAATTGACACTCATTTATCTGAAATACATTTTAGGTATTCAAGCTTCACCATCGATACAATACACACCTAGACCTGCTGCCAGAAGATTGATGTTTAATACTCGTAAGTATTGTATTGTAAGCTTTTTCATAGTCAAGCTATATTTGTATAATATTTAAATGTGCAAAAACTTGTTTAGCTGTGCATTCGTTACTACTTAATTAAAGTTGTAATTTCCACTGAAGATGACTTAGGATCATATGCTGAAATGTATCAAAATAATAAATATAATATAAGATCTTGTGCTTTTATTTCATGTATTGACCTGAAAATATGGTTCACATATTTCAATATCAGAAATAGCTGCCAATTCTTCAGAAAAAAAGAAATATTAGGATATATTTATTATTATGAAATATTTATTCTGTACATTTCTAACATCAAGTGTATAAAACGCTGGAACCACTACTACACGCGCTAGCCAGAACAACCGACCACTATAAAAAGGAGGGACAGATGTTCAACATCCTGGCGAATGCTGACGGCCTGGCTCTCATTGGAAGCGACAGAAAGGGTTTAAAGCGACTGCTGAATACTACAGAGTGCGCCACGCTACGCGTGAACGGACAACATCGCAGTGTGACTGGAACGATCTTCAAGCAGGAAGCACAGAGCCTGAGAGCAAGATGAATCGGCCCACTTGCCGCAGAGAGCCAGCGCAAAGGTCCTATAATGGAACTACAAGAAATGCGGCTTCAAAATTGTAAAAGCAGCGATGTTAGCAGATATAATCAAAAGACCGGATCACACTAGATTTCAGCCGAACCACGCTTGCGGACATCTTAAGAAAACAGGTGAGACGCAAGCCAAGCACGGAGGAAATCGTCTGCTTCATGAACTTCGGAACGGACGACAATTAGGCGAAACTCAGGAAACTAATAATACAGTAGACATCTTCATCGTTCGACCTCTCGCGGAATACTGCAGCCGCAATTGGACCGCATTGGCAACGCTCAACATCAACAGAAAGTACGAATGAAATATTTTAACCCTATTAATAAATATTTAAGACTATTAAATTTTGTAAACTAACTTTAAGAACCACTGTAAAAGTATTTACCAAATACATGTATTTTTACTTATTGCCTTTGTATATTTTGAATAACAATTATTAATGTCATAGAAAATAATAGGCACTGTTTGAAATTAAATTAATTATTTCGTCATCTAACGATGTGCTTTTGCAAATCACCAAAATCTGGTAGGGGGCTTTTGACCCGATTTCTTATTATTATGTAGAATACAGTTGATAGTAATATATGGATAAGAAAACACCGACGTTTCATTTGAGTTTATCATGCATTTTCGTCCATGGACAGTAATCCAGTTATTGAAAATTACAGTCAAAGCTTTACAATAATTTATTCGCGAGTTCGTCTAAAATAAAGCCAAACAAAGCTGTACGAAAGCGTTGTCTCGAGTTCATTGAAACTGAAACTACTACAACTCAATCACAAGTAAGTCCACATTTAGTTAAAACCCTTTCAAAATGGCTTAATTTTAATTTGTTTGTAAGGCTTAGTCTAAATACGGTATACTTTGTCATTGTGCTTTTAATAAATCAGGATAGGAATTAGGAACATATCCCTAAGAATATTATTATAATATTAACACACTAAAGGCGGGAAGGGTAGTTCTACTTTGTATTCGGACTGTGCACTAAAGGCGGATACCGGGTAGAACTACCCGCTGTGGAACGGCACAAGCTAGATGCGAAGAGCGAACGAAATTTCTATTTCTGTACAACGGAAAGGCTAATTTTATATTTAAATAAGGATTTATTCTTCAATAATATTTCAATCATATTTTCAAAAATTCTGATGTAGTCTTCGATAATTTATTTTTTATAATATTTTAATAATTATTTATTATAATATAATATTTTTAAAAATTCTGATATATTGTTCAATAATATTTTTAAAACTATAATTTATTTTCCAATACTATTTCAATAATTCTTCTGACAATTATGATTTCTTATTCAATAATACTTCTACTACGTAAATATGGATATATTTCGTAAAATATTTTTAATACATAATTATGTATTTATTTATTATATTTTTAATACATAATTATGTATTTATTTATTACATATTTATTTTAGGTTGAAAAAACTGTTTTCAGTAAAAGTTTTATTCTATACTATCATTTGACAAATCAAATGACTATTTTTATATACTATATCACTAATTATATTTTGATCAATTTCTTAATATATTATAAACAATCGAATTTAACGTAAAACTCATGTGATTGTACATAATATGATTATAATACTACCTGTATTTATAAATAAATTTGAATGGATATGTCTGATTTAGGTACCTGTTAGAGGGCAGGTAACTTTGTCAAATACGATAATCAGCGTGTAGCTTACTAATTTACTATTATATGTCGAATTTTATACAATATTTTTCAATTGTGTTCGATTAACAGGTAACTTAAAATTGGTCTTTGGTATCATATTCCTCGTAATTTAATATTCAATTTCTTTTATTTGAAATTGTTTAAGTGTATATAATATCAAACTTCCGTTTACTTAAATCTGCCGATATAAATATATTTCTTAGTATGATCATTTGATGTTCTGTCATCCAACGCTTCAACATTTCTTTCTATATTTTCGCATTTTTTTAAATTAATTTTTATCATTTATCATGGATTATTCTGACAGTGAAGTATATGCTGATAACTTATCTGATGTATCAGATATTGCAAATCTTTATGACTTTGATAGTGATAGTGATAGTGATGACTTATTATTTCGTACTAAACGAAAGTGAGAGTTTGCCGATTTCGTATCGAAATAGAGCCGATTTCATCGGAAGGAAGTGAAGATGAGTCCTCAGGTTGGTTGCCTGTAGAAAGTGATTGCGTGCCAATTATTGAGTCCTTCGTTGGAAATAGTGGTGTTTGTTTTATTTCCAATAATACTTGTAGTGTAATAGATATAGTACAGTTATTTATAGGAGACGACTTGCTAGAGCATATGGCGATAGAAACAAATCGCTATCATATGCAAAATTTGAATAGACTTAGTCACGCTGGAAATTCACTAAAGTGGAAAGATGTTACTTGTAAAGATATAAAAAAATGTTGGGTTTATTATTATTGATGGGCAGAGTACGCAAGGGAACTCGCGATGAGTATTGGTCGACAGATGAGATTATATCGACGCCGATTTTTGCTAAGGTAATGAGCAGAGATCGGTCCCGGCAAATTTGGAGTTCGTGGCATTTTCCAGATAACGAACTAAATGTCAATGGGAACGATCGTCTGTGTAAAATTCGTCCCATAGTAAATTATTTTCTACCCAAATTTAGAAGTATTTATAAGCCTGAGAGAGAATTATCTCTTGATGAAAGTGTTATGCCTTGGAGGGGTCGGCTTTCATTCAAGGTATATAACGCGTCAAAAATAGTTAAATATGGGATTCTCATTAGAATGGTTTGCGAGGCAAAATCTGGATACATATGCAATTTAAAAGTAGATGTGGAGATGGCAATCGCTTGCAATCAACAATAATAGAATTATTAGAACCTTATTTGAATTTATGGCACCATGTTTATATGGATAATTTTTATAATAGCGTTGATACTAGTTCATTATTACTGAAAAATAAAACAAGAGTTTGCGGAACCATAAGAACCAATAGGGGCCTTCCTAATGATCTTAAAAATATAAAATTAAAACGAGGAGAGACAATATCCAGAAGACGCCAAGATATTTTAGTACAATGCTGGCAATCGAAAAGAACCGTCCAAATGGTTTCCACCATTCACTCGGCTGGTATGGTTGAGAGCCATAATATTGATTGGAAAACGCGTGAAAAAATATGGAAACCCCCATGCGTTATAGATTATAACAAATATATGTCGGGTGTGGATCGTGCTGATCAATATCTTTCATACTTCTCTATAGTTCGCCGTACGAAAAAATGGACTAAAAGAATGGTAATGTATTTGATAAATTGTGCGTTATTTAATGCTTTAGTATAGTTTATAGAAAATTAAACACAAATTCCAATAAGAAATATAAATGGTTTCTACATGAAGTAGCAAAAGAATGAATAGAAGTGCCCAACGTTACACAACGCCGAAATATACCCTTACCAAGAAATTTTGAAGACTCTAATCCAAATAGGTTAAAAAATGCACAAAATCACAAACTAGTTAAAATTTATACAGGTGGGTCTAAGATGTATCCTCAACGCCAATGCACAGTTTGTACAAAAAGCAGAAGAAAAAGTTTAACATGTTATTACACGGCCAGGAAGGTTTTGCTGTGTGTTTGGTGGGATTGGAAGGGAATCATCCACTATGAGCTGCTCCGATATGGCCAGACGCTTAATTCTACCATCTACTGCGAACAACTGGACCGCTTGAAGCAGGCGATCGACCAGAAGCGTCCAGAATTGGCCAACAGGAAGGGTGTAGTGTTCCACCAGGACAACGCCAGACCACACACTTCGTTGATGACTCGTCAGAAGCTACGGGAGCTCGGATGGGAGGTTTTATCGCATCCACCATATAGCCCGGACATAGCGCCATGTGATTACCACCTGTTCCTGTCCATGGCGAATGCCCTTGGTGGTGTAAAGTTGAACTCAAAAGAGGCTTGTGAAAAGTGGCTGTCCGAGTTCTTCGCAAATAAGGAGGGGGGCTTCTACGAGGGAGGTATTATGAAGTTGCCGTCTAGATGGAAACAGATTATCGAACAAAACGGCGCATATTTGAACTAAATCCGATCACTGTAACACTTTTTATGAAGCATTGAATAAAGAGCAAAAAAGCGGAAGGAAGATATTTGACAACCTATTATGTGTCAAATGTGTTGTGTGCCTCTGCCTAAAGGAGAGTTTTTTTTAAATATCATACGCTAGCGAATTATTAAAATTCAATTATATTATTGTAATATTTAATTTATTTACCTTTCTCAATAAAAAAAAACTTTTCTATGTATTTGTTTTAATCATTTTCAGGTTTAAATTTATTTTTTATTCAGTAAGATTGAATTACTTATCATGTTCAATGGACATTGCTTTTTTTTTGTAGTATCCTGAAACCATTTGCCGTAGTTTATATTATAACCCGTAGCGGTGAAACCGTGTCTACATTTCCGTCGGAGATACCGACCAAATGGTTAATTATTAAAAATTATGACACCGACGAAATAAAGCGTGGTGGCCAAGAAGGCATGTTAAAAATGTTTCGGCGCTGATGAAGCGTCAGGCTGACTTTAATAAAAGTGATTGGCAGCGCAGGGACGTGCGATTCTGTGCTTTTTATGGTAAAGATAAGTTTCGAGTATGGTAGAAAGTGTCAAGTGATATTCATTCGAAATAATATTTGTTTCAGATACATACGAGTCAGCAAGGAGGCACGCTAAAGATGTGGAATATACGTCTACTGAAGAGTTGGGAAAAGGTTTGAGGAAGAAGAAGAGGAAGGTGCTAGCTCTATCTTCTGATGAGCAATCAGATTATGAAGGTACTACACTGACATAATACTCTACTAATATTGTGAATTTAACAAATTATCCTTTATTTGCAGATCATGCTGAAGGGTTTTCTTTTAAGTTTTTAAAAGAAAACTCAGGCATACGAATGCCAGGTAAATTAAACTTAGATCTATAGATGTATCTTAATATTCATCTTTATTAAGCAATTACTTGGTACTTCTAATAGCTACCTACAACCTGCCTAAGGAGGAAGCAGCTGCGTCAGCTGGGGAGGAAGGAGCCGCTTCAGCTGGGGAGGAGGAAGCCGCTTCAGCTGGGGAGTAGGGAGCCGCTTCAGCTTGGGAGGAAGTAGCCGTGCCTGCTCAAGAGGCAGCCATGCCTGCAGAACAGGCAGTAACTCCAGTCGAAACAATTGGCAACACGTCCAATGAAGGTTAGTTAAATATCATACATATGATAAAATTTATTTTTAATATGCTGCTGTTTTAGAACTTATTAGAACTATATTGGAGTCACAAAGAAGGATGGAAAATGCCATTTCAACTTTAAATGGGCACGTGGTTTGCTTGCTGCAAGCCATGAAACATGATAAGAATATGGTTGTTGATTTTGACGTCAATAGTTCAAGTTCTTTCGATTACGTGTTGCCAATAAAATCACTGGGAGAGCTTAAGTCACTAGAAAAGCGACTCAAGAGTGATTCTCAGTTATGTGCAGAATTTGTAAGTTGTTCTACTATAAATTTTTACATATACGCACGCACTCTCTAATTTTGCATAACTAATAATTAATGATTATTTTAGAAAACCTTCATTATAAAACTTGGAGGCAAACCAAGGCAACTGATTAAAAGTTTTTGCAGAAGAGTGTTAGCCAATGAATTTGCCATTCTCTGCTCGTGGTTTGGGTACAAAAATAATGTGGCGCTTCATCAAACTGAAATTTTAAGATTATTTAGAAGTAATTATCATTAAATCATACATTACACCATATTATATAAATATAACATTAATATTGATACATTTCAAATAGGTGTTCTATTGCAAATCCACCCCAAAGTCACGGAAGAGGGGCTAAAAGAAATTGTTTCAACTTGGTTGAGGTATGCCCGACAGCGCCATGAAAGATCTTTGAAGCGCAAGTCAATAGACATCAATGATGTGTTATTAGATTAATTTATTTATAATAAAATTACTAAAATTTATTTTACTAAATCTTTTTTTTTTAATTTGTTCCTATACCCCCATATTATGTTATATATATAAAACATATGTTTAAATATTATGATCAAATAAAAATAATTTCATAATAAATCGTCTATCATTAATAAATTAAAAAATTATTAAAGTCGAAATTTATGGATGTATGGATACAGAAAGTAATAAATATTTAATTCATGTACACAATTACGTTGTTTTCATGTTTTATCAATATCAGTTCGACATGCAATTAAACGTGCTACTGAGGTCGCGACAAAAATCGCAAATGTGACATTACTTTGCGCTCAATAAACGTTCTATACAACAAAAATGACTTCGGCGCAGCGATGTCCCAGATCGCAATGCGATGTTGTTTTGATGTTGTTTTTTTGTGATTGTGTTTACTGGGGTTGATGCTATGAATGGCACAATGGCTATTATTTTACGGTATATTAAAGATGAGCGGTCTTTGACGACAAATCAATCAATGTCGTTGCATAAGGAGATTGTGACTTGATTTTGCATTGAAGACTGTGGAGACTTAAAATGCACTAGAAATGCGTCTAAAAGATGACAACGAGTTCTGTAAAGAATATGTAAGAGTAGAAACCTCCAGTAGAAATATAGTATATATTTAATATCTGTATATTTATAGTATGTATATTTATATATACATATACACACTTATCTTGTTCGCGTGATTATTTTACCAACTCTTTATTATGAAAGTTGGGGGCAGAACAGGGGAAAAGCACTAAAAGAGAAGAGGCATTGAAAGCTGCGGAATTATTATCAAGAATTGTACATTGCAATAAAAACTTGCAACAAAAATTTAAATTTTTACTATAGCGATATACCATAGAATTAATGAAGAAAAAGTCAGTCATAAGTGATTGATAACTTACGTTAAATATGAAGCACAAGGACCATTCGGCAAGTCAGTGCACATTCTGCATAAGGAAAGGTCACCAGTCGACTGAATGCAGCTTGTTTGCCAAGACACAGAAATATCCGACCGAAAATTCTATCAGCATTTTGAAATGTTATAGCTAAACGTGACAAGTAAATGCCCAGTGTGCAAACCCGAAGTTGCGGCAATTGGTGCAGAAAAACCCGAATATGCGTATTGTAAACGCAAGAAAAAAATAAAAAGGCCAGATGAATCTACACAAACAAGGGAAAAGCGGCAAACCAAAGATGACAAGATATGGGCTGTTGATAGCAGTACTAGATGTGGAAATTCGAGCAATATCGTGCATCATATCGAAGCCTGAAAGAAAACTTAAAAAAAAACTGCTACATATTTAAGCCTGTATCGTTTAGGATGAATTTACCTGAGGGCCTGCCATATGACGACTACCTCATGGTGACTTCGACCGAAGTACACATCGCAGAAAAAGCGGCTATTGATCAATTCCTAGTATTGTATTGTTTGCGAAGATCAACTGCAGATTCAAACAAAAGACTGCCTGAGTAACGAGGATTTATCGAAACCATAAGATAATGAATTCGACCTACGATTCACTGAATACTTGGAGAAAGAGTATTTTTATCCCATGTGTACCCTCGAAACAATGAAGACCAGGAAAGGAAACTTAGCGAATTGATCGACACACATGAAGAACTTTTCAAAGAAACAGTCGAACCATGCGAAGTGATAAAACGTCATATAAACATTAGATCGCAACTACATGTATTTACACCTCCACATAGGATGTCGCCGCACAAGAGTATTTGACGGAAATATATTTGCTCAGACGTTGTCGACTGGCTCTAGCTAGGTGCTTGGCCCTGGTTCTGCCTGTTAATCAAGACTCTACAGAATTTAAATTTACCTCTTGCTCAGAATTCTCTGTGTAAAGTTGTATGCAACGTTCGATCATATTAAGGACGTCCACTAAATGCAACGCCTGGCTGTGTAAGGCATTCCACGGCCGTCAAATATACTCGTCGCTCGTACCAAGTTGTTAAACTATTTGGTTACTGACAATTATATATGAAAAATTAATGAGCAATTATTGAGGAAGGAAACAAACCGTTTATCCGAAACGTTCTATAAATTAGTTCGAAAACACTGAAACTTTCTTGTTCCATGTACATAAATTGCAATTTATAAATTGTAAAGCCAAAAGCGATAGCACATAAAATTGAAAAAAAAAGTGCTGCACGTGTATGTGAAAGACATTGACATTTATAAAATTTATAAATAGTTAGACGTGAAAAATAAAATATTACACTAGAACATACATGAGAAGCAACGAAATAAAAAGCATAAACCGTAAAACCACCTAGCTAAAATAATAATTCTAATATTAAGACATTACAAGCATTGAAATGTCACCAGTAAATATATATGAAGTATTTTCGTTTCTAATTTAAAAATACGAACTTAACATATTGAAAAAATTGCAGTATCTTGTGTAGTCAAAAACAAATCCTATACCACCACCTTAAATATGTAAAATATGGCAGTAGATAGAAAAAAATATGAGTGTAAAATTATAAGTCAAAATACCATGTTTTATTCATTATCATCATGGCGATAATATGTGCAATTATATCGTTGTATATGATAACTAACTATACTATTATTAAATTTATTTATATAATTGTACATTCAAATTTTCACATAGGAACACTTTTGTATATTAATTGCCTGATTGTACATGCATTGTTGATTTGAGTGTCGGTAACATTTTTATGGTAAAAAAAAATATTAATGTTTTTATTATTTTGGTAAAAAAAATAATGAAAATACTTTTATACATTACGCGATACATGGTGTGTTGTGTATTGAATATTTCATAGTAGTTAAATGTAGTTTATTGGATTAGTTATTAATTAACTTCCAAAATTTCGTAATATTTGCAACTATCGACTATTGTAGTCGAGTGAAGACGAATCGATGTTATTCAATCTTCCTTTTCTACTTATAATATCCATGCTGCATGGCATGTTTCAATAACATTTATATATTAAATTCTGTAAGCACTATTAAAATATCCTGGTTTGTCAATAAATTATATGCACGCATTTGATCCATGGTCCTCAATTACAAATCTTCTGATACAAAAAGAATTCTCAAAGGTCCTTCTTTGTTTGAGCAAAGGTTATCATTTTATTTAATATGAGGCAATGATCTATAATAAAGATCAACAAACTGTAATTCATTATTAGACTATATCCAAATTTTGTTAGTGTCCATATAAAGTAAAAATCAAATTTGATATATTAAAAGAACCATATACCATTCAAAATAGGTACCCGCCGTAAATTGCCGTAAATTTTATGTCTGCTCAATATAATAAATCCAGGGCGGTGCTTTCCTATTTGTTCGAAAACTATTCACAATAATGAAGATAACGATGGCTTTTGAATGTCTTTCACTGAATTGAAAATTTGGCATTGTTGCATGCAAACGAAATGTTTCACATACTCTAGCGCATAAAAGCAATCATTATAAAGCAAGGTCGATTCTTTATATGGTCGCACCTGAATATGTTGGGCATTTGAACAAATAGTCGAACAAAATAGTAATGATCTTCGGCCATGAAGATCCTGACTACATCTTATTTGATATATAAATCATAGTTACGTATATTGATGTCAAAATTATACAGAAAATAGTGCACCAACTCCTCGTATAATTTATTTGTCTGTGCCAAGTTTAGTTCCTCCAATGACATGGTTTATGCTCATGTTTCATGTAGGAGAAAATATAATATAATATGCATCATTTGCTTTCTACCATATTCATGCCACCTTCCAAATTGAAATAATAGATTATTTTTTTCATTTCCAGTAGTACTTAATCGTTCTTTATGTGCTTGCAATGGAACAGCAATATAATATCAGATTATAAAATTAATTAAATTAGTATCAGTCGTTATTAGTATATACCATTATTTAGGAATTGTTGATCCATTAATTTAATTTTGTATATACATGGTTTCATAACTGTTGTAGTAGAATGAATAATAGAGTTTGTACTTCAAAAATAGTGTCCTTATTTTTGTTTCATCAACGTAATAATTTTTCATTCTATTTATAATATTATCTCCACAATATACTGAGCATCTCATGTTAATAATATTATTCCCAAATTTGTTTTGCTAGCATTGAGCAATAAATTCATTTATATCCGAGTTCAATACATTTTAACAAATTTCACATATTCAATCACCACACACACACATTATATTCGAAAAATTCACGAAAAAAAACAATTCAAGAAAACTACCGACACTTTACGTTAACAATGTAATACAAAATTTGAATACTTAGGCAAATTATACTTGAATAATTTCTTAGGTTTATTTTCACTCAACAAGAAACTCGTAAAAAAACAATATGTTCGTATAATAGCTTGGTCTGTTATTCGACAGAATCGGATCATTAATATATACCGAACGATTTATAAATTAATAAAAAATGACATTCTCATGTCATTTTCTATATACTAAAACAACACGAGTTATGCTTTTTATGTAATCGATTGGCATCCAAAACTTTACCAAATGGATATAGATATACATGCAATATTTTAAAATACTTGATACAAATATTTAACTGGGCCGGTTAATATCTTTTAGGTTATGTTCTTCATATAAATTTTTTTTTAATTAAAAGTGCGTAATTTGGCATTTTAGGGACGATTCATTATCTCCTCAATAATTGAATTTTCCTTAGGCTGTTTAATTGTTACTCAAAAAAAAAAAAAAAATGCATACAGTGCAGTTTTGAAATTCGCGCATGTTTCTCACGTGCTATGAAAATGGACAGTATTAATTTATCACATAAAATAAATTTATCAGATAGATGCATTCCATTTATTTGTACACATAAATACTCAATCAAGAAATTAACGATTTACTCCAAGGTACATGATTGGTAGTGATGATTTTAAGATAAATGTTGTTACCAATTATATTAAGAAGAGCCCAATACCATTAGTTATGTAGATGCTTATCAAATTGAAGAAATGCAAAAGACTCCAATTATTCAGGTATTGGCGTTACTGTTTAATCAAACGAATAAGTTTTTTTGTGACTATGAGAATATAGCCACTTTTACAATGAGGTGCAGTATATTGCCAGAGTTGTGTTTTGCGTTATATGAACTTTGGTTTGAATACTTGATTGATATGACACGAGATGAGTTAGTTATTTGGATTAATGTGTTGCTAGAATGGAGCACCACATCTTTAGATGCAAAGTTATTAAAGTTCAATGATTTACGTTTAATATTTCAAAAGTTCTATTTGAGAGTGCCGTCCGTTTCAATTCGTGGGATCAAACATGGATAAAAGGGTTGTAAGGAATAGTGTATGAGCAGAATCCAGGCGAGATATGGAAAGACGAGGACAGAGATAAGGCGAGTGATTTTGTTATTGTGTCTCGTATGAGTTTTTGGAAACAGTACGTTTCAATATGAAACAGTTATATGAGTATTTGATTAAGAGAGGCATCATTGATTTAACTAGTTTTACCAAAAGGCCCAGATGGATTGATTCGCTTCACGTTACGACTTCTAGTGAACGTAAACAAGTTGATAGAAGGGGTAGGTTTATTCAGATGGTGTCTAAGGCGGTACAGTTGGCTCCATTTGCATTATTTATTATTTGGTGTTTATTAGAAGTAGATATTATTGCAGATTTTTAATATTATTCATATAAGAGATATGTTTTTATAGGTTACCTTAGGTTGCATTAGATTTGCTGAGATTACATATTTGATAGATTTTCATAGGTTTTTAGTTACTCTCTTTATTATATTCTATTTTCTACGTAAGTTTTATTTTAATAATAGGTTACGTTGGGTTAGGTTTATATCAGTTATTTTTTAATAATACATTACGTTATGTTAGATTATTTTTTCATTCAGCATGAAAGAGAAAAAGCAATGTGTCCATTGCTCCAAAACTTTTTCCTGCAGTAGTTCGCTTTCCCGCCACATCAGATTAAAACATGGAAAACAGAAATTTTCAATGCACATTTTGCTCAAAGATATTACATACTCCTTTTTCTTTGCAAAGGTACATCAAAACCTTTCATTCCTCAACTGCCAATATTTCTTCACAAGACTCCAATATCCACCGCACATTTTACAATAATTTTAGAATTAATCCTGAAACATTCCTTGCACTTCATTCTTAAGCTTTGCCTTATTCTCTAATCCCTTCCACAGACATTCTATCAAATGCTCTTCCTTCGTCACCAATTCCTTCCACATCATTTCATTCGTATGCTCTTCCCTCGTCACACATTTCTTCTTTACCTAATTCTTCTGTACCTATTCCTCCCCTATTCCTTCTACATACTCTTATTCATCGCCCACATTCTTACAAACGACCCCTACAAGACCCACACCAAATAATATTTTATCGCTGCACTCTTGGAAGGTGTTTACAAGTATTGAAATATAAATACTATTTAAATATGTTTAATATTACAATGACAATTTATAGGATCTCCAAGGGCTCTTCGGATTACCTGTCCCATTGAGGATTGTGGGAAGGCCTATACTAGGTACAGTTCTCTGCATAATCATATTGAGTCAGCTCATCAAATTAATATTGAACAAAAACAAAAGCTTTTTTCTTCAATTCGTGAGTTGTCAACTTTTTATTATGGAGATTTTCAACACAACACACTTTTCTGTAATTACAACTTTTTCTGTAGATTTTTACAGCTGGAAAACGGAAACGGAACAGAACGATATTACCTCATATGTGAAGGACACCGCAGCACATAAAACAAAAGATGAATACACCAACCAGTATTTTAATTGCCATCGGTCTTACACACATCAAAAAAAGAAAAAATTTCAAGGGGTACCAAAAAATTGGACATGCTTGCTCCTCACGAATCATATGTAAGATATATATTGGGCATGTTAAAGTGATTACTGGAAGACACATGTGGGACATGAAAATTTGACAAAATATGTGTGACTGAACCAAAATTTGATAAATAACATAAAAGGTACAATTAAATATTATTTAGTTTCATGCATGAAATTTTTGTTAATTATTTATTCTTAATATATTTTTTTCAAACCAAATTAAGGCTGGCGTAGATAGGCATATGAATGAAATGATGTGGAAGGAATGGGAGACGAGGGAAGAGCGTATAAATGAAATTATGTCGACTTCGAATTATAATGAAGAATTACCACTGAGAGCTTCCATCATTACGAAGAAAGATATTTGGAATATGCAAAGAATTGTTGTACTACCCTACGATACGTTTAGAAATAAAAAAGATTCAACAAGTGTAGCTACTTGGGTTAAGGAGAACCAACAAAAGAAAACCTTCAAAATGTTATTTTATAAAGGAATTAATACAACTAATTATAGACTTGGCAATGATGACTTTATTCTTGTAATTATGACAAACATGCAGGCAGGTAGCTCTATCTTCTGATAAGCAGTCGGATTATAAAGGTACTATACCTTCATAATACTCAACTAATATTGCGAATTTAACAAATTATCCTTTATTTGCAGATAATGCTGACGGGTTTAATTACAAGTTTTTAAAATAAAACTCAGGTATACGAGTGCCAGGTAAATTAAACTTAGATCTATAAATGTATCTTAATATTCTTTATTAAGCAATTACTTGCTACTTCTAATAGCAACCTACAGCCTGTCTAAAGAGGAAGCAGCGCGTCGGCTGGGGAGGAAGAAGCCGCATCAGCTGGGGAGGAGATAGCTGATACTACTTGGTGGGAGGTAGCCGAGACTACTTGGGGAGAGTTATCCGTGCCTGCGCAAGAGGGAGCGACTCCAGTAGAACCAATTGGCAACACGCCAATTAAAACTGAAGGTTAGTTAAATATTATACATATTATAAAATTTATTTTTAATGTGCTGCTGTTTTAGAACTTATTAGAACTATATTAGAAACGCAAAGAAGGATGGTGAATGCTATTTCAACTCTAAATGGGCACATGGTTTGCTTGCTGCAAGCCATGAAACATGACAGGAATATCATTGTTAATTTTGATGTAAATAATTCAAGTTCTTTTGAGTATGTGATGCCGATAAAATCTGTGAAGGAGCTTGAGTCGCTAGAGGAGCGACTCAAGAGTGATCCTAAGTTATGTACAGAATTTGTAAGTTGTTCTACTATAAATTTTTACATATATGCACACATTCTCGAATTATGCATATACATACTAATAATTAATGATTATTTTAGAAAACCTTCATTCTAAAACTTGGAGGCAAACCGAAGCAATTGAATCTAATTTTTTGCAGAAGGGTTTTAACAAATGAATTTGCCATGCACTGTTCATGGTTTGGATATAAAAATAATGTGGCACTTCACCAACACAAATTTTGAGATTATTTAGAAGTAATTATCATCAAATCATACATTACACGATATTATATAAATATAACATTAATATTGATACATATTAAATAGATGTTCTATTGGGAATCCACCCAAAAGTGACAGAAGATGGCCTGAAAGCAACAGATTGAAAGTGGTTGCGGTATGCCCGACAGCGGCATGAGAGATTGATGAATCGGAAGTCTGACATCAATGATGTATTATTAAATTAATTTATTTATAATAAAATTACTCATATTTTTTTAATTTGTTCCTATTACTAAAATTTAGTACTAACTATCTCATATTATATTAATATAAAACATATGTTTAAATATTATGAACAAATAAATATAATTTCATAATAAATGGTCTATCATTAATAAATTAAAAAAATATTAAAGTCTAAATCTTATGGATGTATGGATACAGAAAGTAATATTTAATTCATGTACACAATTACGCTGTTTTCATGTTTCATCAATATCAATTCAACATGCAATTAAACGTGTTACTGAGGTCGCGACAAAAATCGCAAATGTGACATTACTCAGCGCTCAATAAACGTTCTATACAACAAAAATGACTTCGGCGCGGCGATGTCCTAGATCGCAATGCGATGTTGTTTTGATGTTTTTTTTGTGATTGTGTTTACTGGATATTTTGCACGGATAAAGTAATTTATGCGATTTTAGAAGGTATATTTATTAGAATAAGACCTTAAGAAATAGGTATATTTATTAGAATAAGACCTCTATATGTAGTGTGAAAACATCTGTGTAGATATTATGTAGTCATAGTATGAAATGTTTAAAAATATTTGAAATTAAACTTATGTATATTGTAAATAGCTAATGTACTCGTATACAAAGTCAATAAGTCAAAAAAAAACCTTTGATGCGAACGCGGGACATATTAAATATTATAGTGATATTGCTATGGTGAAAACGAATGAAATAATTAATGATGGATCATCCTACCAACAAGCAATGAATAATCTAAAAACATTTTTTTGAATGCTTATATTATAGAGAGTGTTGATGCTATGAATGGCACAATGGCTATTATTTTACGGTATATTAAAGATAAGCGATCTTTGACGACAATCAACAACAATTGATATGTCGTTGCATAAGGAGATTGACTTGATCTGGCCATTGAAGACGCACTAGAAATGCACTAGAAATGCGTCTAAAAGATGACAACGAGTTCTGTAAAGAATATGTAAGAGTAAAAACCTCTAGTAGACATATAGTATATATTTATATATCTGTATATGTATAGTATGTAATATTTATATATACATATACACACGTATCTTATTCGCATGATTATTTTACCAACTCTTAATTATGAAAGTTGGGGGGCAGAACAGGGGAAGAGCACTAAAAGAGAAGAGGCATTGAAAGCTGCGGAATTATTATCAAGAATTGTATATTGCAATAAAAACTTGCAACAAAAATTTAAATTTTTACTATAGCGATATACGAAAGAATTAATAAAGAAAAAGTCAGTCATAAGTGGCTGATAACTTACGTTACGATAAATATGAAGCAGAAGGACCATTCGGCGAGTCAGTGCAATTCATATATAGTTAAATATTCAGTTTATTCGCTTCATTCGATATATGTGACCCTCCCACACTAGGAAAATGACATAGTTGGCGGGTGTTGCTCAAGAACAAAGGTAATTAGGGGCTGACACTACAGTTTTATATTTCAAAAATGTTATTAAACTTATACTTTTAAACACAAACCAACAGACTCTTACTTTTTACTTATATTACACGTTTGATGTTCAACTTTTCACACGGCAATATCTCGGAAACAGCGATTCTAACGAAAAAAATTATAATAACAATTTAATAGAAAATTTTATAATAAATAAACCTATTCAACATAATTTTACAAAATTTATGGTTTCAGTGGAAAATTGGAAAAACTAGATTTTTGCACCTTTGAACAATCTTGCACATTTTGCCGGCCAGCTATTTCAATTTCTTCAAGATTTCCGTTGGTCTGTATTTGTAAAATATATAGTATTAAAAATGAACAATATGCTAGTATCAATGAAAGTGAGGCCATTAAAAAAACAAGAAGGTATATTTATTAGAATAAGACCTTAAGAAATAAGTATATTTATTAGAATAAGACCTCTATATATAGTGTAAAAACATCTGTGTGGATATTATGTAGTCATAGTATGAAATGTTTAAAAGTATTTGAAATTAAACTTATGTATATTATAAATAGCTAATGTACTCGTATACAAAGTCAATAAATAAAAAAAAAACCTTTGATGCGAACGCGGGACATATTAAAAATTATAGTGATATATTGCTATGGTGAAAACGAATGAAATAATTAATGATGGATCATCCTACCAACAAGCAGTGAATAATCTTGAAAACATTTTTTGAATGCTTATTTAGTTAAAGCTTATTAATTAAAGTGATTATAAGCAAATAATATAAAATTTATATTGCATATTAAAATATAAATGGTGCTTATTTGATATTTGTAAGTGCAAAATTTACTGTTTATTCAATGCAGTATGTAATTTAATTCAAAGCACAGGTTATATAAAGATTGTTATTTTTATATGATACTCGTGTAACATTTTTAACTTATAGAATTCATTTAAATATTGTAATGTATATAATGCAAACAGTACAACTAGACTGCCTCCCTCTTTTATTAATAGTATATTGATTGAATTACTGAACCAGTATCAACATGATAGAAATTTCTTTTCAAGTCGGCGAGAATGGTTACTAAGACGAGGACGGCAGTCTATCTATACTCTCTAAGAAGAAAATACATCTAGGCAATCCTGTAGAACAGATTAGCAAGGTTATAAGTAAAAGTTATAATTATCAGTTAACCATACCAGAGTTAAGTAGTTTGGGTGTTGAAATTGCTGTGGATACATCGTCACATATGTTTTCCTCAGATAAATGCGCAGCATAGCCAATTACCTAATTCTATAGCCGCATGTCATCAGATGCCTTTATGTCGATAGTTTTTTCATTGCGGTATTAAATTCTAAACAACACAAGCTCATACCTTTACCAAATGGATACAATACGATTTTCAGAGTTCAGTCCCGTTTTTCGGAAATTTCAATGTTCACTTTTACTTCGAACTCTTAAAGGTATGTTAAGACTTAAGTTGATCGAAAATTTGATTATGGAGATTTTCAACACAACACACTTTTCTTTAATTAGAACGTTTGCTGTAGATTTTTACAGCTGGAAAATGGAAACGGAACAGAACGATATTACCTCATATGTGAAGGACACCGCAGCACATAAAACAAAAGATGAATGCACCAACCAGTATTTTAATTGCCATCGGTCTTACATAGATCAAACAAAAAAAAATTTTCAAGGGGTACCAAAAAATTGGACATGCTTGCCCCTCACGAATCATATGTAAGATATATAATGACGGGCATGTTAAAGCTGATTACTGGAAGACACATGTGGGACATGAAAATTTGACAAAATATGTGTGACTGAACCAAAATTTGATAAATAACATCAAAGTACAATTAAAGATTATTTAGTTTCATGTATGAAATTTTTGTTAATTCTTTATTCTTAATATATTTTTTTTTCAGAACAAATTAAGGCTGGCGTAGATAGGGAAGAGCATATGAATGAAATGATGTGGAAGGAATGGGTGACGAGAGAAGAGAATGAAATTATGTCGACTTCATTATAAACAACATACGTGAAGCTCGTTATAATAAAGAATTACCACTGAGAGCTTTCATGATTACAAAGAAAGATATTTGGAATATGCAAAGGATCGTTGTACTATCATATGATACGTTTAGAAATAAAAAAGATTCAACAAGTGTAACTACTTGGGTTAAGGAGAACCAAGAAAAGAAAACCTTCAAAGTGTTATTTTATAAAGGAATTAATACAACTAATTATGAACTTGGCAATGATGACTTTATTCTTGTAATTATGACAAACATGCAGGCGCAAATGTTATTGAAATTTGGTACAGACACGTTATGCGTTGACGGTACTCAAGAGACTAAGGGTTATGGTTTTCAATTGCATACGCTTTTGGTGATTGATGAATTTTAGTGGGATTCCTGTTGCCTTTTGATTTTCCAACAGACAAGATATTTTATTTATATGCCACACGATATGGGGGTACTAGAAAACAAATTATTGTGTTCATGACATGTGACCAGGAATTGGAAAAAAGCATCAGCTGCAAAGATCAGAAATAGAGAAAGACAGACGCAAGTTATGATAAATTAATAGAGATTAAAATGATTTTAAATGAAGAGGAATTCTCGAGGAGTGTAAATGATTACCTGAAGGAGCTTAAGAAGATGTAGTTAGTCATTTGCAAAATATTTCAGGAAGGCTTATTGTAAGCGCACAAAGACCTGGGCTTATTGTTTTAGAAAAGGTCTGGGTGTCAATACAAATATGTTTTGGAAAGCTTCCACAATCAGTTGTAGATTGATGAAAGGAAAATACTCTAAAGAATGGACAAAAAACCGATCAAGATATACACAACAGCCACGCAAACAATAGAACAGTACTGCAAATATCACGGAGGCACCATACGTGGTATGGCAGCAGAACCATAAAACATGCAATTCAAACATGCTTGAGGTGTGAGCCATGCAAAATATGTTTCCATATATATTCTTCCATATGCATTGACTATTTGCATGCATGTGCAAGACTATTGCCATCACACGCTGGGTTTAAACATAGACATCTGCAAATGGGATATGAAAAAAAAATCAGAGCGGGTCTTGATCCAAAAAAAGTTAAAACATATTTACTAATCTTTTCCAAGATCTATCAACATTCAGAGAAAATGAAAAAGTTAAAGTTCTGAAGATGAAGCAATAGTTCTTAAAAAGCATTTGTATCAACATCAAGTCTATATACCAGTGTTTTTGAGCTCAAACATTATTTCACACTTTAGCACATTAAAGCCAACGAAATTCACAATAATAAAGAAGTACATTTGAAGTACATTGGTTCCTGACAAAATTGCAGCGAAAAGTGTGGATACTTGCACTATTTTGCAAATATAAATAAAATTATCAAATTATATCCATTTTATATAAATTATATATATAGATTACAAA